>NW_005871110.1:494052-560425 GCF_000147115.1 Myotis lucifugus | reverse complement strand
TATATATAAAAGCCGAAGCGACCATTACCAACAAACAACACACACTGACCACTGTGGGGCAGATGCTCAATGCAGGAGCTGCCCCCTGGTGGTCAGTGCGCTCCCACAGTCAACCTCCCGTGGCGGGCCAACCTCCTGCAGTCTCCTCCCCCTCACAGCCAGCCAGCCCCAAACGACCCCTGCTGCCCCCATGCCAGCTGACCCAATTGGCCCCAATTGGGCTGGCCAGCCAACCTCCCCCAGTCCCTCCCCCCTCACCCCCAGCCTGCCAGCCCCAATCAGCCCCTCACCCTGGCTGACCCTGGCTGACCAACCTCCTGTGGTCCCCCTCTCCTGGCCAGCTGGCCCCAATAGGGACTGGGCGAGATGGCCCTGATTGGCCCCGATCACCGGCCAGGCTGAGGGACCCCACCTGTGCATGAATTCGTGCATTGGGCCTCTAGTTTACAATAAAATAATTGGTAGGTGCCAAACACTGTTCTCTGTTAATACTTAAATGAACCCTCTGAGTTAGATGGTTTTATTTGCATTTTGCAGATGATAATATGAAGGCTTAGAATTTGAATTTATCAGGAAGAGTGAGCAAAAAACAGCAGAACTTGAACCCATGACTATCAAACCCTAAGGCTTCTCCTTCCCGCCTGCCCCATTTCACTGTTCTGCTTACACATTACTTACTGTACATATAAGATTCTTGCACCTGGAGAGGGTTTTTTTTTCATTTTCTGATCAGTTTTTAAATCATTTTTATGCCTCTCTTTGCTACCAGTGTTATTGTCATTGGTTTTATGTGATAAATACCAGATGAGAAATGCTTTTTAAATAATGATGCATGACTTAAGCTCTACATTTTCATCTTCAAATGTTACATGGGGACATTAAGTATTATTCCAAAGCACAGAGCAATTTTGAATCAGGTACAACAAGATCATAATTGACTTTGGCACTGTGGATTTACAACAGTCTAGGGAAGCAACGTTTACCAAAGCCATATCTTTGAACAATGTATTTTGTTTCTATTAGTAAATCCCCAAAATGGTCAGTCTCATAATTTCTGGCCACATTCCTCTTCCCTGGCTGGTTAGGGGTAAAGGAGAGAGGCTGTGCTGGAAGGTTCTGAGATCACTGACTCCCCACACTGTCCACTGCGCCCTCCTTCTTCCGTGAGGACCTGCTGTCCCTCTGTGCAATGTTTGGCCACTGCAACCTGACTCAATAGCATAATGAATATATTTACTTAGCTATGTCAACACTCAGAATAAATTTGCCTGCCCTTACATAACAGGAAGATAACCATATTGATGTTGAAAAATGCTGAATACAATTCACTTATTTCCTTTGAAGAATGGCCATTGTTAACGATCCCTGCTTTACTCTGCCTTCTCAGCTGGAGTTGTCCTTTGCCATCTAAAAAGAAACGGTTTCATTATGCACATTTATTCCAGATAGAATTAATATATTAATACTGGTAATTCAGGCATAGGAAGTTCACACGCTCACTCGTCTTTGTTGGTGTAGAAGTAGCTATCCCAATAATCCTCAAGTCCAGGCTGTGATCCGTTTCAAAAGATGATTGTGTTCATCTTTGCTGAAATTGGATCTGTGAGGGTGACCATGAATACATTTAACATGTGTGTTTTCTCTGTGGACTGTGTTATGGCCGGGCCAATGTGAGTCCTGGCCTTGATTCGCACAGGCGTTCATTCTCGTGGTGAAGGCAGCCTGGCTTTCTCTTGCTCCGTTGTGTGTGAACCCATATCCTGGTCTTTCTCCGAGTGGGATTTCCATGGGATAAGAATAACATAATTACGTGTCCATTTGACATCTGATAAGCATTATCTTTTTTATTTCTGGTGGATTACTTGGGATTTTGTGTGCATGTCAGGAGGGAGGGTGTTCTTAGGTGCGCCTGGCATTCTTGGCTTTGACCTGCTTTCCTAGAGCATCGCTGCAGCTTTAGCGGAACCTAAATTATTAATACGGTCTATCTGCCTGCACATAGAGCTTAATCCACCCCCCTTCTTTAAGTGCTGCCTGGGTCTCTGAAATAATAGGAACATTGATTTTTGGAGGCCCCGTGGAATGCGCGAATGGGCCTCGGCGTGAGCTGTGGAGTCACACAGGCTTGAGTTTGAGTCTTGTCATTGTCATTCTTTGCTGTGTCGTCTCAAATTGGTTACTTAACTACTCTGAGCCTGTGTGTCCTCATCCGTAATGACACCTGTTGGAAAGAGATGTTAGAAAGACAAAATTAAATCGAACATGAAGTGTCCAGCGGTGCAGTAATTCAACAAATGTTAAGCCCTCCCACTTCCCCACATCTTGCGTCCTTCCCTTGTCCATTTGGAAGAAATGAGTTTGTTTTATGCTCAGCATGTTTAGTGAGAGCTGTCACTTAAAATGGGGAAAGTAAACTTGTTGAAGTTAATTACATGTAGGGGGTAAAAATAAATATATGGAGAAAATATATTTATATAAAATTTAATTATGTACACACACCTATGAATTGTGTGTGTGTGTGTGTGTGTGTGTGTGTGTGTGTTATATTCTAAATAAAGTATTTAAGCCTAGAGCCAAATTTCTGTTCCTTCCTATTAGGAAGAAGTGTAGTTTACAGAGACAGCGTTGAGTGTGGTATGGAGCGTAAGGCTTGGGTCCTATGGAGGGGCAGTGGCTCTCTGAAGATCATTCAATACAGCTCCAGCCTATTCCACAGCATCCCACCTCCAATGCAGGCTTCTCCTCAAAAGCTTTCTAAACAGAGGGAAAACCAGTCCCTTTTTCCCTGGGGAGACCTTAATGGATTTACCTTTGCATTCCCAGTAAAGGTCTCCCACTGGCTGCTCCCTTAACTTTCAGAGTGAAATCCACTCAGCAAAAGTTCAGTTTTAGTGACTCTCCCAGGAATGCTTCAGAGACTGTCTGTGATATGCATTCCCCAGGGACAATTAAAGAGAAATAGGCAAACCACAGACAGACCGGTTTTCCTGCTAAATAGTACTGTCCAATCAAAGAAGACTTCTTTCAAAGCTTGTGACGGGGATTAATACCTGTTGCGTTGCTTTTACTCCCTGCTTGATTCCTTGTCCTATCCTAGGGCATTTTGTGAGCTCTCAGACCTTAGGGTTTCTCACCACGTAAATAATTGATGTCCATTGTAGGCACAATGTTCCACACAGGGAGGCTGGGATCACCCAGAGGAAGCATTGCCGTTAGAGTTTTGAAGTAAGTTATTCCAGTGTTTTTCTGTAGATACTTAGTTTTTACTTTCCTTGCTCTTCCATTTATTTCTCTTTACTTTCTTTCCCCTCTGTCATTCTTTCCTTTTTTCCCCCAAAATTAAAGATCAGATAATAGTGGTGCCTCCTATTTTGTGCCTCCTATTTTGTAACCTCATTCCCCCCCCACCATGAACCATATAATCTGAACACGTGTCCATGTCAAAAAAAATACATTTCTATTTTTTAAAAAATCTGTAGTAGTCTATATCATGAATGTACCAAAATATATCCGGCGAATCTTTTCTTTTTGTACTTTTAGTTGATTTCTATTTTTGTTAAGAAAAATGGCACAAAAGGTAATGGGGCCTCATCTTTTCCCTAAATCACAGCACTCTCATTTTCCGCTCTCCTTTTTTCTGGTGATTCCTTAGCCTAGCATTCCAGGCTCTTCATTCTCAAGTGAGAGCCAGCATTTACAGCCTCATTCATCACAAATCCACTAGTTGGCCTTAGTTCTAGTCAGAATAACTCGACGTTCACCTTCCCAGAACGTACCCCTGCTTTCCCAGCACTGTTCTTTGTGCTGCTCTGCCTGCCATACCTCCTTCCCACACTCTCCTTCCAACTGTTAGGCCCGTCTCCAATCCCCCCCACCCCACCCCACCCCACCCCCCGAGCAATTTCTTTTCCTCCTAACCGTCACAGCCATTTACAACTCTTTGTATTTCTTAAGAACCTTAAGATACTGTACATGGAATTATCGTCTCTTGAATAAGACCTTTAGATGAACAAAGTTACAAGTCTTGATTCTGACTCTTGGCAAGGCCCATAAGTTGGCCATTCCAGCTGCTTTTTCCTTGTCTGTTTTCTATTGAGGACCTTGACCTGGTGGGATGGAGAGTCCTTCCCAGCTCCAGTAGCTCCCTCATGCTCCTACTGGATTACACATTCCTTGGAGCAGGATCACTCCGCATTTCTGAGTGTCCTATTCTCGGCCCCCTTGGCACTGCCCTTTTAAATGACAGTGGCTGCACAGCTCTCTGCTTTTTTCAGTGCCTCATTAGTTCATCTGAAATTCTTTGAGAACTGTGGCCCTCAAATGGCAAGAGAAGAGGTGCCTAGGGATAGTGTGCCCAATTTCCCAGAATGCGTGACTTCAGTGCTAAGATGGGGCAACCCTGCCCCTCTCCTCAAGGGCATATTCACATTGGTAGAATATGGCATATTCACATTGGTAGAATATGGTTGGAGTGAGAGGTCCTCTCTGCCACCTGTCTCTCAAACTCTCTGCTTTGCTTCCTTTGATGACATCACTCTTTTTCCTCTAGAAGTCCATTTCCTATTTATCAATGTCTAGTGTTATCAGTGGATGTTATTTCTTCCTAAGTTTTTTGTCATCTCTTGATTGTTTAAGCACAGTGGGTCCTCTGTGTGCCATGCCATTGCATGTATAGGAAAGTACATACACTTTAGCTTTGGGGAATCATGCCTGCTTTCATTATATAGGGTCTCAACAAGGACCCAATCACTCTGCTTTGCTTGTCTCTCTCTCTGGCTCTTTAACTTCCTAGATCGTTTGTTTTACTCATATTTTTGTTTTGATTATTCTCAAATCACCTTCTTACTTTGATTATGCCCAACTTTAACTTAGCAAAGCTGTCTCCTCCTTTCACCTACCCCACCTGAGCCCAGGGAAGGACACTTCTACCTCCCACCAGTGTCATACCTGGAGAGGCCCCTGGCCTGGTTGCCCACCATTAGGCAATGGGAAATAGCATACAATCAGGCATAAAGAACTTACTACTTCCCAATTAAAATCTAGTTCCATTTCTCAGGTCTTTGTCAGCAGGAATCCGCCATTGTTCTATTAGGAAATGCTTTGATGGGGGCCACTATAAAGCTACATGACAAAAATGTTATATGTACAAGAGAATCACATTTTACTCAGATTACATGATTGAGATAACACACGATTTCAGATTGTTTTACAATAAATCCCGAGTGAAAAAATCCATTTACCCTGCCTCCATGTTCATACCAATTACTCAATTTATATTTACTGAATTAGTAATGACTTTTATGAACTGCAGCTTAAATTTATATAATTCAATCAGTTCATTCGAGTAAGTAAATGAATGATTTCATTTAAAAGATAAGAACTGTAGAAATCTGGATTTGAACCTGTAGGACTTATGTAACGGACAAATACGTCAGTTTTGAAGGGCAGAGTTGTGTGGAAAATTCCCAGAGTGTCTGCAGTCGTGGAATCTCGGAGGTGGAAGGGACCTTCGAGGTCACTGAGCTGGGCCCTTTGCAGGTCCTGCCTCTCCTTGACAAGAGGTCTGTGAATTGCTTGTCAGTCTCTGCTTATGAATTGCCTGTGCTTGGAAGTGTCCTGCCTCTAAACCTAGCCCACCCCATTTCTGGGCAGTTCTAATTGTGAGAAGATACTCTCTTATTTTGAGACTAAATCTAGCATCCTGTTATGTCCACCCATATGCCAGCTATTTATATAGATGCAAATAGTACTGTGTCAGTGCAGCCTCTTCTCTCCAAGCTAAATGCTCCCATAGGACATAGTAGCAGAGACCCTTCAATGCCCCATTTAGCCAGCAGGTGGTACCCCAAATTGACATGGTATTTTGTGTGTAGATGGCCAGGTCATACTATATTGATACAGCACAACCTCTGCTGTTTCCACAGCTGGTAATAGAGGCCAAGGTCACAGTGATTTTAGGGAGAAAACAGGGTTCAGACCCTTTTCACAGGAACTTTGGTTCTGTTTTGCCTGTGGGTTTCATCCTTATGCTTTAACTTTCAGTTTGGTCCCCTGGTTGGCATTGAAATGCTTACATTTCTGTAATTGGTAAATACATTGGGGCATTTATAAACAGCAGCTAAGTATAGATTTATAAAGATGCAAAAGCTTTGTCCCCTCCAATACTTATCTTCCATATTTTCCATTGTAATATCTCCCATTATTTTATCCTTTATACTTAGCAGTTATTTTCTAAGAAATTACTAAGAGCCAATCATATTCGTCTCTTTTTCTACAGGGCTTCTGTCCTTCCATTTTTGTTTCTGTTTTTTATTTTTTTACCTTCTTTATGACAAAAATATTCACTAGAATTCAGTAGGACAGATGACACTACTTCGGTATCAATTAGATACCAGAAAGCAACAAATTAGGGAATGTGCTAAACTTTAACAACGGTTGATTTTTTTAATATATTTCAGATTAATCAATAGGTAAACAGTTGACATCTTAGAGATGAACTTTTATGGACTGAATCCTTAGAACTAAAGCATAGGGAATTATTTTGATGGAAAATTAGCCAATAAAATAGAGATATAGAAGAACAAAATTCTGAAATATTTTTTGTAGTGCAGTGAATAGGAAACAATGTATTATTTTGGGTCAACAACATTTCAGTTCAACAAATACTTACATGCTTTGTGTATACAAGGAGAAATAAGACATACTTCTAGTCTTTTGGGAACTGGTAGTTTAAGGAAGACCGACAAGTATAAAAGAATTAAAATAGTCTTACACAGTAAGTCCTTACTCAATGTCATCGACAGGTTCTTGGAAACTGCGACTTTAAGTGAAGAGACATATAACAAAACCAGTGTTACTATAGACTAATTGATTATAAACAGGAGTAAAGTTCCTATGGTATATTTTTGGTGGTAAACAAACATCACCAAACTTCTAAATAAAGACTCAAAACACTTCTAATTGTAAACATTTAAATAAACGGGAGCTATACATACATTTAAGAAAGATGAATACCAACAAGTAAGATCATTCTTTTCTAACCTGCTGATCTAGGTCAGGGTCACGGGTGGCTGGAGCTTCTCCTGGTAGCTCAGAACACACGGTGGGACCCGCACTGGACCAGACACCCTCCTCCACAGGGCCCCTCAGAGCCACCACACTCACTCAGACTGGGACAAGGTGGCCACGTGAATGCATCCCTCAGTCACATCTTTGGGATGTGGGAGGAAACTGGAGCACCCGGAGACACGGAGACATGCAGACACGGGGAGAATGTGCTACTCCACACAGTGGCCCCGGCCAGAATTGATTTTTTTTTAAATTTGAGGGCCTGCTGTAGTTGATATAAAAAATGTATACAAAGTAAAATAGAGGCCGGATGAAGGAATTCATCTATCAGGGCAGAGGATTGCGTGATGGGGACACTGAAGCTAGCACCTGGGGACCGAGAATGTGAGCAGAGAACACAGCAAAACGTTCGGAAGTGGGATTGATTGGACGTGATGGCTTAATGTGGAGGAGAAAGGAAGGAGTCACGAAGGATGCGTCAGAAATGCCCAGTGTGACTATCTGAGAGGCCGCTTGCACCTTGTGTTATGAAAGGAATGCAGAGGGGTTGGCTGACATTTGTGGGAGATGTGCGCCCTCCCTCCCTTCTGCTTCCCTTATCCCTGTCAGCTAGGAATATTTTTTTGCAAAGTAAAAAATGTTACTTTATGTTGACTCTTACCTTGGATTTCAGTGCTAGATAAAAAATGGCAAAGCTCTGTACTTGGAACACCTGAGAGAACAGAAATGCACTGAGCTGAAAAATTAGAAACCTGGAGAATCATCACTGAATTATTTTGAGAAGTGTTGAAGCCATTGCTTTTTGTCGAAGCTGTCACTCAGTGGGCAGGATGGATTTAGAAGTGCTGGTTCACAGGCATCTGAGAGTTAGATGTATGACAGGCTTCAGGATAAGAACTGTGATGTCATATTCATGCTCTCCCATGTACTATAAGTATTTGTTCTCTTCACAATGAACCCTTTTAAACAGTGACGTGTTTTAATGGATTCTTCCAGTTTGTGAGCAATGTATTTACAGTGGGTTTTTTTTAAAGAGTGAAGTAGAAAAACAGAAGTTACTCATAGTAATCTTCATGATCATTTAATTACAATCCATTTCTTTCACATAATATCTCTAAAAGTTTAATTTTCAAAAGTTTACTAGAGAAACGAAAAAGAAAGTATCTCGGAAAATAATTTAATAGAATAGTGTTGTTTTTTCTTTACAAATGTGTTCCTAACAGAAATGGGCAAGATTACAATTGCGACCTAAGAATACTCTGAAAATTTGCCAAAGTGATTGTAACAACATGCACTAGACTCAATTTTTCTCAAATGTGCTTTCATTGAAAGACTAGTTCAAGTTTAGAGCTGCATTTTAAAGACTTCTGCAAAAATATTAATACACGTAGACCTTTTATGAAACATGTCTGGAAAAGCATATGTAATATTTTGATTTTAAAAAAATGTTGCTTTCATATAAAAGCCTGAATTGCCAGTAAGGAATGTTATTCCCCGAGAATTTATGAGATGAATTTTTGCTAATTCTTTTTGCATGTTTGTGTTGACGTGTGTGTGAGTGTCCGTCTGCGTTTTCAATTTCATTAGCCTGACAACTGTATAGTATCAGTATTTTCAGTGATTAATTCTAGCAAAAATAAACAGACATCTCCTAAGAGTCCAGTTGAGAATCAAAGTAGACAAAATGAGAGAAAAACAGTTCATAATGTGTTGGTTTTTTAAAAGATAAGATAGGTGTCTTACTGCTCAATGTAATACATATTCTGTTAAACAGGAAGTTCCCTGGGTAGGTATAAAATACATGACGCCACTTGGCAATATAAAGGAGTTTTTATGTTAGAATAATTGTGCCTTGAAGTATCTGTCTTTGAGGTCTGCTATCCTATAAAAAAATGAGACACTCGCATATTCTATGGAGAGAAGCCTTCCCATACTCCATCTTTTGTGCTGCAGACCACAGCTGGCTCATTTACCTCCGATGTGGCTGGGAAGTCCCAGTGTCCCCTGTGTCATGGTGGGGAGAGTGGCAGGAATGCCTAGCCCAGAATTTTAGCTTGAGCTTGCAATTTAATGTGGAGCTTGTAATTGCATTCTCAGCGACATTTCCTTTTCATCTCATAACAATAAACTTTTTATGGTAACGTCTTAGTAAAGTGTGGCACCAGGAATCCCTCGGCTTTTATGTAAACGTTCAACACAAGGCGTTCTTTTTGTTTACTTGCTGTATAATCATATGTCCAGAAAATTCTGAATAGAGCTCTGTGTTTAGAATCTTCATATTTCTTAATGATTCCAATGAGATTCTTTTTATATGAATTATAAGGTACTGGAGTCAAACTCAGTGGTTCTAAGTGTATATTGAACCAGTTTTGAGGAAAGCATAGCTGTTTAACCCATTCCCCCAACAAGATATATTACATTTCACCGCCCCTGCAGGTTCCTTTGTGCTGTTTCCCAGTCAGTATCCCTCCTCCACCGGAAGCAGCCAGTCAGGGATTTCAGCACCATCATTGAATGTTGGAGTCTCCTGTGCCAAAGATGTATCTTTAAAACTAGGTTTTCCTTTTAGAGAGTTTCCTCTCCTTTTGGAACCATTCCAAAGTATATGCATAGGCAGAGAATGGGGATCTAAAACTTGGCCATATAGAAATTCATGTGTTGCTTCTAAAACACATGGGAACATCCTAAGGGTCAAATTGTTACTGAAAAAGGAACAGGTCCATTTCCCACTTGTCAAAAAGATTTCAAGTCATTTTATTTCTTATTGTATTTTAATTTGGCTCTATTTTAATGTCTACTTCTGTTTTTAAAATGCCAGCAATGCTTTGTGATTTTACCTTGACTTTGTGTGGTGTGTATACCCTTTGTGTAGAGTAGAATAAATGATCGACTAATGGAAGTTTAGTAAGAATGATCAATAAGAGTCGGGTGAAGATGAAAAGCTCCCATATCCCCCTCGATGTAGAGAAGCAGTGTGTGCTGTCAGCCTCCGTGGGGTAATAGGGAAACATTCTCACATCTATTTCTTCTCCAGGACTGGATACCATTGTCTCAAAGGCGAGGCTCTATCCTTTGGTTCTCATAGTAACCAGAGTAGTTCTGTTATCTCCCTTGGAGGGAGGGGGAGAAAGCGAGAGAGAGAGAGAGAGAGAGAGAGAGAGAGAGACAGACAGACAGACAGACACACGCATTCCATATTGCGCCTAGAGATTTTCTCTTCTCTCCTTTTAGCTAATGTGCCCTTTCTGATAAATAAATTTCAGCCAGGGTTGGGATACACTGAACAATGCAGAGGGATGAAGGATTTCAGGACAGAGAGCTACTTTGATTTCGCTATTGCAGCCCATGGAGTGTAGAATGAAATTGCACTGCTGTTATAATGTATTCTCTTCATTAAAATAGACAAGCATTGGACAAGCCATAAACCTTCCATCTGTATTCACAGCAGGCTCCCACCGTCCCAAGTGCAGTCTACCCCCACTCCAACCTCCGTCTTTCTAAAACACCCGAGACGGAAAGGTTTTAATATTAGAGACCGACAGAATCATCACGTTCAATTTCTGAAACAATGGACCTGCTCCTCTGTTCTTTGGGCTGCTGCCTCCGTTTTCAAAGGAAAGCTCGCCTTCTGCTCTTAAATGTCACCGGGGACACGGGCATTGGGTCGGAAAGAATCTGCAGTGCAGCAGAGGGAAGTGCAGGGTAATTCTGCTCTCCTCACCCCACCAGCCTAATCACCTTGAGAAGGAAAAGGAGGCAATTTTACACGGTGTGCTAATGATCGGCCCAGAAGCGAGGCACCCCTTGTCGTGTTTGTGCCTATTTCTCCACTGCCCAGAGGACAAAGGCTTTTCCTGATGGGAACTTGCCATTCCAAGGCTCGGAAAAGTGAAAACCTCCTCCTCAGGCTAGAGGAAGAATTCATTTCATTCTCTCCCTAATTTCAAAGCCAAGCACTTGCTGGACATTTTAGGCATAGAAAGCATAGGGTCCTAAAAAGATGATTTTAAAAGGTCACTGTAAAGTCTGATCTTGTTAGCAAACTATTCCCTCACTTGGAGAAGATCCTGTTTCAATTTTTTATAAACGCAGTCTGATGAAAAATTTAAACAAACTCTTTTAGGATCAAATCTCTCGGATGTCACGCTAAGCTCCCTTTGGTCAGAACGGTTATGTAAGGTGCTCTGTGCCATCTATCTACATAATAGACTTCTCCCCGCAATCCAAGGCCCTAATGCTTGCTGCTCTCTCCCCGAGGACCTCAAATTGATGGTGTTTCTGCCTCAGTGAAGTGTAATAGGAAATCTTAATACTGTTACTCTATTGGAGGAGGTGGAGTGGGGGGAGTCTTTACACAATTTCTTCACAATGGAATAATTATGTAAATTTAGTAAGAATGAAAATGATATTAGAGCAGGTTTGCCCCTGGATGAAGGGACAGGATACAGCAGTGCTTTGAGAGGGACATCTAAGGACACTGAAGAGGGAAACTGGAAAAATAAGAGTTGTGGGGTCTCCAACGATGTGTACTGATTTGCTATTTCCAAAGGACTTTCATATACATTATCACATTTGGTCCTTGCAACTCTAAGAAAAGGACGTTCTCGTTTTCAAGAAGTTAAACTACTTGTTCAAGGTCAGCTAACTACCAGGTTATTCTGAATCGTGAGTGATGCCCTCCCTCCTTCAACATAGAACGTCCTTATATGAACAGGGGCATCCTGGGACAGGCACACTGGCCTCCCCAGGGGTCCAGTGTTTCTCTCAAGAACAGCTGAAGCCTTGAGACAAAGGAGTGGTATTTGGGCCCAAATTAAAAATAATATTATAGTGTATGTGTATATGTCTCGTATAGGGGGACTACACCAGGAATAAAGGAAATTTTCCTGATTTGATGATAAAGCCTACTATTAAGTTGCTTTCCATACCAGGTAAACCAGTGTTCTGCAACACGCTGACCTCATTGCACCCTCTGCAGCATTAGGTGTTAACTTTTTCTTTGCTTGGCCTGTTTCATAGCTGAACAACATTCCTGTCATTATTATTTCAGTTTGCAGTGCTTTATTACTTATGCAAATAAGTGTTCATATGTTTGCTAACCACTTGCATTCTTCCCATTTATGGATCACCAACTCACATAACTCGCACCTCTCACAGTTGTCCTGTTTTTTAGTTTTTAATAATTTCTGTCAATCAGGTCACAAATAACTGGAAAGGCCAATTCATGTGATTGTAATGTCACTACAACATGCCATAAACATGCAGAGATTAAATTGGTACCAACATAAATTGTTCATTAAAGCTAAGATCAATTTTTAAACAGCTGAGTCCCTAATCAATGAGCTAGAATATGGAAACGCAGAATGTACTGATTTTTAATATTTCAAATAGCATAAACAAGACCAAGTTAGGACTGCACCGTAATCTGCTGTGGATCACAGTTCCCAGAATTCGCTTAAGGCAAGTGAATCCATTTTGTTGTTTCCATGTAACGTGCATTAGAAAACCAAGATGAGATCTCTTAAGTGTGCACTCATGTACAGTTACAGTAGCTGCTCATTTTTTTCTGTGGCACCAAGCAACTGAAAAATCTAATACATACTCTCTTATTCTGTCAGCGTAACAACTCCAGGCACTTAACTATTACAGACATATAACCATAATAGTCAAAGCAGGGAAGAGAGGTCTAGCCTGTCTGGTACATCTCCCAGAGGCCAGGAGGAGAAGCAAACCTGTTTCCTCTTTTAGCAATGTCATTAGCACTAACGTAAAAAGGGAGGCAAAGCAGTTGGCTTTTGATAGAGTGATTTAGTATTTTGGTCCTAGGATACATGTATTTTGCTCTTGGCAGGAGAGAGACTACTGAGGTTTGGTGCAACTTACAAAGATTAAATATGTGAGGTTGTTCCAGCAATTGTGTGGATGGTAATTTATTAGTAGTATTTTTATCCATTATTGTTATCACTGTCACTACTCTGACACAATTATAGTTCATCTTCGTGGTCAGGAGTCAGCTCTGCAGCTGGATTTCCGCATGCTCTCTGTGTTCATCTCTCCCCCATTGCTTGCTGTGTGGCCTTGGGTTCATTAATTAACCTCACAAAGTCTGTTTGCTCATCTATAAAATGGAGGCAGCCATATTCCCTGTCTCAAGGTGATTTCCTGAATTGGTCAACAGAAAGTGTTTTGAAAGTGCTAAATAAAGCTCTGAAGCTTTCTGAGGGTCCTGGTAAAGAACATACTTCATTTTAAATCTTGGTTGAGAATTTCATGGATAGGTTTCTCATTGTTAGCCAACAGAAGGTATTCCTTGTGTATTAGGAAACCAAGAGAGAACTGTCCTAACAAGTGGTAAATGCTTGTAATCTCATTTAAGATAATATCATTCAATCTTCCCTTCAAAGAGCATTGTTGTTTTAGAGATTTATTCTACCACAAACACAATTGTTCAGTGAAAATGGTAATAGATGTTAGCTGTCAGATTGTGATTAATAGAATCTAGAATGGAATTTGGATTGATCTTTAAAATGTGTGTGGGTCCATAACCTACTTCATAAGAATATATCCTCTGTTGTTTTGATTGCTGGAATAGCATTTGGCAATTTTATGTGTATTTTATATTGAGTGATATCTCTGACTTGAAAAAGCTAAGCCTCTTAAAAAAATATCTTGTTCATGTAGGAAGTTTTCTATTTTTCTCTTTTCCTTTTGCTTCAATAAGTATTTTAGCACCCATTTGCCAGGCACTGTATAAGATACTGGGAAATAGTGACCAAAAAAAGTCAATGACTTGTCTTCTTAGAGTTTAAAGTCTATGTTTTTCATACCTGGAAATTGTTATACATCTATTTCACACTCAAATGTGTGGGATTTTTGGTTATTTGCTCCAGAGAAAGAGATCCACAAAATAACACCTGTGAGAAATTGTCCCTCACCCTGTGGGAATAGAGAAAAATCTCTGTATTTTTCTTAAATACAAGGTTCCTCCCCACTTATTTATGATCTTATAAAAAAACTCAGATTAAAATGATTATCTTATTTTCTCATCACCTTGGGAAATGGTTTACTAGGCCATTTGATTTGTTATAATAGTCTGCATATTCATTGTCTTATTTTTCTAACTAATAAATTATACATTTTTATGAGATACCTCTTTTTATGAAATACCTCTTATTTCTAGATCACTTGAGCATCCTTGAATAATTTTACCTTTAGAACATTCAGTTGTCCAAGATACATGATAGTCCAAATGCTATTGTTTTCACTTTTCTTAAGATTTAAAAAAATGTTTTTCCTTTTAATTCCAGTGGGTTGGTAGCACATGGCTGTTAGTTTTTTAAAATTTGACCTTTTTATAAAAGTCTTTAATGTTTCCATAAGAAGAAGACAAGATATACAGAGGACCTTATACACATGCATTCCCTTTGCCAGGTTGTACTGCCTTTTTCACTCTCATTTTTTATGCCTACGTTATATTTACTTTTTTGGTTTATGTCAGATTGGTTTGTTCTAGTTTTGGTACTTTTGAAGTTGGGGTATCTTTAGGACGACATAATTTTTGATTCATTATCAGAGAGTGTCAACACATTTTTCTAACAAAACACACTCATATCCCTTTTATTCCTTAATACTTGGGACAAAGGTTCCCCTGTATACTTAGCCATGTCTCCTGAGCTTGAAAGAGCTGCATGTTGAGCACATCAGGGAGTTATTTGTGCTGCACAGATCTGAAGCAGTCATCCCTGTTTTGTGCTCTATCTTGCTCCTTGATTCACCACTAATGTTCTTGCCTCTATCAAGAGACCCTCTTGTTGGGAGGAGTGATATATTGGTTAGTAATGTCTTTAGCTACAGATAGCAGTATTTCTGCCTAAAAGTGGTATAAACAAAGAAAGGTTGTTGTTTTGTTTTTTTTTTCACAAAACAATGAGTCTGGAGGTAGATGGCTGATGTGCAAGTTCAGAGATGTATTGCTGTTGGCCTTCAGGCTTTGGTTACCTTACTATTCCTCAAATTTGCATTCAGATTAAAAAAAAATGAAGGACAGGACTAGCTACTTCAGTGCTTTCATCAGAAAAAGAGTTTTCATTCAAAGCTAATTTGTATTGATGTAATGTAAAGGCTACGGCCTAGCCACTGTCCACGGTGTTATCCAGCTAAAGTAATTTCCCTGCTTCATAGTTTCAAAGGAAGGGGAAGACTCCGCAAGCGATTTCACCTAGGATTGCCCAGCTATTAATATGTTATACATTAGTAATATATTCTAGGTGTGTAAGCTAGTATCAGTATGTGGTCTCTTCATTTTGAAAATGGGCTTCTGCCTTCTTGATAAGCTCATTTTAAGACATTAAAAATGAGAAAATCAAATATGAAGTCTCTGGTTTAAAACAATGCCTCCCCAGAAGTCCCTGGTGGACTGCTATTACACTGGCCAGAACGGCATCTTCCAGCTCCTCCAGCTACAGGGGAGGCTGGGAGAGGGGGCCCTTAGCCTTTCTGCTGTGGAGCTAGCAAAAGAAGGTGGGGGAACATCCAATGGGCAACCAGAGAACAAGCCTCCCTTTGCCCAAGGTAGCCCAACAAGCACACCCTAGCAGGACCCGCCTTAATGTCCCTGGTGTGAAGACTTTCCTCAGCGGCTCAGGCAGAGTTCTTCCCTCTGACCTACCTGGTCCCACAGTCAGCACCAGCAAGCCTGAGCGTGCTCTCTGGGCCAGCTCGGCATGACCACACGCCGTACCCAAGAGACGGTGCTCTGGAGGTTTGCTGAAAGAATTAACGAACGTGGGGGTTTGGGCATTGCCTGAAGTCAGCTGCCGGAGGTAAATGGAAAGTGCTGAATGAGGAAATCTCCCTTCCACCTGACATCCCATCCTCGTACATGGGCATTCCCCTGATGAAATGTGAAACCGCAGCCCTGACCACTGGTGTTCATTAAGGTTCTCTGGGAGCTTTGGGCCAAAGCCCTGCTGCTGGCTCAGGTGTAATAGAAATATTCTAATTTGGGGCAGTAGGCTGTCTGCCTTCCTAGAATTTTTATGCACAGTTTTAAATAGTTATAGTCACTTGGTCTCTAGGTATAAATCTTAGCATAGTGTACCAATCAGTACAGTTCTCTGAAAGGGGGAAATGGGCAAAATATCTACTCACAGGAAACATTCTTGGTTGTGTCTAAATGGGCATATAATTTAAAGTATAGTTTCTCTTTCCTGGAATTTTTCCTAAAAAGATGTTAACCAAGTGTGCAAAGATCTGTGTGCAAAGCTGGGGTTTGATAGCAGTGTTTTCTGATAAAATTTGTAAATGTTCCAACTCCCCGCCAGGAGTTGGGTTAGAAATACTAATGAAACACTGGGGAAGCATTCAGATGATCAGGTAGGATAGCCTAATGGCATGGAATTGTCGCTGGGTGTGTTAAGTCGGCTGTCGATGTGAGGCATAGCCCTCCCTGTTTACAAAGCTGTGGTTATGAACATATGGATGGATGTCTTTTCAGCAGAATGGTAGACCATGGTTATCTCTAGGTGGTGAATTTTTTACTTTTTTTCTTTGGCCTTGTTTTGTTCTTTAAACAGTATGTGCATATTTGTTTTATAACCAGAAAATGTAATGTTCACAAAAACATATTTCACAAAATACACATTGGGTTAATGGGAAAATGTGAGGTACCATAGGTGAAGCCTCTGCTGACCAGAACCAAACTAACAGTAAACTTGAATTGACAGACTGTTTTCTCGTTATGCTCACAGAGTTGAAATCAGGACTACATGAACTATAACCAGGAATACATTGTAAAGAATCATTTTCAGAATTTGTCTTAGAATATATCATATCAATTTTCCCTGTACCTTATTCTACTACGATGAATCAGATCCATTATTGCAAACTTTTGCCAGTTCTTACCTTGCTGATTTAAGTGTCCAAACTATACAAAACACAGGTGGACTAATGCATTTATGAAATATGTTCAATATCAAAGCTAAACAACAACAACAACAACAAAAATGTTTTCTGAAAAGTCTTGCGTTAAACCAAAAATGCAATCCACAGTTTCATTCCCCAGAGATTCCAACTAATAAGGGATTCACTATAGAACCTTGGAAGGAGTGATTTAAAATTTCTCTGTGAAATTCTAATATGTCAGTTTACTATGACTAAAGACCAAAAGGATAGGTGAAAACTTCTAAGAGCAATTCACTTATAGGATTCTGTGGTCCTCCTTTTTTCTAAGTAGCATCATTGTTGGCAGCAAAATTCTGATGGACTCAAGTGGGAAATGTATTAGAAATGATAAGGGCACACATCAGTTCTGTGGGATATTGAACAACTTCCTCAGGGAGCTGAGAAAGAAAGTCCGCAGGATAAAGATTTCAAAAGACAGAATTGATCTAATGTCTTGATTCTAGAAGATGCCTCGCATCACTCATCTTCTTGGAGATTTAAGTCTGCATGTGAACGTAGAGTTTTCAGGCTAAAGACTACAGATGTAATTTGAGTTAGTTAATGAAAGAGATCTATCTCAACTTTTGTTTTTAATTTACTGTGTGAGCAAGTGTGGTGGTTTTCATTTCCACCAATCTTTCTTAGAAAGATCCACTTAGAATCCTTCTCTGCAAAGGCCAGCTTCCTTTCCCTTTCATGGGTAGATCATCGGGAGAGACCAAGAAAAATAATTCGGAGTTTCTTTTTTTAGATAAAGGTTAGCAGTAGTAGATGCAAAGGTTAAAAGTGATTTTTTTTTCACCCAAAGGGTTTATTTTAGCTTCAGTAAATCCAACTGCCTGTCTCCTGGAATCTGTCAATAAAAATGAAGAGAGAACTTTATTTTAGATAGTATCTTTCATTTGCTCCTGATATGGTAAGAAATATTTCACACCTGCTTTCAGCAAAATGAAACAACTAGAACGCTCCAAGTTTCTTGACCTTGTAGCTGAGTATATTGGTCATTCAACTTCCCAAAATAAAACAATTGTTTCTAAAAAAAATTGGATCTGCTCTTAATTCCTTAAGGTCAAAACAGGTGAATACTGAGAATTTTGGAAGCGAATAATAGAGTTGTGCTTAACTTCTGTGTTTGATCAAATTAGATTTCTTGGCATTATGGTCAGGAATTTTTAAATTTCAGGTAGTATGGATGAACAAACTATTGGTTCAGACTGGCATATGATTTTTGAAATTGATTTTTAGTGAGAAAAAGGAAAGGAGAGGGGGAGAGGGAGAGAAACAACTATGTGATACATCGATTGGCTACCTCCTACTGGGCATGTGCCCTGACAGGGAATCAAACCAGCAACCTTTCAGTACACAGGACAAAGCCCAACCAATTGAGCCACACCTGGGCCAGGGTCCAAACTGGCATATGTTTTAAATCCACTTTGTTTTTAAAGAAATCTAAAAAAGACCAACTGACAAGGATTTCGATCAAATTACTCTAAGGAAAACATAAATCACACCACGAAAATTAGTTTTTGAGTTAAGCATGCATGTGACAAATGTTTTAAACAGACCAATACATGATGGGTGGTTTGTAAAAAGTAGTAGTTCATTCAGGTGTTACCTGAAGAAATGCCATTCGCTCTTCACCACATTAAGGCTTGACATATATTTGCAGACAGAAATGGTCTGCAGGGAGCTACTCTGACCGACACTTTCCATCCGAGTTATGCATATGCTCCAGCTCAGTGGTCCTCAACCTTCCTAATGCTGCGACCCTTTAATACAGTTCCTCGTGTTGTGGTGACCCCCAACCATAAAATTATTTTCGTTGCTACTTCATCACTGTAATTTTGCTACTGTTAGGAATCGTAATGTAAATATCTGATATGCAGGATATGTTTTCATTGTTACAAATTGAACATAATTAAAGCATAGTGATTAATCACAAAAACAATATGTAATTATATACGTGTTTTCCGATGGTCTTAGGTGACCCCTGTGAAAGGGTCGTTCGACCCCCAAAGGGTCGCGACCCACAGGTTGAGAACTGCTGCTCCAGCTAGAGAAGAGCGCCGAGGCCATTAGTATCACCCAGCCGCAGGCACTTTGTGGAAATGAGGACAGCAGGTGCTTATAAAGGAGTATGCAGTCAGCACGTTACTAACTGATGTGAATCCTTGTTAGCATTTATGTAGACATGACAGGGAGTCAAATAACAGGTATTCCCCGAGCACTTCCCTCTTGGACACCTTTCTAAATATCAGGGTTACAGCAGTCAGTGAGGTAGCCTGGGGCCCTACAAGGCGAGAGCTGTTACCTAGTGGAGGAAATAAAATAATAAACATGGGAACAAGTGGGCCAATAAGACAATTTCAGGTCCAAATAAGCTCTAAGAAGAAGGTAAATTTGGTAAAGTGGGTAGGTAATGACTAGGGAGAACAGCTCTTAGGGAGCTTCTTTATTTAGGGTAGTCAGGTCTCTCAGAGGAGACGACATTTGAATTGTGATCTGGATTATTAAAAGGAAGTCTTTTCCAAGAAGCATTTGTCAAGCAGGAGAAATGGCAAGTGCAGAGGCCCTGGGAATGGGTCTAAGTTGGAGGGTCCTATTGAATAAGGAATTCTCTCTTTAAAGAAAACTACAAAACCACAAGTATCTAAAAATTAATTTAAAAAAGGAAAGGTATGTTTTACTTTAAATCTATCAGCATAAGATAAAATTGTATTACAATAAATGTTTCCACTTTTTTTTTTTTTTTTGGTTGATGAGAGAGAAAGAGAGAGAGAGATCCTCTCTCTCCTGTACATACCCAGACTGGGGATCAAACCCGTAACCTGAGTATGTGGCCTGACCGGGAATCAAACCTGCAACCTTTTGGTGCACAGGACGATGCTTCAAACAACTGAGCCACCCGGACAGGGCAAATAAGTTTCCGCTTATTTTACCACCACATTTTAGGGGCAAACTCATATAAAATAGGATAAAAGCAAAGAATTAACATTGAACACCCAACTTGCACCACAGTTCTTTCTCTTAATCAGTACCTAGGCAAGAGCCCAGAAGAACTGGGGCAAGGAGCTATTTTTATATGTTCTTTATTTTTGGGATTTGCAGGGGAAACGGTGGCAGAGCTTCCTAACTGCTGTTTTAATTTAAATTTATTTGAAAAGTGTTATTAAAAAATAACATTGGTTCTAGTTACTTTTCATTAAGGATTTACCAAAGTCAAATTCCGTTTTCTATTGAGTTTGAAGGTGGTGTCTGTCTGTTGTTGTTGTTGTTTTTTTGTCGTAAGGAAAGCAGTTCATTAGTGAGGACAGTTTTCAAGCAGATGAAGATGTATTCCGTCTCTCATCTTTAAAAACACATAATTCCTGGAGAACCCCGTAGTTCTCTAAAACATTCAAAGCCCTTTCATTTAAAGGTTTCTCAAGTCATCTCTCACATTTCTCCTAACAGATATGCCATAGAATGGCTTAAATTCTGATGCTTTATTTTCACAATCACTGAACAATTCACAATTCACAGAATCGTCAGTGGTCAAGTCTAGCTAGCTGTGGAAGGTGGGATGGAACTGAAAACTGGGTGATTTGTTAGATTCAATAGATGGTGTACAGTCCTCTGCAGGAGATGGCGCAGTCTCCATGACATCATGCACTGCACGTGGGCATGGAGATGACCAAGCCAAGCACGGCCTCTTGGTGCCTGGTCACAGGCTGAGTTGACGATGACCACAATGCACATGGCTCTCCTGGCCCTGCCTGCTGACATCTACTGGGAAAAACTAGCAGGCTGGGATCTCCCTAGAAAGTCCTGAGAGGCAACGAGTGCAAAGGTTCATGGGGTGAAACAGGAAGTCTCTGAAGCAATGTTTACTTTAGAATCGGTGGTCCTTCAAAAATAGCCCTGTGATCTTTGTATTCTTTCAGTGGCTGCTGAATGTTCCTGATCTCCCTTTTCCCCCAGGACAAGCAGGGGTACATGCTCAGAATGGAATGAGGAGTGGTCATATTCTGCCCGGGCTGCTGAGCTGGGGGCAGTGGGCCAAAAGTCTCCTCACATGTAGCATCTTCAAAACTGACAGCTCTCTCACACAAGAGTAGTCTATTTGTATTAACAAAATGAATGATAAAAGGAAGATTGTGGGACAAGAAGCTCCGTAGACAATAAATAGTCTGAACGCCCAAAGAAAGAGATATGTCGGGCAAGGATAATCAAGGAAATTTTAGAAAGGTGCTTATATTGAAATACATTTAAATAAATAGATGTTTAAATAGGTGTTCCAAATCCTGGCCTATTACAGTGCGTGTTATAATGATGAAAGGGAACTCATATGGACTAAGGGAACTTGAGGGTCTAAGATTCACAGTTCCTGTTTTCCACTCATTTGTTCATACTCTCTTCCTCTCTCGCTCTCTTCGTCTCTTTCTCCTCTTCTTCCCCTCTGTATCAGAAGAGTCCAGTTTGGTTTACTCAAGCTAAACCTGAGCCTAATTCACCTGCACTGTGCATGTGCACATACAGCAACATAGTACTTAGTATTCAAGTCCTAGAAATTTTAGTTACATGGAAAAGTTAATGGTTTGTAAACTAGTATTTTCTACTTGATGATAATCCCACCCTCTCATCTTTTGAAAAGAGAATGAAGGAGAAGAGAAACAAGGGTTGGAAGAGTTGAAGGAGCTGTCCCAAGTGGGGTCGTTCTGTAAGAGCATCATAGGGAGAAGGTTCTCACCTGTGCCCTCGGGGCCATAGACACCACAGATTCCTGGGGTCGGTGCCATACTTACACAGCTGCTCACTGACGAACTTCCGAGTCCTGCGGTTTCTGTGAAAATCAGACTACGTGCATTTGTCTCAGTGTGGACTCTTAGGAGCATCTCTATTTGTGTAGGTGTGTGAATCAAGTCCAAAGGCAAACCTTAAGTGAGGACTTTGTCAGGACTGGGAGAGGTTTTTACTCAGGCTCTTCTTCTCAGTTGGCTACTTATTTTAATTCATGATTTCGTAATTCAGAAACAGGAGCATTAAATTGCCATCATGGACCTATACTTTAAAGTGGTATTTTTTTTTCATGTTATATGCATTTCTGGGTGTCTTTAATGCATTGGCATCTGATCCTCTTGTTTTACAGTCCTTGTAGAAAGCACATTTTAAAGTAGTGGGGATGCTCCTCATTCCAGATACTCGCTTGGTAAGCGGTTCTGTGGGACCCTGCTGGCCTGAGCAGCTGGCCCCTGCCCATCCCCCTCTGAGTGTCCTGTGACTCACCTTGACTTTTCCACAGCCTCAGCTGCCTCTTTGCCTCATCCTGCCACACAGTTCCCCCCTAAAGTCTCCAGGCAATAAAGTTCAAAATAGAATTAACACCTTGACATGGTCTGTAGGGTTTGCATGTTCTACTAAGAGAACCTGAACTAAAACATGTGAACTGGGGAGTCTTTTAATTTCTCTTTTCAATTAGGAAACTTCCCAAATGCTGCTGCCCTTGGATGGAGCAGTCTGCGATAGCACTGAAGTGAATAATTCTATATTTGGCAGTTACATGTCAAAGCAAGTTTCATATACGCAGCAGATGTACGTTCTGGGTGACTGCCACTAGCGTACATCTGGGGAGTTATTTCCAGGTTATTGGCAGATTTCGGGGTGGGGGTGGTGAAGGAAGGGGCACAGAGGACTTGCTCTCTCATTGTTCTATTTCCTGAGTGATGGTCCCCAAAGAAAAACCTGAGTCTGCATCCTTAAACACATCTTTTATATTTAAATGTTTGTGGTCCTGTTAACTGTAGGAAGCTTTTGGATGGGGGTGGAGGGGTGGGGGGGGATTGCACTGAATCAAGAGAAGGAAGCCTGGCCGCTTTTGTTGTTGAAATTTGAATTGTTTCTAAAAGAAAAGCATTTGAGGAAATACGTTTGAGCCCTCTGTGTGGCATTGTCAGCTTTTGTGAAAGTCGATTTAGGGGATTTTCTCTGTGAAACCAATAAAGCAGCTTAAGTAATTGGAGCTAAACTATTCTCCCTGGAACAAAGCCAAGTCAGTGGCCCCAGGAAGTTGGGAAGGACACAGGGAAGTCAGGGAGGGCAGCAGCAGCATTATCTCAGCCCAGCTTGGTGAGTGAGGGGCTGCTACAGTCATAAAGACTTGTGCTCAGGAGACAGTCCTTGATCCCCCTTAGTTGCTGGCACTGTAATCTTTCTCCTCTCCCTATTCCTCTAACCTTCTCTGCCTTTTATTTTGGTCACAGTTAAGATTTGTAGCTTTCCACAGTTGCTTTTTCTTTAGAAATCTGAGCTGAGGCTCAAGAGACTCTCTGGGTTAGATTTCTAGTCTCTTTCCTGGAGAAGTAGGATTGAGAAGATTGATCTGAGCAGCCGAAGGGACCTGCTCCATCTACTCAGAGACAAACTTGGAATAGCTTCTACAAATTACTTAATATCTTCCTGTCTCGCTTCATTTGTAACATGTCAAGAGTGAGAAGACCCCATATTGCTTGCTCAGGGTATAGTGACCATCTTGTCATCCTCTAAAGTGTTTTGACCACATTCTTTTAAAGCTATACCCCTTTCTTCTATCCCTTTACTTTTTTTTCCTTTTTACTGAATTTATTGGGGTGACACTGGTTAACAAAATTATACAGGTTTCACGTACACAATTTTACAACACTTTATCTGTACACTGTATTGTGTGTTCACCACCAAAGTCAAAGGATAGGGTAGGGTTAGGTTTCCCCTCCCTCATATTCATTTAGTCTCTTCTTAAAGCCAGACCTTTAGCTTCCACCCAGCTGTCATTTACTGGGTGTTTACTATGTACCCTATTATGCATATTATACTATAGATATTTGTGTACATTGTCTTATCTCCCCTATAAGATTAAACATTCATTAAAATTACAGACAAGGCCTTATCCATCTTTGACTCTCCCTAACATAGCACTTTGCACCTAGTGAGTGCTGAATAAATGTGGCCAGCACTATGATTTTCAATCAATTTGAAAAGAATGTAATTAATAGATATGTTAGTTATTAGGCATGTAGTCTCAGCACCATTGTGTCTTATTCCAGTTGTTTCAAGGAAAATGCTTATTAACTGGATAGGGTCCTTGCCCACCCCCCCTCCCCACCCCTTCCGGCTTTTTTCTTGTCTTATCACTTGTGCCCTTCACGTCTCCACTTATCTCTGGGAAATGTGACTTGTCCAGAGACACATGTAGCTTGGGAGCTTATTTTTCCATGAGTATTTGTGCCTATTAAAAAGAACAGAGAGGATGAGAATCTGTGCTTCCACCCTCATTCTAGCTCCTGTTCCAACGATTGCTACTATTTTTATATTTTTCTCTTCTTTTCCTTTGTATTTAGAAAGAATTGGGGTTTATGTGGGCCTTGAGCAGATAAAGTGAGTTATTTATATCCAAAGAACCTGAGTTATTTTGAGTCCATCTTTATGTGAAGCACTGATTGTAAGTGAAAAGGAAGGATGAAGATTTTTATATATTTTGGAGTTGTTTTATGTGTTAAAAAGGAGCGTGGGGGTGAAATTTTTAGATGCACTGAATATTGCATGAATTTGTTTGTTGAGCATTTATCTTCCTTAGCATCAAGCAGTTGTCCCTAACTAATCTTTGCTTACTATTTTCATGAGAACTGAAAGATATTTCCTTCAGTTTTGAATTGCCTGCCAGAGCTGTAACACATGCGGCCTTTGTACTTCTTTCTACAGTAGCTGATGAAACCCAGCATTCAGATTGTCTGGGCAGACATCTTGCAGAAAGAGTTCCTTTTCTGATTTCTCTTGAATTCATAAGATCACAAGCTAAACGAAAGGTTGAAGTTCAAGTAGCAAATAAAAGTTCAATGTAACACCAAACAGTTTGCACCGAAAATGTTCTGCATTTCTCTCCTTAAAGCAACTGTGGCTCAGCTGAGTTGTGTTGGTGGTTTCCCTTTTCCTGTGTTTCTCGCAGGAGCCCATGTTGTCACTACTTAGTCCTGGAGCAAGGCTTCTTCAGAAACCGGTGCATGCTGGGGAGGCGGAAATGGCAGTTGAGAACTGAAAATATGTCTGAGAAATGTGCACATTGCTTCAGCATTCCTTCTGTCCTTAGAAATTATATTCTAAGATCTTCTTCCAGCTTTATCCATGTTCCTTTCACTTACCATACAATTACTGAAAACCTATGTGCATTCACACTGTATCAGACATCTGGAGCCGATATAATCGGTTTGAAACTATTAAAAATTGATTTCCTATTAGGCTTATGAAACCAGCATATTTTCTTTTAGAGGCACACCTTCTATATAATAGAAATATATTATCTCGTAAGTGTTAATACTACCACTACTGATAATAATAGCACAGGGACTTTTCTCTGTGCCAGGCACTATTGCCAACCTTGAAGTATAATATTCCATTTAAAGGGCCCAACTCTCTGAAAAGGGTAATATATCTTTTTTTAACAGCTAGGAAGCCTGAGGCTCATAGAAGTTTAAGTTATTTGTCCTGGGTCACATAGCTGATGTGTTTCAGAGTTAAAGTTCAAACCCAAGTCTGTTTTACACCTAAGTCTGTGTCCTTAGTCACTACCTCCTACTTTTTCCTGGAAGTTGTCAAATGTCAATACTTCCTGAAACAACCAGTTAGAGTTTTGGCTAGTTCTTTCATATAGCAGATAAGAGAGCTGCAGGAATAATTAAAACCCAAGGACCCAGGTTTCTGTACCACCCATACTCAAAATGGACTTCAGTGGTTGACAAACTCATTAGTCAACAGAGCCAAATATCAACAGTACAATGATTGAAATTTCTTTTGAGAGCCAAATTTTTTAAACTTAAACTATATAGGTAGGTACACTATTATTAACTTAATTAGGGTACTCCTAAGGCTTAGGAAGAGCCACACTCAAGGGGCCAAAGAGCCGTATGTGGCTCGAGAGCCGCAGTTTGCTGACCACGGGACTAGCTGAAGTGACAAAGGCCTAATACTCAACATGAGTTACCTTGTGGGGAATAGCAGCAAGCAGGATGAAGACATCCCCTTTTGCCCTTCAAAGAATTTGCAATCTCTTCTTGCTCTGTTGTTGATGAGACTAGAAAGAATGTAGAACCCTAAATCAGTGTAGGAATCAAAGCCATTTCCTGGCTGACCCCTCCAGGTCAAGGGAAGCAAGCAAAGCATGGTGATGATGAGAGAACAGGGCTTCCAAGTTCAAGGTCACACCTGAAACCTCAGAATCCTTTTCTTGCTTAGGCTAAAGAGAAGCTGTGTTTCAAAGGAGCTGCACATTATTAAATGTTTAAGGTAGTGACTCACAAAGCTTGGTCCCCGGGCCAGCAGGATTGCATCACCTAGATCTTAATGAAAATGCAAATTCTCAAATCCCACCGCACATCCACTAAATAAGAAGTTCAAGGGGGTTGGGGGGTGATTCCCAACAGTCTGGGTTTGAACAAGAACATTCTGATGCACAATAAATGTGACCACCACTGGTTTGAGGTATACCTTTTTTCATCACTGCAAATAGGTCTATTGAAACAAGCAAAAGGAACTGATTTTTAATAGTATTAACTCACCTATCTGGAACTTAACTCCTTATTCATTCACCATTTATTGCTAAGCACTTTGACAGATGTTAATTTATTTCATATGGATAATAACCCAGGAGATGTTCTTATCCCTGTTTTACAGTTGAGGGAACAAAGGTTAGGAGATATTAGGTGACTTGTCCAAAAGCACACAGCTGTCGGGATTTGATCCAGGTTTCTGGACAAATGCTCTGAGATTTAGACAAGATATTCCATCCAAAGGAACTCACAGTCAAGCAGGAAGACAGATACACAAGCAAAAACTAGAAAACCCTACTATCTCTGTATGCTTTCATGGTACTGAAATTAACCAAGAGCTAATATGCTAATTAGACCAGAGGGTGGAACGACCTTCCAGAATGACCTTCCAGAACCACTGGTGGGTGGGGGGCAGGGCCGTGAGGCAGCTGGGGCTGCGAGGGCCTACCCTTGCACAAATTTTGTGCATTGGGCCTCTCGTTTTAGTATGAAAAGTGTTGGCAAAGGTAATGTTCCCTTATTCTCTTAAAAATATCCACATAAATGCTTCTTGACAAGAGGCAAGGTAAAGAGATTGAACATGCAATCTTTTTGTCTACAGTTTGCAATCATGGAAAATGATGTAAATAGATTTTAAATGTATGAGGTTTTGAACACCTGCTAGTGGGCATATTTACTCAGTAAGCATGTATCTAGTATGCCAGTATTACATTAGGTACTGGGTATAAACAACAAAAAGAGAATAATAGAGGGTCTCACGTCATTTAAAAGATTCATTGTATGAAATAATTAGAAAACAATAAGAGAATATCAGGGCCTGAGTGATATGATGTAATAGTGGTTGAATAAAGGGTGAGATCAGTGAGAGTCAGAATGTCCATTCTCTTTGTCATTCAACCCACCAGTGTTTTCCAGGAGAATAAGTCTATATAGTCAGTAAATTTGAGTTTGTTATACTGGGACTGAGGCAAAGAGGCATGAAGCAGCATAGCTTACTCAGGGGAGGGGGTGACAGGAGGAGAGGGAGAGGGCAGAAGAGAGAGAATATTTGTATGCATATATACTTGCATATGTATTTCCAATTTGTGAGAGTTTATCTTCATCTAAAATCTCAATAATTGCTAAATTGCTCCCTAAGTAGATGTGTTTATAAATTCTCTATCAATGTGTGCTAATCTCTCTCCTTAGAGTCCTCAACACTGTATATTTATTTATACTATTTTTTAAATATGTTTTTTATTGATTTCAGAGAGAGGAAGGGAGAGGGAGAGAGAGAGATGGAAACATCAATGATGAGAGAGAATCATCAATTGGCTGCCTTCTACTGGGGATCGAGCCTGCAACCCGGGCATGTGCCCTGACCAGGAATCAAACCGTGACCTATTGGTTCATAGGTAGGTGCTCAACCACTGAGCTACACACCAGCCAGACTATTATCAATATTCTTAATCTCTACTAACTTAATAGGTAAAATCATATTTGATTATTTTGTTTGGATTTACTTAAAGGTATAAGTTGGAGTAATTTTTCACATGCTTATTTTGCCTTTATGTCCTTTACCTGTCATTTGCATTGGAGGGTTACCTTAGAGCAGCGGTCACCAACCTTTTGGACCTCATGGACCACCAGTGGTCTCTGGACCACCAGTTGGCGACCGCTGCTTCAAAGGTTTTCTTAAACCAGCAGTCACCAACCTTTCAGACCTCATGGACCACCAGTGGTCCGCAGACCACCAGTTGGCAACCGCTACCTTAGAGGTAAGAATTCCTCCTACCATATGGATGACAGCCCTTTGTTGTATGAGGTGCACATATTTCTTCCTGTTTGTCCTCTTTTAAACCTTGCTTATTTGGTGTGCCATGTAGAAGTGTTGTGTTTTTATGTGCACAAATGTACAAACTCTATTCTCTATGACTTTTTGGATTTTGTTTTCTACTTAGAATTCTTTGCTTCAAAGCAATTGAAATATTCGCCCATATTTTCAACTAGTTGTTTTATGGTTTGATTTTATATACATAAATGTTTAAGAAACCCAAGTTTATGAAGGGGTGAAAGATTGAGGAAAGGACCTATCTTCATTTTTTTCTTCTAATGGCCAAGTACTCTAGATAATCCACTGACTTCAATTGCCACCTCTATTATATATTAAACTTCCAGATTTACTTGAGTGGTTTTATTATTTTTGAACCAGTTTTTGGACTTCCTGACATCTTCTTCAGATTAGTCTATGATCCTAGAATGAATTGCTAGTTGCTAAGGGACACACTTGTTAGAACAGGTTCCATTGAACACTGCCTCCAGTGTACTTTACAGGTGTGAGATGCAAACATTATTAAAGGGTATTTTCATCAAGAATATGAGGATATTTTTAATTACATATTCTCCAAGAGCATAAATCCATGCAGGCCTGGAGCAATGCCTAAAGAATATACTCTCAATAAATATTTGTTGAATGGATGAATTGGTGCTTTGGTATTGACATATAACTAAGTGAATATGATTCAGCTCTTATGGATTTGCTACAATGTATGAAAAGCCATAAAACTTTTCATAGTTTTTAATTCAATAAAACTTTTCAGAATCTAACCAAAGGAAAGAAATAAAAAAGAAAGGGGGTAATTACATGTCCAAAAATGATCATAGTGGCACTTTTTATATAAGCAACTAGAGACCCAGTGCATGAAATTTGTACACTGGGGTGTGGTGTCCCTCAGCCCAGCCTGCACCCTTTCACAGTCCAGGACCCTCGCTTTTTACTGCCCACCTGCTGGTTGCTCCTTAGCACTGCCACTGCCGCTGCACTCGCCAACCATGAGCCTGACTTCTGGCTGAGCGGCACTCCCCCTCTGGGAGTGCACTGACCACCAGGGGGCAGCTCCTGCATCGAGTGTCTTCCTCCTGGTGGTTAGTGCGCATCATAGCGACCGGTCATTCTGGTCGTTCCGCTGTAACAGTTGCTTAGGCTTTTATTATATAGATATATTGATAGCAAGTAACTGAAATGGCCAAAAAGATAAATACTGAAAATATAAAAGATAAATCAGGATATGTTATAGCAAATATATATATATATATCTCCACAGACACACACATCACATACATTTATGGTGAAAGCCTAGAATGAACAACATTAAAATGACTATTTGTAGTGGGAGAGATATGTTGGACTGTATTCATTTATTTTTCAAAATGTTTGTAATACTAGCTTATTGCTTTTATAGTAATAAATAGCATAATAAATCTAATTAAATGCTTGCTTGAGGTATAGGCACATGGGCAGTTCCCTTAGTTGGGAATTGTTTCACAGTATTGGCTGCTGACTCAACATTTTGAGCTTTATGCAAGGAGAAATGGGTAAAACAGAATGACCACAAGCAGGGAACTTTGTTGAAGACCCCCCTATATAAATATCCAAAGTTTTACTAGCCTTTTGAGAATGAGGAAGTCCAAAATGTTGTCTACTTTTCATTCTTTGTACGCACACCCGTCTCATCTATTTAAATCCCTTTCGTTTTTCAGAGTTAACCAAACATTTCATTTGAATTTGCAAGTCACACAGTAAATTAGATTGTTTGCACTTGTCTGTAGATACTTTTATGGCTACAAACATCCATTTTTTAACTGGATGTACATTTGATAAAGAGATCAGATATCACAGCTAAATATTTGTCATGTAAAAAGAAGTTTTTAAAGAGTTTTAAGTTCCATGCTTAGTGAATATGAAAGATATGAGTTATTTTTAGGGTGGGAGCATTCATTGTAATAATGGGTGCAAATACCATGGAGGCAACCACTTTGATCTGGTTCCTGTGTGTCTTTGTAGTGCTCCTCGAACTGTACCTGTTGAGCTGCTTATTTCTGCTCCTCACATCTCCCATCAAATCTAGACACTCATCGTCTTTGGCCTCAGGACAAGCTGGCTTACTAGCTATATTAGCTCTGTGTTAGTTTTGTGTGTGTTTTTTTGGTTTTTTATTCCCACAGGAGAACCTTCCTGGATGACATTTGTCTTGGCTTCTATGTGGAATATAAAGCTGTAGACATGATGTTAGACACCTAAGACGTGTTCAAAGATTGCTTTGCATGCTCTCTTTCATCTGTACAGATAGTTGCCTGTTGGATTTTAGATGTTGACAGCAGGTAATTTAGGAAGAAAAGGCAGTGAAGGGCAGGCAAGGTCTGCTTTGATGGAGTTGATTTAAAACAAAGAGCTTATGAGCATCTGCCTCTAACTCTGCCCCTTTACACATTCAGCTGGGAGCCACTCCTCCAAAAAATACAAGCGCAGCTCTGTGGGCTTTCAGAACTGGGGCTTGCCCTTGAGCAGTCGTTCTCAAAATGTGGTCCTTGGGCCAGCAACATCAGCATCACCCGGGGATTTGTTAGGAATAGAGATTTTCAGTCCCCACATCAGACACACTGAGTCAGGAACTCAGGGTGGGCCCAGCAGTCTGTTTTCAACAAGTCCTCCGGGTGATTATGATGCACGCTCAAGTTTAACAACTGTGACTGTTGCAAGAACAGAAACTTAACCCACGAACATGGTCTTACTGCCATTTCCTTTCTTTTCTTTTGATTGTATAATCCATAAAACCCAACAATGAGGAAAGTACCCACAGAGTACCTCCACTCCCACTCCTCAGTGAAACTATCTTTTACCATTTCTGTGTTTAGATTATTAGTAATGCTTTCCATACTCTAGATTAGAATATATTCTTCTTTATATATCACCTATAAAACGTATTTATTGCTGCCTTCTTTGAGAAATAAGAATTTAGTTAACTTATTTATATTCCCTTCCCTTTCCCCTGCCTACTCCAAATTTATCACCTACATTATTTTTATTTTGGTTCCTCCAGGTATTACCTTTATAATTTAAAATTATATACTTGATTTTCTTAAGTCTTCACCCATTGAACTTAGTATGATGTAAAGTGAAGAAATTGACATCCACTTCCCACCCTTTTCTTCTTCCCTCTTTCAGATAATTTTAGATTAACGTGTCTATTTTACTGTGATAAAATATTTGATGATGAGTGTATGCGTTGCTTCTGAAAATTAGAAACAGTGTTTGCTAGAATAGTTATGTAAATATTCCTGAGTGTAGAATGAAGGTATGATTGGTCTTTGACTTAATGCCCTGCTCACCATGTGTGGTCTGTCCTTGATTGCTTGCCAAGCTTTGGTCCACAGCCTAACAGTATCCCATGGCAACACTTCCCAATGTGTTTTCATAGGTGTTAAGCAAAAAATGTGGCAAAGTGAGTTTGAGACCTACTCAAGTAAACTTAAAAACATTACTTACTGTAGGATTCTTCAAAGCCTTTCATTTCTAATGAAAAGTACTAATCAAGAGAGGTGTATAGCATTTCTCAAATGGAAAGCCTTTTTATCATATGGCAACTCAAGGAATTAGTCTGATTCCCTTGACTAAATTGAGAATTTTGCTTAAACATTCATTCAGAAACCAATCACTTGGTGCCTACTCTGTGTAAAGCACTGTGTCAAGAACAGAGATGAGCAGAGCATTGCCCTCACCCTTAAATGTTCACTCTGTAATTGGGAACATTGGACATACATATCCTATATAATAAAAGCCTAATATGCAAATCGACCGAACGGCGAAATGACAGGTCTCTATGACACACACTGACCACCAGGGGCACACACTCAATGCAGGAGCTGCCCCCCAGCCTATAGGCCCCGACCGGAAGTGGTGGGTGTTAGGGCCAGTGAGCAGGTGGTGCCAGGCCAGCCAAGGTGGGTGCTTCAATGACCCCCAATTGTCCCTCCAGTCACCCCACAGATCGGCCCTGATCGCTGGCCAGACCTAGGGACCCTACCCATGCACAAATTTCGTGCACTGGGACTCTAGTAGGTATATAAAGTGCTAAGCAGAGACATTCCATGTAACAGGACCACCAATACAGTTCTTTTGGAGTTGGGGAATGCTTGAAATAGTCATATTTAGCTTATTTTAGTGAAACCTCTGATATTATCCAATCTTATCACCAGAAGTGCATCCTAACTGGTAATTTCTGGGAAGACTATAAAGAAACAAAAACCTGTTTTGTGTCCTTTAGAAACTTGATCAGGAGACAAGCCGTGAATGCAGACATTTCGGTAATCACAAAAGAGGTAAACCTATGTAAGCCACAAGATAAAGGAGCCGTCATAAAGCAGCACATGATTAATCACCAGATGAATGGATTTGCATTTCAAAACCCTTCCTACTGGCTTCCATTGGGCTTTTACATGTTCTCAAGAAATTAGACTGTCCCAGACGCTTAGTAATAAAAGTGAAGAGCTGAGTAGCCCAGGTCAAGGCTGGAGAGAAAGGAAAGGTCAGAATTCTCAGGAGCAGTGACACCGACTAAGGAAACAGTCGGGTTTTGAGAGGATTAGAGCAGACGCCAAGACGGACAAGAGGCAAACAGAATGGAATAATAATGATTTAGAGTTTCTGTTCTAAATAATCTCAAGTTTGAGTTCATTTCAAAGCCTTGGGCAAGTTTTTTTACTCTCCTAGGCCTCCGTTTTCTTATCAGCAAAATGGGAATAACAGTAGAATTTACAGGGTCATTGTGAGGATGAAATGAAATATCGCACACGAAGAGCATAGAACAAGGTTTGCACAAATTAAGTGCTGTCGATGCTGGTTACTCAGTGTAGAGTAGCCATCTTTACATTGCCTCCACTGTCTCCTCCCTGATCCGTATAGAGGACGATAAGAGGACCTCTGCATAGGCCAGTGATGGCAAACCTATGACACGCGTGTCAGAGGTGACACGCAAACTCATTTTTTTGGTTGATTTTTCTTTGTTAAATGGCATTTAAATCTATAAAATAAATATCAAAAATATAAGTCTTTGTTTTACTATGGTTGCAAATATCAAAAAATTTCTATATGTGACACGGCACCAGAGTTAAGTTAGGGTTTTTCAAAATGCTGACATGCTGAGCTCAAAAGGTTCACCATCACTGGCATAGACTTTTGTGCTGTGAGAACTAAATGAGATAAGCCTGTAAAACAGTTAGCTAGGGCTACACCTTGCTATCATATGATTATGCATTGTCCGTCCCCAGAGGAGCTCAGTCCCCTCACTGTCATCAGCGAGAATGTGTAGTTATTAGTACATGTTCTTGAGGAAGGAGCCTATCTTTCCATTTTACACAAAGTCATCACTCGTTGAAGCATTGTCCTGCACACCAAATACATTGCTGGTTTGATTCCTGGTCAGGGCACATATTTAGGTTGTAGGTTCAATCCCTAGGTGGGGTATGTATAGGAGGCAACCAATGGATGTTTCTCACATCTCTCTCCCTCTTTCTTTCTTTCTTTCTTTCTTTCTCTCTCTCTCTCTCTCTCTCTCTCTCTCTCTCTCTCTCTCTCTCTCTCTCTTTCTCAAATAAAAATGGAAAGTAGTAAAAATTGTTTGAGGAAGAAGTAACCCTTGTCTTTCACCTCTGGAATCTAGTACAATAAACTTCATTCTTTTTGTAAAAACAAAACAAACAAAAAAAACATATCCTCAGGTGAGGATTTAAAAATAATTTTTTAAGAAAGAGCAACTCTGGTTTTATTATTTCATTGACTATTTTCAAAAATTATGTAGGATAAACATTGTGTTTTGCATTTTATAGAAGAAAATGTTCTGCTTCTATCTGAAAGGCACATGGCCCCTAAGTGATAGGATGATAAAGCTGGACTGTCACCCTGGTTCGGTCCGATTTTTTTTTTCACTAACACATAAGCCTGCCCAGATGAAAAGTCCATCCTTGCTTTAAGTGACAGGGGAGCTGCCTCAGGCTGTGTGAGAGGATTATGGGCAAACAGGTATGTGACATGGTGACACGTCTATAATCAAAGTGTGGCCGCCGAGCAGTTCCCCGAACGCGTGCAGGTAGAGGTCGTAGGGCACAGTCTTTCCATTCCAAAGAGGAAAAGCATGGGATGCGAAAAAGGCTCGCTGTGTTTTCTCTCTCTGCTAATGTTTTCGTTTTCTGCCACAGCCCAGAAATATCCTTGGCCTCTGAGTGGATTACATTTTCATAGCGAAGCGGAGGCTTTAACTCCCACAGATGTTAATGGAAGCCGTATAGCTATGCAGCGCTTTCAAAATGTACCACTTAATGTCTGAACCTTTTAATCATGCTAGAAATTTTTTTTTCTAGCAAATAAACACAAATCTATTTTTGCACGAACAAAGGAAAGAAACAAGCACACATTCTACTCCCTCTCTCCTTGGAGTCTATACTGACTCTGTCTTTGAAAATTCACCAAACATCTGTGAGCTTTCTCCCAGACTTGATGGCTTCCAGACTCAAATTCAGCTCTCAATTGTTTGGATACAAACAACCAAAGGAACAAAACCTTCAAATAACTAACATTTTTCTACATTAAACTTCTATGGGGGAATTTTTTCTAGGGCCCATCCGAGAGCAAGCTTATCTCAGGGATTCATTTTTAAAAGCAACCTGAAGATTTTCCAAAGGAGAGGACACTTTCGGCCCAGGCTCCTCTGCCTTATCCATGGACCGTAGTAGACGATGAACATGGGCAGTAGACCTCACCAGGGCTGGGACCACACGACACCCCACACACCATTGCATGCCCATTGCTTCACACACGTTGACATGTCATCTGTGCGGCCTGATGCCATTGATATTACAGAACCACAGTAACAGAAAGATTCTATAAGCTATTCAGTTTGAGAAATGAGTTTATTTATCGCATATTTTTCTTTTAACATTAATCATCTAATTGTGGTCCCCAGTGCAGCAGCATCTGGGAACTTGGTAGTGATGCACATGCTTAAGCCCCAATACAAATTCACCAAACCTCAACCTCTGAGGGTGGGCCCTCCAGGTGATTTTGACACACATGGACATTTGAGAACCAGTGGTGTTCAGAACTGAGTTTACCCGAATACTCTTTCTATGTTTCCCGGGTAGGTGAAGGTTTTTTTATAGCCTATTGCCCATTTTTATACCAATTCACTATGTTTGAGTGTACTCCAAAGCAGCCAGTGCCCTGTTACATGCTGTACTGAGTGAACCTCAGTGTGCAGTGAAGTGGAACCCAAGACTTAGAAAGAAATCAGAGATGGACAAATAAGGGGACTGGTACATAGGTTTCGCTATGCAAATAAAGGAGATCAGGTGTCCGCCTTCTTCCTAGTAGTTACAGAAGCAGTTCAAGCATCTTTGAATTATAGAATACAGGTTAAAAAATGGGGCTAAACAAAATGTCCTATGGAAGGTCAAATATAAAAGGTTCAATTCAGTGCTACTTTATTGACAGTTATGTGTGTAATCTACTTTTAGCGACACACCACTTCTGGAATATATACTTCTGCTATAGCCCTTGCCATGATGCATGAGAATTGCTTACTGATCTATGTCCATAGCTCTGTGAAGGCAGGGAAAGCCGTGCTGTATTCAATTTTGCTATTCCTTTGTGCATACCTAATATACATTTGTTGCTCAGTGGATATCTGTTGAACTAAGCCAAGCCCTTCTTGTTTTGGGGGAGCTTCATGCTTGCCAAGTATGAATACACAGTGAGTGAAAGGAAAAACAGGCAAAGCACAAACTAGGGAAAAGCTTATGAGATGATGGGGTCAGAGGGGAAGCATGGCAAATAGGGAAAGATTCAGGGAGCCTGATGGGAGAAAATGCCGTGATTGGAAGTATGAATCTGGGACTGAGAAAAGAAAGGGAATGGTGGGAAAATGTGATGGTTGGAGGAAAACAGAAGGGGTTGTGTATGAAGAGGAAAACTTGGACTGTGGCGTTTGATAAGAATAGCGTGTTCAGAAAACAGAATGGAACGAGCTGGGGGCGGCCAAGAGAAGGCTGGATGGAAGATATGAAATACCATGAGCGGTAGGAGAGAACAAAAGCATGGGGTGAGGGTGGGAATGAGAACTTTGTATTTTATTTGATCAGCTAGACCGACAGACTTTAAAGTTCATGTTTGGTCATCAAAGGAAAGTCCAACTCCCACAATTATTCTTCTGCCGGGGTTCCCACAACTGCCCGAAGGTCCTTGGCAACACGCTTTGTTTCTCTTCAACTGGTCTTAGAGGGTTTTTCTGGATGACAGTCATTGGGTGGCCCCTCTCCTCAGCCTTGTTAAGTGCCTCCCCAAAAACCAAGAGGGAAGGGCCAGTGGGCTCCAGGGTCAGTGCTGGACTTAGGAGTTGAGGCCCATCTACCTGACCGTGATAAGACTGTAGGTGCAAGGCCACTGGTCCAAGAGGGATCCCTTCTTTTTTGTCTCACTATCGGAGGCTTTTCTCATTGAATACATTTTTGGTGCTTTGAGGGCTGAGGGGAGGGCTCTCAGCCAATTCTCAGCGCTGCAGGGAGCCCCAGCGATGGGTCAGCGATGGGTCAAAAGCATCAGTTGCCATCAATAGATATGCAAACAGTTCATTTACAATTTTCTTAAGCAAACTGCATTTAAAAAATTTTTTAAATCAATTACTTTTTTCCTTAAAACATGTTTTTTTGAAAGAATATTACATTTAAAAAACACACAAAAATTTCTCCAAATCTCACTAAAGCAGAAATAACTGTTATCACCATTCTGGATTTGCACTATTTTTGGGGGGTGGGGGTGGGGAGGGTATTTGTGCATGAGCACTTGTCCTAGGAAAAGTAAACACTTTCAGGAAATTGCATTGGCAAGACAGTGTATTGGTTTTATAGTTCATGTTCACCATTGTGAACTCTCCGTTACTGTAATTAACTGACTCTAGGAATACAGTATGAGAAAGTGGTACCCTGGGTTTCCCCTCTCACTCTTGCAGGTTCAACTTCTCTCCTTCTCAGGCTCTCTCCTGTCCCCCTGCAACTTCCCATCTACATTAAGCCTGGGTTACCCCAAACCACCTGCCCAGTGCTTCCCTCTCTCACTTTTTGCAAAAGTACGCTCCATACGGTCTTCACCCCCAACCTGCCCAGTGTCACTTTTACCTGATACTTGCTCCCAGGTTCTCCTGTCCCCCGAATCGTGTTAACAATATTCTCAGTAATGCACTAGTGATCCAAACGTCACAGTCCAAAGAATGTTCTTTTCTTTTCTGACAGGGCTTCTCTGCTGCAGTTGGCACTTAGGGTGTTTACTCTTTAAAATTCTAGACTCTGGACTTCTGTGACTTGGCCTGAGTTTATATTTGATCTCTGCCACCTAGAGGTAGCTGTGCAGTGTATTGACATCTCTGTGCTTTGTTTGCCTCACTTTGAAAGTAGAGATAATAGTAGAACCTAATGTATAGAATGGGATTTTTAAAGGATTAAATGAACTAAATGGTACAAATTACTTAGACTACCACCTCCAGAAATAACGACAATGATCACAGGGATGATGTCTTCCCAGGCCAGTTCATTCTATACATGTTAGTTTTTGAATCGAGACTGAGGGCTTCATTAAAATTCTGAACACTCCATCCGCATCGTTCAACATTCTAAGTTCCAAGAACTGTCTTCATTACCTATACCAATACAGCCTTGACTCTTGCCCATATTTGCTATTGTGCAGCTGTTTGTAAAGGCTGGAATTTAGGTTCACCCACTTCCCTAGTTTTCTTTGCTAAATGGGAATTGTCCAAGTCTGACTGCTCTCAATTTCAGGGGACAGAATTTTGTAGATTACCTGGAAGAGAACAACTTTCAGTGTCATTGCTATCAAAAAAATTCTCTCCTCTGTGCAGAAATCATTTGTTTTATATATATGTGTGTATATGTGTGTATGTGTGTGTATGTACGTTTAATGTCCCATTTGCAGCATTATTCCTTCCATAAAACAAAGACTTTTTTTAGCTGCTTAGAGGTTGAATGTGAAATAGACAAGTGTGTCCTTAAGACTCTTATCGGTAGACCTCACTTCCCCCAATACCCATAGCCTCATGCTTGTCCTGGTTGTCCAGGGACCCTGCTGCCAGCTTGAGAAGCATCCTGTAACCTGGAATTTGTTCTTTTTCCTTAAAAACCCTCAGACACCCACACAGTCCTTTCCTACGGTCCCATTTTCCCACTGTGGCAATAACAAATGGGCAATTCCCTAGGACTTTATCTTTAATAAAACCCAAGTGCCTCCTGGAAAGTGCCATCAGTACTGGGTGTTTAAGGCCATACAGGGCCAGTATTTCAAACCTCTGACAACCTGGTGAGAGCAGTAGGCTCCACCTTCCACCCCCAGGTGGACATTAACACCTAATAGGCACATACTTTTTTAGGATTAATGAATCTCCTGACCCTTGGTGTCCAAGTCAATAAAAAAACCCCTCAAGTTTAGACAATTATTCCTATACCCGTAAAATGCTAACTTGAACATGTTTTTATCACTAGAATGGTCCTTGGCCCAGTTCTTGATTTTAGAATAAAGCAATTCCCATTTTCCCAAGTTGAGTTAGGTAAGAAAGACTGCATCAGGAAAGACTTCTTAAATCTGTTGTCTGGCATTAAAAACTTGCCACAGAGTGGGTGGCGGTATTGCTTTCCTTTGCACCTCCAGGAACACGGGGAGTCCCTGGCCCAGCAACTTGCAGACCAACTAGAGAACTTGCCAGGGAAAGGAATTGGATTCTTTCCAGTTCGGCCACCTGCTCCTGGATTGGCTAACTCGTTTTACCTCTTGAACTTCTCTAATTGGTTATATCTAATGAAGCAGTGGGAGATTGCTAAGAAGGAAAATTTTAACTGAATTAGTAAAGTAATGGGGGGGGGATTGTGGTAGCTTCTGGATGCTATTTAATATAGACCCTCTATCAGGAGAAATATTTTACACTGAAGTATACTTTCAACTTTAACAAATTATAAAGATTTTTTAATGTGGTCAACCTGTAAATTTGTGGAGCCATGTTAATTATAAGTGTTGGTTTAAAAAAATCTTTATTAGGTAACAGTTCAAGATAATCGGTACCCAACAAATTCAAGACAGTGAACATTGTATATGAGCTATGGATACTAGTAGAAATGAACCTCATTGTTATCACCTGGCTTTCTAACCTTTTACAGGTTAGTGCTAACTTTGCTGGCTTTTGAAATTCCAGTGAGCACTGAGATAGGAAATGAAACAAAACATACCTAACTAATATGTGTTATACATCATTACTGGACAATTGATGGAGATAAAGAAAAGAACAACGTAGTTAGAAATTAAAATAGCATCCAGGATTTGGAATAGCAGAATATATGTGTCTTGTTTGGCCCTTTCTGTAGAAAAGAAAATTTACTTTGAATATACCATGAAGATTTGGGGACTGCAGATGTATATCCACAAGACCTGTATTAGAGTTCTTTATCAGAATTAAAAGATTTAAGAGCTTTTAAAAATATAGGTGTATATTTTTTTTGCGATGTCGTCTTCTGAAAGGATCCATACACACAAACACACACACACACACACACACATACTCTTTAAGCAGACCCTGCCACATAAGCCTAAAATTCATTCAAAGTTACAACACTGGAATGGTGAGGTTTATTCTCATTTCTATGTATTCTCCCCGCAGATCCCTTCCCTTTGTGCTGTAATCACTTTTCACAGCTCAGTGGTCTCTCTGAGGCTGTCTTCAAGCCCTGATTCTCAAAATGGTCCAAATGAAACAGTCACAGACAACCCAGAGGCAGCACACAACCAACGCCTCAAACCCATTGCTGCAGAAAGTAATTATCCACATAGAACAATGCCTTTATTGAGTTTAGCACTTAGAGTAGGGTGCTTTTATTTATATATTTGTTTTTGGTCTTTTCTGAGTGTCTGCTGTGTTCCTCTTTTTCCCTCCTCAGTAGCTCCTGCCAAGCAAATGTGGCAATACTGACAGTTGCCACTTTGTAAGCAGCCTTGCCATTCCCTTCTGTTCCCCCTCCATGTGTTCCTCTAGCTGGGCCAACTGTGAGGTGTCTACAAAGAGGTACAAATGGCAGTAATTAGTAAATAAAATATACGCAGTGTATGTACTGATGTATATGTGTACTGATGTATACATCACAGCAGCGGAGCCAACATCTACCTGCCAGCATAGCCTTTGCGAAATTTACACTTGAGTTGGGTGAATATTTATTTGACTGAATACGTTTCTAAAGGGAGAGCATTGTTTCATTTCCTCTCCATATTGTATTAAAATATTATGCATATAATTAAGCTGCAAATGTCTTTAAACAGGAAATCTCTTTGTCTTGAATGAAGCCCTGCATTACTTCTTTATGCTTTTCTCAGTTTAGGAGCACACAAGTCTTAGGAAACATTCCCATTTGCATGTACTTACAATAGCAGAGATACTAGTAGACAACTGTTTTAATTAGCTTAATCATGAGGAGACTGGTAACTAGATTATGTCCACTTATGCTGAGCTTAGCACATTAGAAAATGGGTTTAGACATCACCAACAACAAATAAGTTGAGTTTCTTACATGGATGAATGTCCCAATGCTGTAAGTTCTTCAAATGAGCTATTCAAAGACTAGATCTATAGTTTACAAGAAAGGAGAAAGTGATCTTACCTGAGATGAGCTAATTTATTCCTTTTTTATCTACTCTTTAAAATGATTCCTCTGCAGAAGTAAGCTGCACTTGGTATTCATATCTGAATAAAGTCTTCACTCTTTAGTTTTCATTGATTGCTACTTGGGATTAAATAGGATATTTTAATTTAGAATGCAAACTTGTTTTTTAAATCGCTTAGGAAAATAAATTGCTTTATTTATTAGCCTGTGCTAACTCAGGGATAGTCTAATGTGTGATTAAAAGGAATGGCCCATGTGGTTGACAGTGGAAGAGAGATGAGCAGGAAACAAATTCGGAATCACAAGCATGATGGATGAATTCATGAACAACCTGTGTGGTAGCTACAGTGACCTTTTTTTAATGAGGCTATTTTAACTTCACGGTATGGTTTTTCCCCTACTTTATCGACATCTTAACTTTTATAAAACTTACGGAAGTGATTGTTCTGATTTTTGTAAATGCTGATTTAATGCCTGCAGCATATTCCAGCACAGGGATATAATCCTTTTATTAAGGAATACTCTGTTATTGGACATGGCTTCTAATTGTTCCTTATTGTAAATAAGGTTACAGTGAACAACTATTGATAAATCTTTGTCCACATTTAATACTATTTCTTTAGCAATAACACTTTTAACTCAATCTCTGTCCCGTGATCTAAACTTGATACTGCCTCATAATTGACTTCATGAGCCTATAGAAGAGATATAGTGTATTCAAATGCCATTGAGACTTTCATGTTTTGTTGCGTTCACTTTCACTGTTTCATCAACTATTCTCTCTCAAAAGTATCACAGCTACGTAGACCTCAGTTGCCTACCTTAGAAATATCTACTTTAAACTCATCGAGCCTAAATTTGAATGGATAAAAGAGACAAATTTGAAAATGATTGTACCTCTTGGAAATTTCTTAAGGAAAAGTTTATTATGGAGTCCATTTAATTGGTATCAACCCTAGTGTGCTTTTTAGTCAAATTCACCAAACCAGTATACATACACCTTTCTAAAAATAAATCATTTGGATGCTACAGTAAGTTGTTTGCAAACCTGGCTGAGGATGCAGGTCCTGAAGTATGCTTTAACAATACAATTTACTAGGCCCACTAAATCAGACTACCCAAAGGCTGGTCCTGGAGAATGGGTATTTTTAAAATCGGACCAGTTGATTCTGCTGATCCACCAGGTTGGAGATCTACAGAGCCAGGGCCATCGTTTAGCCTTTATCCTATGATGCTCTTTAGATTTAAAAGAACATCAAACAACAGGGAGGGCCGGTAGAAGAGCCAGGAGACTGTATGAGTTAAACAGCCTTGAACCTCTGTTTTACTTCCAAGAAATCCCACAGCGCCCTTGCATGTCCTCACCTCTATTCTTCTCTTGACCATTAAAGCAGACAGTGAGGGACTCTGGGTCTAGAAGACTGTGTAACTTTTATGGACTGCTTTGCTTCACAATAAGGAGAGGGAACAGATTAGTAGAATGTGGGAGTCGATACACACACAAAAAGGTATTTTATATAAGGGAATGTTTACCGACGATTCCAGTGTTCTATATTTACACACTAATATGTATTGTATCTATTCACTTCCCAAGAAAAAAAAAAAAACAATTACAGCTTGCCATCCTACCTAAGAGAACATTATTTGCCTCTTCCCTGTCTCAAAAGAGAGAGGATATGATCTCCCTAAATATTTATTTACTAAACCCATTACGTGCACTGAATATCAGCAGTCCTAGGCATCTATTAAATAGGCACAGATGTGAGAATGATCATGACTTGATGTCTTATACTCCATTAATCCCACAATTAAATTTGTTGATCTGGCTTGTCCCTTTCTCCCACCCCATTCCATGAATATTTGTATGAAAGCTGCATGCTCAGATAAAAATTAATATATCCAGTCCCTGCCATGGTGAAACTTACTTTTTAATAAGGGAGAGAAGACACCAAGTCGTCCACATCTACCTGTTCATGTGAACAAGTGAACAGCGTCAGCAGGAGGCTCAGGGCGAGGGAGGAGGTTCTGTGAGTTGGCTGGTCCTTAGAGAACAGGTGGTGAAGGTGGGAGAATGTCTCTGGGAGCCCTGTCTGTGCTTGAAGGGAGAGGAGGGGTGTGAGATTAGAGACCAGAGCGGTGTGGGGAATTCTCAAGTCCAATTACTTGAAGATCATAGGGAAAAGAAAGCAAGGCTAGCCACATCGGGATAGAGGATCTGGAAATGAAAGTAGGTAGGTAAGTTGCAAGCTCCTGACAGAAACTTTCCCAGGCAGTAATCAGCACTTAACCGTTGATCTTGAGTGAAATGACACATGGAAGCTTTTGCAATGCAACAAGCCAACACCAACTTTCACTTTCTTAAACAAAAGGTAATTTACTGAAAGATATCGGACCCCTCTTCCAGGAGAGTCCTGGAGAACCAGGCTTTAAACACAGCAGAGACTCAATAAAAGTTTATTGCTCATGCTACATGTCAGAAGCAGCCAGTGTGAGAATCGGCTCCTTAGAGTTATTGCAAACCATATTACCAGTGCCCACGGTTCATTGCAGCAGGGAAAGAAAGCCCTGGAGAGTCTCGTACTGGCAATTAGGTGCTCCAGCCAGAAAATGACATGTGTAATTTCCACCCACAATCCATTGGCCCAAAATTAGTCATTTGTCTCCTCCCCGCTGCCAGGAGATGATATCCTCCCACAAGACAGGAGAAGAAAATCAGATATAGGTGCCCAGTCGATGCCTCTGTTATGGGTAGGAAGTAAGGCCCCAAAAGCAGGGATGACTTTATCTTAGATGGTCTTGTCAGGGTACTTCTGCTAAAATGGATGAACCCACACAATACTCAAGGCTCTGTTAATGACATTCAAATGTCAGGGAGGAAATATCTGATTGGCCTAGCTTGGTTCAAGTGCTCACCACTTTCCCTGGGTCAGCAGGAACATTATGGGTAGTAACCATGCATAAAAGTTAAAAGGGAACCCAGGTGCTATTAGGAAGTAGCCTAGGATATGAATACGTGGTGTTTGTTGAATAGCAAAAATATCCCCTTGAATTGAGAGGTGGCCAGGAAGCTTTTCAGTAGTCACTGAATGTTTATGGAGCACTCACTATGTGCTCTTCTCAGAACTGAGGATCCAGCAGTGAGCACAATAGATGAAGTCTTCCCTCTCACAGAACCTACACTTTTAGTGGTCAGATAATCGTGGTTGGTGGATTGCTTGGTGGTTTGGAGAACATTCTGTAATTATGGGGGTAGGAAATGATTATATGGTCTAGGTAGCTCTAGTGAGAGCTTTCAAAAAGAAAAGATTTTAGAAGTTAAATGTCTGTTCCTCAGACCTTTGGAGGGCCGGACTATAGTTTAAAAAAAAAAAGCTAATACAATATTTGTATCTGCATGTGGCTCGCGGGCCGTAGTTTGAGGACCCCTGGATTATATGGTCTAGGTAGCTCTAGTGAGAGCTTTCAAAAAGAAAAGATTTTAGAAGTTAAATGTCTGTTTCTCATTCCTGGAAGATTTGCAACTGAAGCTGACTGGCCATTTATTGCAAATGTTATAGGATTGCATTGATTATGACAGACAGACAGAGAGAGAGAGAGAGAGAGAGAGAGAGAGAGAGAGAGAGAGAGAACACACACACAACTTACTTAGGTTCCTTCCAGCCCAAAGTTCAGTAAGTTGATGAGAGCCCAATAGCAAATTGGGAAACAGAGATATGGAATGAGGGAATATTTGAGCAACATTATCCTCAGGAAGGAAACATTTCGTCTTGGTAACAGAGGCCTCCATGGGTTACCTTGAGTAGAATTCTGAAGTGGAAAACCAGATGCACACCTCAGCTATCACTGTGCAGGGGGTGATAGCTGCTCACCTACTACTTGTACTTGGTCTTCTGTCCTGGTGAACTGTCTGGTGGCAATTAGCAGATCTACCTTCAAAATTCAACCAGTTGTCTCTCTCCTAAGGATTTCACTCTCTGTCATAGCATAATATTCAAAATTGTTTGTCTCCAGACAGTTAATATAATTCCATGAGGAAAGAAATGTTTACTTGATTTGCTTGTTATTGTACCCTCAGTGCCTAGAAGAGAGTCTGGAACACAGTGAACCCTCAAAAAATATTTGCTGAATGAGTTGCATGGATGCTGAAAGAAAACAGTTAATGAGAAAAGGCTGTGGGGGTGAAAGGGTGAAAGACACCATATAAAATGCTTGAAGATGATGAATGCACTCTTTATCAAACTAAACATCTTTGTTTGTTCTTAGGTATTTGTTCAGGTGGGGGAAAAATTCTCTGGGGATTTCAGATACCTATGGTTTCCGAGTGGTCAGCAAACTCATTAGTCAACAGAGCCAAATATCAACAGTACTTCTTCAAAATAGACTCGCTCAGGCCGAAAACCGACTTCTGCTCATGGGCCATGAAGTTTCAATCACACTGGATGCGCGCACGCATGTGGTATTTTGTGGAAGAGCCACACTCAAGGGGCCAAAGAGCCACATGTGGCTCGCGAGCCACAGTTTGCCGACCATGGGTTTATACAGTCAGATCTCAACACAGTTAGATGCTATGTTGCCAAGATGGGGAGATCAAATGGCTAATGAATCTGCCTCCTCCCACCTCTACCACCCCAACCGTGTTACATGTTCGGCTTCACAGGAACACGCCTCTTTAGGTGCTTTGAAAACAAATTTACAATTGCCAAAGGTCACTTTGAATAAGTGCATTACTCCCAGGGTCCTTGTGACCCTGATAATTAACTAGGGGCAACCAAGGAGGCAGGGTGTCCTAGGGGTGAAGTCAGCCTGCTTTGTGGCTCACTATCCCCATGACCATGGGCCAGGTTATGTGACCTCTTTAACTTCAGGTTTTGCACTTGCAAAACGCAGCTAATGGCAGGCCCTAATTAACGAGGCCATTGTGAGGAATAAGTGAGCTAATACATGCAGATTCCAGAGTGGAGTGCCTCGCACAGAGTATGTAAGGGTGAAATAGCCTTCTCTGGTTGGTCTATATATTTACCTGTCATGTGTCCCAGACTACACTGTAAGTTCCAAGACATAAGCTGTGCTTTGTCACAGTATCATTATTATGTTTGTATAATGCTTTACACATTTAATGTTCAGAGTGGCACTACTATAATCAGAAGAGTATGTATCATTGTCCTGATTTTACAAAGGAAGCACAGGAGGTTTCCGTGTAATAGTGATTTTCAGCCAGGCTGGGGATTTTGTCACTCTGCACATACCCACCAAAGGTGCTGAATCATGGCCGCAAGAAGCCACTCTTACTAATGGGGTGGGGAGAGGGATGGGGAGGAATTGTGTCCCACAGCCTAAGTCCACCCTGTGCAGTGGTATTTCCCCATCGTGTGCAACAAATAAAACTTTCCTCTAACTCATACTGCTCCTCCAAAATAGACAGGGAGTGCCGCCTGGACTGGTTTTGCCACATCTCTGTTCCCTTCAGGTCTTTCTAACCACCGAGACTCTCCAGGGCTCTGCACACAGCAGCCTTTAGACAAGCAGGTGTTTTGAACAGAAGCCCAGGCAGTGCTGGAGTGTGGGCTTCTGTTCTTCATCCAGCCTTGTGTTTTTCTGCTTGAAGGTGGGGCTGAGTCAGGATAAAGTCGTGCAGGACACTCTAAAGGGAAATCACGGGTGGGCATAGGGCCATTGCCACCAGGGCAGGTGCAGGGCTCAGCTTCTCTGCTGTTCCAGGAGTGAAGGTGGTTGGAATCCGAGGGAAGCTTGAAGGCATCTAAGGAAGGGGACAGCCTTGCTTCGGTAGGCATACTCGATGTGAAGAGGAAGCATCAAAGGTGGAGGGGAAACGATGTCCATTTTCTCCTAAATTTCCTTTAGAGCACAGTCTGAGAAACACTGGTCTAGAGTTGAGGGAGAAGTTGGAGTGCGTAGGGGTAGAGAATATACTGGTAAAAGTATAGCTAGGTTATGAGTAATCATTGTCAGTAATAAATGGGCATGATTTATACACATCATGTAGAACTCTCGGGCTACTCAATACTTGACTATATTTTTCTTTGAAATCTGAAGATCATAGCTTTTTGTAGCCAAGTAGAGAAAATTTTCTTCGGAGCATGGCTATGTCACCAGACTCGGTCAACTATGTGTGGAATACATCCCCCAAGAATGTAAGCTCCTTGGAAACAAGGCTTCATTCACCATACAGCCTGGCATGCAGCACAAGCCTGATGCCTCATATACTTGTTGAATCTATAAATGACTCTGCTTTAAAGCAAGCTGGAGGCCTAAGAAAATACAGGTTAATATACCAAATATTAGTATAGAATGGAAGATATATTCCATTATAACAAATTCTACAGTGCTGTTCAATTGCTTTCCCCCAATCGGGCATTTGTTGTGTTGTTTTGCTTCCCTTGCTATGATGGGAGACTATGCTAACAAGGAGAAGTTAGAACTTAAAAGACTTAGTTCTAGTCCACCCAGATCCAGTCCAGTCACTCGATTTGGGGAAAGGTTTTAAATATCTCCCAGCGTGGGTCACCTAGACAACTAAAGAGGGATTACAGCATCTGCACAGAATACCCTATCTCTCAGGTACTAGTGCGGATCAAATGAAATAATAAATGTAACAAAGCCTCGGAAAATACTAACAGTCGATGTATAGTGTGTTTTTTCCCCCAAAGGCAGGAATTTAGTATGCAGTCTGATAATATTTTGAAAGAATCATAAATCGTTTGGTTGAGAACTCCAGCTCCCCGTCTTCTGTATTGAGAGCTCGAGAGTGCAGGCCTGGATTGGCAAGTACCTAAGGCTCTGTGAGGCTGTGTTGCTGATTAGTGAACTTGGTGGCATTAAATGGCTTCCTGCTTAGGATCAGAGTGATCTTAAAAGACAGGAGCACTTGGTATAATTGTCAGTATTTCTTAGTCTGAGGAAAGTCGTCTTCCAAAATTATCACGGTATTGTGTACTTTTCTAAACCAAGTATTTAATTATCAGATCACAATTAACATTAAAAGTCATTGTCTTAAAAGGGGGGTAGGGTGGGGGCGGGGCAACCTTTCCTTCTTCCTGGAGTCCTAGAGTGATGGTTCTTGATCTTTTTGAGTTAGGAACCCCTCCCAGTGCCCATATACACAAACACAAAAGCAGTTTGTGTTCTGTTTTCCAGCATGCAGAGACCCACTACAGCCCCTGAGGTTAATACTCCCCGGCCTAGTATATGGCCATAGAGTTTCTCTTTGAGCCAATGTGTATATTGTCGTAAAGGATGTACAGTAGCTCAGACCTGTGTGGGCTTTGGCTCGTGGGACAAAGTCAATCCCATTATCTGCTGTCCTTGATTTAGAGTCTGATCTTGGAAATTTAAACTTTAAGCTATTAAATTTTTAGAAGGGTATTTTGCAATGTAAATTGTAAAGAAATGTACTTTAGAAAAATATTTATAAAATTGGATGTTTAGTAAATAAGTTTGAAGACCAGGATTTAAAAATATGAAATGGGTTTCAAAACTCCAAGGTAGATTATTTGTATAAATTTGACATGGTGAATAATATTTCTTTGAAGCTCTTATGTATTGTTTTTTATGACCTATGAGTATTTTTTTCATGGATTGATATTTGGAGCCATAACTACAGCTCCTTATATAGTTGGTGATTTTGTTACAGGCAACCTTTCTGACCTCAGTTTACTTGTTTGTCAGAGATAATACCGACTTTACAGAAATGCTGTATTAAGTCAAACATAATTTAGTCAATGAGTATTTGTTCGAGTAGACAAAAAAAATAAGTTACGTAGTATGGTAGAAGGTGACGTGTACTGTGGCAAAAAGTAGACTAAGAAGGATGGGGATATTGGGGACAGGAATGGCGGTTAAAGAAGGTTGTCTGGGTAGGACTCTCTAAGTATGCAAAGTACTTGGTACACATCAGGTGTTCAGTAACAGTTGCCATATATGGATAAATTTGCCTGTCATGTGCAAATCCAAGCCCCTGTGATACATGGATGGATGGAGGAATGGATGTGCTACATCTATGATAAAGATGTATAGGATAATTATAAAAGCATTTTCTCTTTCTATAAACAGCAATAATGGTAATTATAGCTATAATATGTGTTGAGTGCCTACTGTGTTAACCTCTTTGTGTTCCATATAATTATATACAATGGACTTTTATTCCCTCTAAAAGCCCTATTGAGTAAAACTATTAAAATTATCCTCATTTTAAAGATAAAAAAACAAAACAGAGAAATAAGAGGCTGAGTAACTTGCTCAAGATGACAAGCTAGAAAGAGACAGATCATATTTTAGACCCAGGGTTTAAACCCTACAACCTGCACACTGAACCGTGACGCTCACTGCAACTGCATTTTTGATGAGGACATCTGGTTTGCTAAGGGATCGTAAACTTGCCTAGCTTTTCTTCTTTATTATTGAATGTATTAGACCTAGCTTTTCTTGTTCTCTTTCTGCTCCCTCACAGTTAACAGGTTTTTACGGGGTAGAGTACCAGCCTGCCCCAGATCCTGCCTTCACAGCAGCTGAGAAGAATCCATGGGTTCATGAGCACGCCCTCCTGGCTCTGCCAATTCAGGGGATTCTCATGTCCTCCCCGTCTCTCCATAGAAGCTCCAGTGTGGGGACCTGGATTTCCCCAGTCTTAGTGCCGAGGGAGCCCTGGGTCTCAGGAAATCCTATGTGCTCTGCCGACTGGAGTAAATTAGGAAATCAAAAAGCTTTTCTTTAACATTTCCATCAGAATTAGTCTCCCTGAGTGCATGGAGTGAAAGCTGGAGAGATTCCAACCCTCCTGAAATGTAACCATCGGCGTATTCTGACCTATTACCTTCTTGCTCATAATATCCAGTGGTGGAATCTCACTGAAACACCTAAAATTAATCCTTAACCTGCTAGTTAGGGAGAGAACGGTGGGGAATGGGAGCAGTGCACCCCTCGCTCAGTAAGACCGCCATGGGTTGCTGAGAGTAGAACAGGAGTAGGGGAGGCAACAGCATATGCTTATTTTAGAACTTTCCCAAACCCCATGGAGCAAATTAAACAAGTGAAACTAAATCTCCAAATTAAATTATTCCAAACATTCTCTTCACAGTGATAGGTGGATAGATTAGACAACTTCCTAGGTCATTTTTATTTTAATAATTAGAATTTTTACCAACGACTCATTTCTAACAGTGATTTTGGCAGAATCACAGTGATTCTGGAACCTGTCTTTACTCTTTTAATCAGTATGTATTTGAATTATTGCAATCTCAATGGACTCCAACTGGGGTTCAGGACCAGAAATCTGGAAGGGCTCTTTAATTCATGCAGGCAATCTGCTCGTGTATTTCTTTTGTGCACCCTAGTGAAATGATATGTATTATAGTAAATATTATATAGGTTAAAAAATGACACTTCATGAATATTTTAGATAAAACATAATGTAGTGTTCTAGGAAATAGTGTAAAAACACTGCCAAGTGGGGAGTTCATCCTGTTTATCAGAGAAAGAATTTATAGATACTACACAGCTTTTTTGTGTCTTGTCTTCCCTCTTCCTTTGGCCCCCATGTTTGTGACTGTTTGAAACTCTTCTACATCTTCCCTCAGCCCCCACCCTCCTGTGTAGTGCTAGGCCACACAGGGAAACAAGAAAAGGCTGGTAATGGGATTTGTAAACTGAAAGATTTTGTGTTATGGAAGTTATTAGTAAATGAATCATATCATCATTTCCTCTATGTTCCCATAATGGTGTGGTTGGGAAGTCAAAGCTAGCAGAAGAGTTTTACCTTTAGACTTAATATCATGTAGCTTTTTGACCCGGTCCTCAGATCTGGACCACGTGTTTTCCTTTCAGATCTGTCCTTCATAGTGGACTTGCAATTTTTAAATTAGTTTCCAACATACGAAAAATGGAGAGTTGCACTTAAAAACATCCTTTCTTAAGGATTCACAGCCTTTCTTAAAATATTAGAAGATCCATCTATCAGTCTGAGCTGGGTGGGCCTGTACTTCCTACGTAAAAAGTTATGCGCCCTAGGAAAGCGAGGCTCATGTTTTCAGTCCTAGTTATGCGCTTACAGTTTTATATTCATGTTATTGTTCCATAGAAAAGTGCCTGTTCCTTTTCTGGTGAGTCACATGATGCTCATGTGACACATATTCCCAGGACCGTGACCTCATTTGCACTTCTTGCCTGGCCCAGACCTGGCTCAATTTACATAATACAATTGAAAAATTGCTATTTTAAGGGTTAATGTAGTCAACTCCTATTGGGGTTAGTGCTCTGCAGGTTCTCTCTGGAATAACACAGCATAAAGAGACTGCATATCACTTACTGAATAACAGACTTCTTATGGTGTTATGAAAATTAACTAGGGAAATAAATGCACAGCGTTTAGCACAGTGCCTCTAGTATATTATAGAGTATTCAGTTACTATCACTAGCATTACATCTTTCTGTCTATGTTAAACACATAACTAGATATCACTTGATGAAAACTTTGTGATTTGACAATTTGACAACTTTGGCTTTTTAAATTGATTCTCTCAAAGAATCTAATCAGTCTCTACCAAAGTAATTGTTATTTATTTAATCACTCAGTTATTGTCAACTGAGGACCAGGCACTGTTCTGGGTATGAGTGCTCCTGCAGTAACCAACCGGCTTCTCGTCCTGGAGGAGCTTGCGTTCTAGCGGTAAACAGGCAATAAATAATAGAGCTTCATGCCAGTTCACACAGAGGGAAGAGCCAGTAAGAAAAGTGAAACTGAGTCAGGAGCTAGGGTATGGGGGAGGTGGGCTGAGGTGGGTGTTTTGTTTTTGTTTTTTTAGCTAAAACATTTAGGATAGATGTTTCTGACAAGGTAACATCTGAGCTGCTGGAATCAATTCGAGGTGATTAATAAACTGTTCATTGTCATCTGCTGAAATATTCTTGGGGGGTTTTTTGAGACATTTTCTTTCTGCAAAAACATTTCTGTAACTATTGGGTGTTATAATAGCTGAATAAAATGAGGATGGTTTGAAAGTACAGGGAGGAATATTTTAGGGAGGTGCTGAGCTGCAGGGGGAGAGCCAATGTCAAAGATAGACCAATTAAAGAGGCAAGGAAATCGAATGATTGGTGGTTAAAGAGGTTCAAGAGGAAATGGATGGCTTTGGAGGATGGGTAGGGAGATAAGCATTGGACAGCAGGAGGAAGCCTATATATTCCAGCATACCCTCGCCCGTGGTAAAGAGAACTAACAATAGAGTGAAGTCAGCATTTTTCCTTACTCTCTGCATACAATGTTATCCACCTGAGTCAAGTGAGGCTCATTTTTTTCAATCCTGACTGTCATTTTAGGGCATTATATTTTATATGGTTGTTTCACAGAAATGTGCTCATTTCTTGTCTGATGACTCACGTATTACTCAAAAGGCACTGGCTTCCTGTAACTTTGAAACTCCAAAGTCTCTTGAGGCTATTTCTGCAGCAGTAGTGTTGACTCTAACAAAGCCACAGCTCCTGTCGTCCCCAGGGCCCTGGCAGTGAGTGCCATTTCCAGGCTGGGCACACTCAGTTCTGTTCTGGTCAGGCCATAAGCACGGCCCAGGTATTGTGCTAAGTGAAAGAGGTACAGCGTGGAATAGGACACCTGTCCCTGGAGATTAACTGCTACCAAGACTGATGATCTCTGCAAGATCTTTGCCACGTCTGTTCTACACCCTGGGGAGGATTTGGGGCTCTCATGTGGGATTCGCTGATGGCTGTCAATCATGGAGCTGCAAAGTCCACTATCTACCAAGGCCAGGCTGGGGGACTAGAGGAAACACCAGCTGAAGGGCACAGCTTTGGCTTACCTGCAGCTGGTTGTCCCATGTGGAAATGAAGGGCTGGTTTTGTCAAAACATCTGATTTTTTTAAAGAAGAGGTAGATACCTGGCTTTCCAAATGAAACATTTCTTTGTGACTGTTGGTAATAGATTAGAATTTTTAAAATTGCTTTGAAACCTTAACGAGGGTTTTAATGAAGGAAAATTGGACAAGTCGTTTTTCTTGGTGCAGGTTTGTCATCAGGAAAACTGGTTCCTATTGTCCCATCCAGGCCTAAGATACCGGGTTTGCCTTTTGAAGACATCAAGTGAATTCTGAGGTGACGAGGTCAGGAGGCAGTGGACCCTTGCCCACCTTGCCTGCACAGGCCCTCTTTAGTGTGGGACAGAGCATCCTCACTTCTGCCTTTCTGGACCATTACTAAATATATCAATAGGGAGTAGATACTTCCAACATCCAACAGATGCTGAATGAGCGCTTGTTCTGTGCCAAGCCTTGTGCCAGGTACCATCCTTTAGCCATCTTGATGTGGATAAAGAGACTCGTTCTTTCCAACTCTGAAATGCAGAGTACTCAGCCCCCTGCTGGTCTCCAGAATAAGGCCTCAATAACTGTTAGCTTTCCTCTCCCCTTCCCTAGGGGGTGGAAGGGGTGCATTCTTGTCCAGCTGCCACTTCAGCAGTTCCCATGTGAGAACAAATGATCTTCCCTTTCCTCCTAGTTCATCCAAGTGCTGTTTTGACTGCATGCTCTGTTTGAGCCAGTAGCCAGCAAACCTCCATCTGGTTTAGGAGATATGGAAGCAGGGATGTGTCTGCAAGTTTTTGCAATGAAACAACCACCCCCACAAGGTGGCCGTTCTCCACCAAGTCTGGCATTTTGATGAGAGGAGCTCTTTTTCTCATCTCTGACAACTGACTGCTGCTCCCCCACCCCCTTCATCCTCTGTGGCCTGAGAGAGATTAAGGATGGTTGGAATGCGGGCCGGAGTCATTAAGTGTTCTCACCCCTTAGAACAAAACACATGACATACGCCAGGCCTTTCTGCAGAGCAGCAGACCATCATGTGACTTGCTGCACTCGATCGTTTCAGTTCCAGAGTTGAAGAAAAGGACATTGCGGATAGGAATGATGTGGGAGGACATTTAGCAATAGGCCCCCTTTTTGAATTTGGGGGGGGGGATTCAGAAAGGAGATGGCTTCAATAATTCCGTCATTATACATTGTACACATTGGAAGTTAATGGTGTTAGAATCTGGAGCTCAACATGACAGCAGTCAAATTGCAGTCTGTCTGCCATAGACATCAGAGTTACTGAGTCCACAGTTGTTTCTTTATAACTTAGTCACATTGATTTATTAAATTGTTCTCTATTTCCTAAACTTTTTGTTGATAGATGCATTTGGTTCCTCATATTAAACTAGTATTTACTTTTTTCCCCTAATGTATCCAAAGCATGCATAATTTTTCTGAAGAATAATTTTCTTGATTAATAGTGTTTTCCATTCATAAAAGACAACCAGTTTTCTTTAAAGAATTAACCATTAACATGTTTCATATAGTGTGTGTGTGTGTGTGTGTGTGTGTGTGTGTGTGTTTTAAATCAGTTCCTGGAAAAAGTTTTAGTTCCTTTTGCTTGTGGGTGAAAATCTGTCATCCATAAGCCAGACCCAGAATGACAGCATAGCAATTAGATTTCTGGAAACCTAGGTCATTGTGTGTATTTGTGTGTATACGCACATATTTTAACTCTATGCCATAAGATTTTTTTAAAAATTGGATAAACTGATTTCTGCCTGATAAAACACAATTTAGCAACTGCTAATTGCTGGATTTGGGGATGACTGATTTTGCAGAAGTAAGTCCCATTTCTCTTTCTAACCTTTGGTTTCTTTCTTTCTGATGGCTTAAATTGATAATTTTTTCTGCAACTGGTTTATTTGTGTGTGTGTGTGTGTGTGTGTGTGTGTGTGTGTGTGTTTATTCACAAGTGTTGTATAGAGTATGTTAGTGTTCATAATGCAGAGAAGACTCCACTGCAAGTTATCCCAGCCTTCTAATTCATCTTTGGAAATGTGGTTGGGTGTCACATTTTTATTGGACACTGCCCTGGAGAAATGTGTCAATGCTGAGAACGCACAACTGTAAACTCATCATCTTTAAAGAGTTCATTACATTTGTAAAATCTCCAGCCCTGATTATGCGTAACAGCAGACTCGTGGTCATTTGCCTGCAGCTCGGAATGTTTACATTCCACAGAGCCCCTCTGAGGAGGAGGGGAAGGAAGTGATCATTTCATATCAGTTCTGAATTTTGCATACTTCGTGTTTATATACTCAAGAGTATATGAACTAATGCAGAAATATCCCCCGCTGGCCAATTACTACCGGCTACCCTAAACACAGCATTGGTCGTCCGGAAATAACCTGGCTTTCTTAATGCGATTTGGGTGCATAAAAACCAGTGTGCCTTCTTCATTACTGCACAGCACCTTTACAGTCTGTTATATAGTCTGTTAGCTATAAAGTGTGCAGGTGTTGAGTATGCATATATATGAAGTGCTGAAGACTGTAGGTTACCACGTATCATTTGCTCATTTGTAGCTTTGCACAGAATCTTTATTCTATCGGCCTCATTTGCATGTAGACCTATTTGCAGGAGGGAGGGGAGTGTATTTGAGTCCATCTGTTCCATTTCTCCTGGAATATAGATTCTGAGAGATATTATGGTAGTGGGGCTTGGGGAGCAAGGGGTATGTGCGGATGAGGGTAGGAGGCTGTGAACTCAGTGGGGGAGCAGTCCCTGATGGAAAAAGTCTTCCAGACATCCAGTTCAAGGGGAGTTTGTAACTACTTTCTGCTGGACATAAACCAAGTCTCTGAGGGTTCAGTGAGCTGGTCATTTCCATGATAGGATCAGTTGTTTTACTGAAAGTAACCCTGAGGTAGCTGCTGCTGTCCTTGCCTACATAGGGTGTCACTGGATTTTGGATGGTGGAAGCTTGAAGTCCTGGAAATGGAGAGAAAGGGGGAGGGAACCACCTCTCTGACCATGTTGTCTCCTCCTTACCCTCACCACATGCAGCCCCTGACCCCACTGGCCCCACAGGGGCCATCCAAAATCAGATTGCCTCCAACGCCAAGGGTCTCCTATCCAAACTGGGTCTCTACATTTTTTTTTGCCCTTTATCTTGTTTGTTTCTCTGCTGATAAAGAAGAGGAGACCATGCCCTGATGAAGATATGGAAACTATTGAGAACAGCCAATCCAGATTACATTGCTGTTTGAAAGCTCCCTTGTAGATTAGTGCATTTGCCCTCTTAAAAGTTCAATGAGCTGCTTTTTCCATGTGTTCCTGTGAATAATGCCTGTGTCATGGCCTCAGTGGGAAAGAAGGGGGAAAACAAGGAAAAGAGAGAGCACACTCTGTTACTACAAGTGTTCAGGAGTCACATCAGTGATGTAATGCCGTCATTATTTCTTCTTTTTAAAAAATATTTTATGGTTATTCTTTTGAACAGAGAATTATATAGAAACTAGGTCCCTAATATTTTTTGTGTGTGTGACACACGAAGAGGATAGAGCATATATTAATACTTTAAATTATTACATGAGAAGAACATGGTGTTTTGTGTTGTATAAAGCCAATGGGTGAATGCATCCTACTGGGGTTTTATGGGGTTTCTGTCACTTTTCAATCTCAGGGATCAGACAGCATGCTAGGCACACAGGATACTCCACTACCTTTCAAAAAAAAGGGGGGCACCATAGGGACACAAGCTCTCAACCCCTGGAAATAAATCAAAAGTTAGCAAACTTTCTCTGAAAGGGAGCTGATAGTAAGTATTTTAGGGGTTTTTTGTATGTGTGGGGTTTTTTTTAAATTCTTACCCAAGGATAGTTTTTCCATTGATTTTTAGAGAGAGAGGGAGGGAGGGAGGGAAGGACATCAGCATGAAAGAGACACCTCGACTGGTTGCCTCTCACTTGTGCCCTGACCCGGGGCCGGGATCGACGCATGCCTGTGGCTGGGAATGGAACCCACCACCCTTTGATCCGCACATACCCAAACCAGCCAGGGCAGTATTAGGTTTTGTTGGCCATACAGTATCCTGCATATTACAATAAAACTTGATTTGTAAGCACTGAAATCTAAATCGCCACATGTCACAGACTATTATTATCACTTTAATTTAGCCCCATCACTTAAACAGGTTAAAGCCAGTTTTAGTACACGGGCTGCAGCAGGTCAGTTTTGGTCCTATGGTCTCAGTGTGCAGCCCCCCTGTTCTGGACGTTAGCAACATCTCAAGACAAACCCACTCACAGTGCAGACGTTAGCATAAGGGTGGCCCCTCTTCAGAATGGACAGGGTGGGAGGGGGCAGCTCTCAGGCATTTGTTGCTGGGTCTGGAAAGGCTACGTGAAGAAGTGGGATTTCAAAACTGTTTCAGCACAAACACAAAAATCCTCTTTCTCTTGCGTGAAACGGTTTCTGACAGTGAGGATTACCTCTGAAAACTACTGAATATGCAGATACTACCACCTCCCTGGGTTCCTCTGTGCCTCCTCCCACCTTCCTGAAACATCGGTGGGGTCCCTACTGTGTGGAGCCCTTGGTTAGACATCAGTGACTGGAAGACTGAACAGCACAGAGCGTTCACAGCCTGCGGGCAGAGCCGGAGGAGTGAGGGGAGGATCTCACACACAGGCCAGCAGCCTAGCCTGTGGGGAGGGAAGCACAGCATGCCACTTCCCCCCACATCCCTGGCACCAGCCCCCCACGCTGCCCAGACCTCATCCCCCGCTCGCAGAGAGAACCTCACTGGCCAGTCCCAGCCAAATGGGTCATGATTCAGGGTAGCTTGACATGAACAGACACAAGATCCTTGGTTCCTCCTAGTTGGCAACTTGGACTGATGGAAAAGGCCGTCTAAGCCACTCTGTGTTTTAAAGATCCATCCAGAAGGGTTTTACCAGGCTTTGCTTTGAGCCATTGGCTCTCCCTTACGCAGCCTGATGCACATTTCTTTTCCTTAGTCTGACCCCTCAAATGATAAATACCTGAGGCGATGCTTCTGAAATCATTTTCATGAGCATCGCCCTCCTTGGTTGAGCGGTACTGTGGCACCTTGAAAATCGCAGGTAGAATCTTGTTTTGTAAATTAAGTCACTGAGTAAACAGCCTAAGCCTTTTTGCTCGTTAAAGGAATACCATCATGAATTCTGGACACAGCAACCTCATAGATCCACAGTGTGCCATTGTGGGACCACTCCAGGCTCTGTCTGTTCATCGTTAAAATGATGGGGTTTGATTAAATGATCTCTCAGCCTGTGCTTCACTGTACTGCTTAGCTTTTGTGTCAAAAATGTATTTTTAAATATTAGTTTTCCTTCAGGTGGGACTCACCTTGTTCTCATGAAATGAGGTAGAAGATGGTGACATCTCATCCCACTATGGAGTGTTTAGTTTTTTAGTGGACCCACTGCACTCTGGGTTTGGGCTACACCAGCCTCCCATGTCAGCCCATGCTTACCATGTGGGAACTTTAGCTTCCCTACTGCTTCTCCTTTTGCAGCTGCATATCTGTGAGATGAGCAGCAAAAGTTTGGGAAACAAAATGCCCTGGACAAGGAGTGGGTTGGAAGACACAATTATGGGAATTATTACTCTTCCTATTTAGTGTAATTATAGAGGTTTTTTTTTCCCAAAGAGCCCCACATTATTTACCCAAGGGAAGAGAGAACTGGAGGGGAAGAGGACAGTTCAACAATGGTTTTGAATATGAACACAGGAGATTAAGTAATTGGTGGGAGAGGTCTAATTTAGATGTGAGGAAGACATGCCTTCCTTAGGGGAGGTCTGGGTAGATAGATGACCTTCCTGGTGCCGAAGTCTTGCTTTCTGATTTCCACTGTGCGCAGTAGGGACTGCCTATGACAGCGGTTCTCAACCTGTGGGTCGCGACCCCTTTGGTGGTCGAACAACCCTTTCACAGGGGTTGCCTAAGACCATCCTGCATATCAGATATTTACATTACGATTCATAACAGTAGCAACATTACAGTTTTGAAGTAGCAACGAAAATAATTTTATGGTTGGGTCACAACATGAGGAACTGTATTTAAAGGGCCAGAAGGTTGAGAACCACTGGCCTATGGGATCAGAACGGCAGATCCACAGGCCTGGACTCCCAATCCCCTGCATCCTGATATAACCAGGTGCGGGTCTCACCAGATATAGAGGAAAAGAAACGTAGCAAATGTCACTGGAAGGAAGTCGGCAACCCCGAAGGAAAGAGCCAGGCCTGGGGATGTGGCAGGGGTTTGATTGGAGAATAATTTGCTCTTAGGTGGGCAGCCCTGGGCCTGGAGGTGGTGAGGATTTCTGAAGCCAGCCTCACCTCCTGAGCATCAGCCGATGGGACCCTCCCCCATCCGACTCTGTCCCCCACCCAACTTGTGTCTGCAGCAGGCGGGCCAGGCTTGCTATGTTCCAGAGGCGACTCCAGCTCCATCTCACTGTGCCCGTCCAGAAACAGGCGCAGATGGACAGGGTGATGGTTTCCTGCCAAAGCGTAGTTTCCAGCACACACTAGGTGCTCACCTGCATGTGGTGACTACATAAATGAATGAATGTGGGCGAGAGAGAAGATGTACAGTCCATAGTGAACAAACTCCCCAGGTATTTCAAAGCCATGCAGGTCCCCTGCCAGGGTGTCATACCACCCCTCTTGGGTGTCACACGCCCTGCTGGAGTGTCACGCTGCCTTGGGAGTCACTAGCACTATGGTCAGAAGCACAAGACTGAGAACAGAGGCCCAAATTCAAATGCTTCTGGACAGCCAGGTCCCTAATGGCAAAACAGACTTGACTGGTAGGAGAATGGGAAATACAGTGTTCTTTAACAAAAATCAGAAAACACAGGAACTCTAGATTTGGGTATAAAATCTCTCAGTTTTTAAGTGTTGATGACACAACATATTTTAAAACACAACGAAGGCTAAGGAAACAGATATTTATTTGCACTAGAGTGTGACTTTTCCCTTTAGAATCATAGAATTAGATTCACATCCTGATGCTTGCTAGCTGGTGACCTTCGCAAGTTACTTAACCTTTCTGAATTTTAATTTCTGCCTCACAAATGTGCAGGTAAAGATTACTTCATAGCATAGCTATGAGAACTAAAGGAAAATATGTAAGAAAATTTTTATAGTGCCTGTTATGAAAAGTAACTTAATACTACTTAATAATGTATTAATATATGATTATATTATTAGATTGAACCATATGAAATTGCTGTTATACACGTGGATTTGACCTATAAAAATGGCAATTTCATATGGTTCAACATAATAGTAATATAAAATTATATCCTGTAGACATTATTTTATTATTATTAACATGTTAAGCACCAAGCCTGTTTTGTCTTCCTTTCCATTTCAGTCACTGATGACTGACATGGCGCTTAATGTGTTAACATTAAGCTTTGCCACCCACTTCCTAAACACATACTTTGTTTTCTTTATTTTGTTTTATTTTTTCCTTAAACATATACTGATGTGTCCTGCTGTATTTGACCCACAGCACTTAGCCTGTTGATCATACACAATGACTTATTTATTATGTTTATGGCTTGTAGCCTGTCTGCCCCACCCTGCTGGTATATACGCTTCATCAAGGCAGGGATTTTGCTCTCTATTTTGTTCATCCTTCTCTGCCCGCCCCACCCCAGCACCTACAAGAGTAGCACATAGTAGGCTCTCTGTAAAGGTGTGTTGAATGAATAGACTTATGTACCGGCCTTCCCAGATTGAATTCAGTCCACCATGGACACCTTCCTTGAAGCCTTGCAGGTTTGAGGGAGCTATTGGTTGGCACCATTCTAAATAAAACAAATGGAATTTCTTATAATGGTGGGCTTTTCAGGACTTTGACTCTTGAACTCAAGTATAAGAGTAGTAAAAGAATGCCTAAGGATTATGTGCCCCCAAATCTGAAAACCTGAATTCAATTAGTTAGATAAATCAACAAACCCATTCCATGGTATTTTTTTTTCCGGTTTTACACATGAGTTTTGTATATACTGCTGTATTTTTTTAAAGATCATCAATTGTATTTGCCCTCAGATAGAAGAAAATTAGCTTTATAAGGTAACTCATTGGCAGTACAGTATGCTTTCACTGTGTGTACCCACACATATATTCAGTAGTAAAGCTAGTGAAGTGAAAGAAGTTGAGTTTAAAAGTCCCACTAGTAAAGGGCAGGCCTGACAAGTCCAGAGACCCAGGAGAAAATGGTGGCATTGTCTTCTGAAGGAATGTCAGAGGAGCCTGTGTACAGAGGAAAGTGCTGATAAGCGGAATGACAAAAGCTGGTTTCATGAGTGATTCCCAGCAGCCAGGGTTCGCTTCCAGCTGATTGCCCTGCTATTTTCGGTATTCCCCCTATCATGACTGAATACACAGAGCTTGACTGGAGGCCACAAATATGGTAAGTCCTGGGGAATTCTGGGAGGTGCCACATTATTTGTAAGGCACCTTCTGTACTCTTGTCTGCTCCACCCCCCTTTAAAGAGTTAAGAAAATTCTGATCAGCTTCTACCCCTTTACTAGGAGGTCGGGGAAACCTTTACATTCCCCAAGGCAGATATTTTTAGACTCGATGCTCTGCCCAAAGTGTTAACTAATTGAGTTATCAGGTTTCATACTTGGCCACAAGGAATGGCAGTGGAAGAGGGAGAGACCTTCCCAGAACAAGTAAGCATTTACAGTTTCGGAACGAATTGCATTTTCCTTATAGAAGTGCTGCTTTGGCCTGGCTAGTCGAACCTTTTTAAAAATGTTGGCTGCTGGATAGGAAGGAAGCTGGCCTGCCTGCACCATGGATCGCCTCATTCAGTGTGTGGGGGACAGTGGGCTGTCCTTTCTTTCTGTTTTGCCCAGAACTGGATTCTAGGTACGTTTTTGCCTCTGATGTCATTTGGAGTGTGTCCGCTCAGGCCTGTCTTACGAGGATGTTTAAGGAAATACAAAGAGATGGTGAGTGGTTCGGGGTGCACTCACTAAGTGGACCCAGGAGTGTAAGAAGGTTTAAGTCTTCCCACTTTTCTCAAGAGAAGTCTGCTGGCTAACTTCTTTTTCTGGTACATTAATCGCAAGGGGGAATATGGCATTTTAGAGTTCGGAGAGAAAACACCATAGAGTTAAAATTTGTTTTGGAAACTCATATAAATGGTAGATGGAAGATGTAATTAGAGGTTGGAGATTATACTTTTATTCTTTTTAACAGATTTGCACATAGCTATAAATATGTCATCTCGTTTAGTCATTGTAAAGAATCAGCACAGTGAGCCAGTTTTCCTTTAAGGGTTACTACATGAGAAGTAAGAGTAATATTTGCTTTATATTTATAAAATTTTGAAGTTAGATTCTAAGGGATTCATAGAATACTGTTTAGGTTATGGAATAGTTCAAGATATCATGTGATCTCTTGTTTTTGTCTCTTCGGTTAGTACCAGTTTAACTATGAGAACATACATGTATTATGTGTTTGCTATTAACACAATATATTAAATCTTGAGCATAAAAATGAACATTCTGTTAGCAAAATTGAATGAAATGGTCATAATGACTAGAAGGGGACATTGGTGATAGGTCTAACATCAGATAGGCAGCTATGCTAATGGTTTTGAGAAGAGAACTGTCATTTCCTAGTGTTACCTTATTTTAAATAGATTCAGTTTTAATCTTTGTATTCTTAGAGATAGGTTAATCTTTTAGCAAAGAATAGTCTTTCATGGCTTTTCCAGAATGTTGCTGTATTCTAGGGTAGACATTTGAGATTTTAATCTGAATGAGATTTTGCAAACATTCTGGGTGCCTCAGGAAAAAGCCTTTGCAGGTTAAACTTTGAGATTCACAAATGAGATAAAACTATTGTCCATGAATCCCAGACATCCATTATAATTTACTAGTAACATAAGTATATTGGTAGATGAGTCCTAAAAATCATGTCACTCTAAAAATAATCGACTCACCCACCGAGAACTCTGTGCTGTGTTGAAGGTTGAATTGTGGGTGTACATTCTGTTCCATTAGTTGTGGAACTGGAAACTTTACATATAATCATAATGACATTTGCTGATTACCCAGTGAGGTTGGCTTTGAGAAATACTAATAGCTAGAACGTTTTGAGTCAAGTGCACATATAATATAACAAATCTTGCAGAATGTACCTGACAAGCTTTGGCTTTTTAGGAATTAATGAGTTAATTTTAAAGAAAATCGGAGATCTGAAAGGAAAGCTCCAATAAAAGCAGACCATGTTGTTTCTGCCTGATGTCAGAATAGATCAACTAAACGGTGAAAGCATTTGATCTCAGCCCATATGTGCAGCGTTTTCTGTTTTGCTGGGCATGCTGTTTAGAAAAAGAAATTGTAATAAAATGACAGACTGCATTTTAAATTATCCTGCCCTAAGCAGTGACTCTGGAAGGGCAGTGACCCGGCACATCACACAGCAGTCCCGTCACAACAGAGTAGCATATACTGTTGCTGCACGGGGTTTAGCTGGACAATGAATAAGAATTATCCGTCTCCTGTTTTCATCTCTGACTTCAGTGGAAGACTGAACAGTCTACCTGCCTGAGCTGGACTATGGATAAAATCCCTGCAAAGGGGGTATAGTAAATAATTACATTTTCACACATGCTCATTAATGCCTCCTACTGCTTCTATTTGGCTTGTGGTTTCTATGGTATTGTTTGGAGATTTTTCTATAGGTTAGCTTAGTCTGTTTTGGAAGAAACTTTCAGTAATTTTACAACTTGTTATTGTGAACATTTAGCACAAACCTTCTAGAAAAGGAGATGTATGTGTATCTTTGCCAATTTTAGAAACTCTTCTGGGTGGTTAATAATCAAGTATTTATGGAAGAACTAGTTCTACCATAAATGATTGATGAAAATTTAACTCTTAAACTTGAATTCTTAGATAATGCTCATTTTTAAAAAGCTAGACTCTACTATTGAGCAAAGCTCGAATTAATACAATTTTAAGTGCATTTTAGAGGCAGCTAAAGATCTTTCAATAGCTGGGAATTATTTTTATTTGTAAAGCTACTCATATAGAAATTCTTGCTATTTCGTTTTGTCTTCCAACTCAGATGTGTTCTATTTTGTTTGTTCTGGTTTTCAATAATCAATTAAAATGCATATTTAATTATTGGTAAAATCCCTAATTTTATTGTTGATGATTTTTACTTAAGGATGTTGGGGCCAACTAGGAAAATTTCTACAGTCAAACTCAAGGAATCACTACACCTGTCTTTTTTGCTGCTGAGGCTATCTGTAGTTTCTTGTTTTGAAATGGAAATTTTAAATTATGTAGTATGATATTTGCTTATCAGCTAACTCTTTTCTTCTGTGAGAATACAAATATGCCACCTCTTCTTATAAATTTGGGTGATAATCAAGTTTAAGAAATATAGGACAAAAGAGAATTAAAATCTTAAGTGTCATGTCTTTTGGAATAGTCATAAAGTAAAATATATTTGCCAACTCTTTATCCTAATGCAGATATGTGTTGTTTTTTACTGTTTTCCTCAGACTATATTATAAAATCTAGTGAAAATTAAACTGTCTTATTAGAGCATTGCTAAACTTATTAGAATATATAACATATTTTTGGGTAGATAGCTGTAGTTGCTAATTTATCATTTGTTAAGCTTAGAACCTAGAAAGAATTTAATTATTTTATTTTAGGAGCCACTTTTGAATATCAGATGGCATAAAGATCTATGTAGACATTCATGAGAGAGACTCATTTCTAGAGAATAATTTTGGGAAGTAAATGCCTTTTTTTTTTGTCAAGTGATGAGTGATGTGGCCAATTTAAAAAGTATAAAAAGTCAATAATGTTTAAAATTGCTTTGTTTCAGTTTTATTTAGTCTTGAATTCTTTTTTTAATATATTTTATTGATTTTTTACAGAGAGGAAGGGAGAGGGATAGAGAGTTAGAAACATCAATCAACTGCCTCCTGCACATTCCCTACTAGGGATGTGCCCGCAACCAAGGTACACGCCCCTGACCAGAATCGAACCTGGGACCCTTGAGTCCGCAGGCCGACGCTCTATCCACTGAGCCAAACCAGTCAGGGCAAGTCTTGAATTCTTGATTATATTGTGTTCTGACAGCATCATTTTGATATAGTACTGATTTACATGTTTCTGTAATTTAATGATTACTCTGTTATAGTTTGAAAACACGTGTGTCAATAAGCAAAATTTTCCTTTGAATTCTGTAGCTTTCTAAACACAGACTGTGTCTTTGTCATCTTTTAATCCCCTGTGCCTGGCACATATTAAGCACTCAATAAATAATTTGTTAGAACTTTAAACAAATCCTCATCTTTAAAGAGTGCAGCCTCTTGTAATTTTAAGCATCTCATCAAAAGAGTATTTGAATTCAGTTGCTAGTAAATTCAGTTGCAACTTGGTATTACTTACATAGCTGAAAAGGAGTCCCCAAAATTGAATAGCTTTGATTTAATTTAATGTTTATCCTTCTAGCCACCATTTAGTCTTATTAGAGACAATGGTTTAAAATACATAAATATTTTAAACAGAAAAAAAAATGCACTAATTAACATTCCACTTTAGTAACCAAAATGAGATTGTTTTCCAGTCTAGATGTTTCCCAGAACACAGGATTTGTAAGTATAGTTGTGCTTACACAACAATGACAAGTTGTCTGTAAAGAATTTGTATGCTACCTTTTTGATATGGCGGCACCTATTGCAATGGGATGCATTGTTTATTTCTCACATGTCACTTCCACGAATGTTAAATTGACATTCTGAGGACAGTGTTATCCACTGGAAAAGTGTAATAGCATCAAAGTATTTGGACTGTGTGGACAAGGCCACTTGGAAGGCTCCATCCTGTCAGGGAGAGACTGAGGCAAGGGGACGAATAGGCAGTAAACAGGCAGTGATTAGCGAGATCCTGGTCTGTACTTTGCAAAAATAGCAGCACTGCTTTTATTTAGACCTGGCCTTCCTGTTCAACTGTGGCTCTTGCCTAAGTTATTCTGTTAGGCAGAGGTAGGCCTCTGTGCCATGAGGTAAGTCTTTGTTGACAACTTTGTTGTAGACCAGCCACTCGAAGTGTGGGCAAGAACCCCTGACTGTCCCTGAGGCCCTTCCAGAGCACTCCACTTCCTGTGAGGCCCCCCCCTTTTCTAACTACATTATCTATCTGAGGCCATATTTCCTTCACATACTCCAAGCTAAACAACAGATGGTCACAAATTGAATGTAGAAGTAGATAGGAGAATCTGCCTTCTATTGTCCGACATTGAGATTTGCAAAACTAGAAAACAGTACATCTTTTTGAAAAATAGTTATTTTCCATAAGATATGTATTTTATGTTACTATGTAATAATTATTATGGTAATGTTAAAATAAATAATATTTGTTTAATTCTCAGT
>NW_005871110.1:232619-483497 GCF_000147115.1 Myotis lucifugus | reverse complement strand
ATCAGCATTCATGTTTCAGTACAGGCTGGAAGTGTTTATTTGGGGTAGGTTTTAAAGGGCCTCAGAGGCTATACCATAGCAGGGATTGAATACTATGGTTTAAAAGCAGAAACATTTTTACAAATGAAGCATGTCATCAATTGTCAATATTTAAACATGTAAAAGTAGATCTACTTGGGATGAAAGTGACGCTAGGCTCTGCTTACTCAGCCTTACTCTTTTTTCAGCCTTTTAATCTCAGTATTTAGTTAGTTAGTTAATTAGTTAGTTAGTTCGTTAGTTAATCCTTTCTGAGGATATTTTCTCCATTGATTTTTATTTTTTTTTAGAGAGTGAAAAAGAGGGCAGTTGGGGGTGAGGAGAGAGATATCAGTGTGAGAGAGACACATTGTTTACCTTCTGCACACACCCTCAGGGCCAGGATCAACAACCCAGGTACATGCCCTTGCTCAGGAATCAAACCCGCAACCCTTTGGGCTGGGGCTGATCTTTATAGTCTTTAACCCTAGTGTTCACAGAGCCATTGGAATTGAGGAAAGAACTGGGCTTGTTAGCAAGAAGTTACGAGTTTCAATCCTTGCTGCTAACTTATTAGCTGTGTGACCTTGGGCAAGCCACTTAACATTTATGAAACTATTTTTGCATCTGTAATGAAGGCTCCCATCTTGATAATGCATATATAGTAATATTTTATATATGCAATATCTATTTACATATAGACTATAGATTAGACAAAGATTAGATATAGATTAGATATAGATATGTAGATACATAGCTTAGTGTGATCCCTGATCTATATTAGGTGGTACTCACTAAATTACAGCTATCATCCTATCATCCTTGTCATGATTTTCTCCCAACCCTCAGTGGCTCCTCATAAGCTCCTCAATAGTGTTCAGTGTTTCTGGAATAATCATCTAGAAACAGTGTGCTAACTACAACCTCCTGAAGGTTTTTGGCATGATCTGGGCATCATATAGGTAAGATCTGATCTGGGCAAGTAGTAGGGTGAATTAAAAAAAAAAAAGGTTAAGCATATATCTTTTTTTTTAATTTTTAAAATATCTTTTATTGATTTTTTTTTTACAGAGAGGAAGGGAGAGGGATAGAGAGTTAGAAACATCGATGAGAGAGAAACATCGATCAGCTGCCTCCTGCAAACCCCCAAATGGGGATGTGCCCGCAACCAAGGTACATGCCCTTGACCGGAACCGAACCTGGGACCCTTCAGTCCGCAGGCCGATGCTCTATCCACTGAGCCAAACCGGTTAGGGCAAGGTTAAGCATATTTCCAGCAAGAACCAGTTTTACTTGGCTGCATAGACTTAGGACACTGGAGACAAAGCCTAGATTATACCCAGAGTGGACAGTCTAATAAGAGACACCCGCTTCCCCACATTGAGCTGGGCCCCAAAGGTTATAGCTTCCAATGTAAAGTTGAACAGGAAATAAACCCACCACAGAGAAGAATATAGCAAAAACTTGCCTGTCTCAATTTATCAGCAGATAAAAGGGAAACAGTTCTCCAGGGTATTTGTAACCACAAGGAATCCCTCATATCTTCCAGTTTGAAGTCTAAATGTATCTGTGTAATCTTAAAACCCCCAAACCCTCAAGGCAAGCATTTTTTTTTTCAAATAATCTTGGGTTTATACTACCTCTAGGCAACCGGCAAAAGCAATCATAAATTTCTCTTTGGAGTATGGCAATGTTAATCCAGGCCTGGAAGTATTCCCAAAGGTTAATTTCTAAGGAATATGAGCTCACAATCAATAATCTCAAACCAGAGAAAGTGTAAGTTGGTGCAATCACTTTGGGGAAAAAAAATGTTGTCATTAACTAATACGGTTGAATGAGCACATACCCAATGACCCAGAACTTAAGATCCTATTTTTAAAAAGTGTTGTCTGTGCGCCAGGACTAGTGTCCAGAATGTTGATGGCAGCATGGTTGAGAGCAGATCCAAACTGGAAACAGCACAAACATCCTTCCACTCTACAGAGATAAATAGATTGCGTTATTCACATGATGGAATCTTCTGCAAACAGCAATGATAAATTGACTACCATTACATATGTCATCATGGATGACACTCAGAAACACAGCATTAGACAAAACAAGCATGTCTCAGAACAATCCATAATGTATGTTTCTACTTATATAGAGTGCTAAGACCATCAACTATGTAATATTTAGCTTAGGGCTGTAATACACAGATGTTAAAACTATAAAGGCCTGAGTGATTAACTAGAACAGAGGATGTCTTTGGAGAGACAGTCAAAGAAAGGCTCATTGGGTGTCTACAAAGTTACTTGTAACTTTCATTCTTGAGCTGACTGATGGGTATGTGGGTGTTCCTCTTATGATTCTTCTTTAAACTGTTCATATATGTTTTATGTACTCTTTTGTATGTATGATAAATGCTTTTTAAAAGGAGAATGGAAACTGTAAATGCTTTAGAGACAGAATATTTTATAGGATGCTTACATGTAACTTCTGGAAAAGAATTTGAGGAGGGAAAAATGAAGGAAAATAATAATCAAAGATTCACACCAAAGTTGTATTCCTGAGTATCTAAAAAATAATCTTGGGACCTTTAAATCAAAATAAGGAAATCAAGAGAATACATTATTCACATCTCTATTGTTAATACCTAGTTTCAGTGCCAGATACTTCATATGTTCTCCTTAAACATTTGTTTTTGCTATTGCAGTGGGTGAATTATGGAACATGGAAGTGGAAATGTTTTGGGATGCAAATGGGCACAACTTAGATACAGAATGGTTGGGTTTAGTATGGTAGAAGTCATGGTAGTGATGAAGTCATTTGGGAATGAGCACAAGAAGAAAAGAAATGTGAGTTCTGAAAACTGGAAAAGGCCCATTTTCCAGTGATGGGCTGAGACAGCAAGGGAAACAAAAAGGAGTGAAAAGGAGATGAGAAAAGCTAAAGGGAAGATTTTTAAGAATGAGAAGGTGATTGGTGCTGTAAAATTGTTCAACATTAGAAGAGGGCAGAATTAAAATTAAAGAACACAGTGTAGTGATTGGCATCAAATGGTCACTGGTGATTTTGTAAGGAGAGACTTCATTGACCAGCAAGAGAAGCCATTTGGCTAGAGACTCAAGTATGAAGTACTATTAAGGGTATAGAAACACTGAGTCTAAATCAGTTCTTCAAACTGTTTGATATTTACAAATAATTTAAAAATAAAATAATAATTTATTGCACTTACAAGGGGTGCTAGGTAGAAAGGTGAAATGAATTTTTTTTTAAAAAGAAACACCTGAGTATGTTGGTAGGCACAGTATAGGACACCAGTAGAGAAAAGGAACCTGAGGCTTATAATAAGGATTATTTCACCCTTCACATGGTCCCCAGGTAACTGGGAAGGTGAGATAAAGGAGAAAGATTAGAGGATTGGTGGATCATATATCATTGGGCGGTTGAGATTGCCCTCTGAGGTTTAGAAGCAATGGAACAGAGTTCTGTTATCGGATTCTTTAATCTGCATTTCTTCTGGAAATTCTCTGTTAGCCTAGTTTTGAAGCCTTGAAATGAATTCAGTTAAGGAATTGCGGTCTACAGAGAACACACCTAAAAGTACCTACATGTTTAATTCAGTGGTTGGTTGAATGGATGGGTGGATGAGCTGATCAATGAAAAATGAATGAATGAATGAACCAAGAATTATTGAGCATAAATTGTAAATCAATATTTGTTAATCCCTTTCTTAGAGCAGTGGTTAACAGCCTGAACTCTGGACCATATATGTTAATGTTCCAGGGAAAGTCATTCATCCTTGCTAAAGCTCAAGTCTCCTCATCTGTAAAACAGAGCTAGTAATAGTACCTACTTGTACTAGTTTCTTTGGGCTGCCATGACAAATGGCCACAAACTCGGTGGCTTAAAATGGAAATTATTCTTCCGCAGTTCTGGAGGCCAGAGTTCAAACTCAAGGTGTCAGCATGCCACACTCCCTCCAGGGGCTCTAGGGAGAATTCTCCATTGCTTCTTCCAGTTTCTGGTGCCTCCGTATCTTGTGGCAACAAACTCTAATCTCTGCCTCCATCTCTACATGGTCTCTCTATGTGTCTGTGTGCCGTCTCATCTTCTCCTTTAACTGAGATATAATTGACATATAACATTATGTCAGTTTCAGATGTACAACCTAATTATCCAGCATATGTATATCTTATCCTCTTTTATAAGGACATCTATCATTGGTTTTAGGGCCCATTCTAATTCAGTATAACCTCATCTTAACTAATTATTTCTGAAAAGATCCTGTTTCCAAATAAGGTCAAATTCTGAGGTTCCAAATGGACATGAATTTGGGGGGACACTACTCAATCTACTATACTACTTCATAGAAATATTATAAGAACTAAGTTAACATAAGGATATATAAGAATATTACTATTTACTTAATATACATTAAGTTATAAGTATTTGTAAGAGTATATAGCATATATTCAGAGGTTTGGGATATTAGTTCTTACTAAGGTTGACACTGAAGAAATGCTTATTCTTTCCTATCACTATTTTCTGTACATAATATCAATATTCTAGTACAGGTAGAAATGCTGAGTCATTATATTAATTTAGAATAATGCTTAACTCTCTCCTTGAAACTATTTCCTTGAAAAGCATACATGGCTCATATTTCTTTCCTGTCTAGTAAAATAGCTAAGATATTAAATAATGACAAAGGACACTTTAATTTTCCAAATTCTTACTTCAGATTTTGATCATTCAGGGGGAAAAAATGCTGACTAGCCTGCTTGTATTCATTTTCTGCCAACTGTCCTTAGGCAGTGACCTCTGTATGACTTTCCACATTGCAGAGCTCAACCTCTCATGAGACCTAATTTCCTTCCATAATAATTTGTCTACAACTGGCTTTAAAAAGGCATTGTTTTGATAGAATGCTCCAGATTAAAAACAGACTGTAACTTTAGGAGAGTAGCCCGAGTTATTTGATGGAAGGACAGCTTGAAGATGCAGCACATTGATGTTGAGCCTAATACAAATTATTTTTAACACTAAGGAAATAAAAATATATAGATATTGCAAGCAGAATTTGGGGGAAAAAAATGTTTACTCTGCCATTTAAGCAACATAATTTGGAAAAGTGTAAAACAGTGAGATGAAGGCTAGTGAGTCTTTATTTGTACCACATCTGTTTTGTTCACAGCCACACAGTCAGATGTTGGCCCAACTAGCACATCATCAATACTCACATATTTGTGGAAGGACCATGTGACTGCATTGCTTGCAGGTGGTTGGGAGAAATGGAGAAGCTTCTGGTTATTTTTCTGTGGCATTATTAACTTCATTTTCCAAATGGTCCATTTTCTCCAAATCAGATTTTATTAGCCTCCTCTGCCTTTATCTTTTCCACCTTCTTTCTCCCCCAATACTTTGAAGTATAAAGTGCCCAATTGTTATGTATTGGTGTGGTAAGCATGACTGTATGTAACAGAGGTTTGAGAAAAGTGAAAGTGAAGAAAATAAAATGTTTCCCTTTTCTTCCTTCTAATATTCTCAGGTGAAAAATTAGCTACTTCTGAGAATTATTTGATTCCAGGGTTGTAGGGTGAAATGGATATAGTGAAGGTATCTACCAAAGAATTTTTTTAAATACATTTTTTATTGATTTCAAAGAGGAAGGGAAAAGGAGAGAGAGAAACATCAATGATAAGAGAGAACCATTGATTGGCTGCCTCCTGCACACGCCCCACTGGGGATTGAGCCTGCAACCCAGGCATGTGCCCTGACTGGGAATCGAACCGTGATCCCCTGGCTCATAGATTGATACTCAATCACTGAGCACACCAGCCGGGTTCGCCCAGAGAATTCTTTATCCTTAGAGCAGGTGTTCTTACACATGACTCCATGAACAGCCTTACGGTAGCCATCCTGAGCCTCATGAAATAGTGTGCACGTTGTGTGTACATATGCACGCTTGCTGTGTCTGTGCAGATTTATTGTGTGTACATGCATATGTGTGCCATTGTTGAAGGAAGGGGCTTTGTTGATATCTTTTGTAATTCTCAAAAGAAATTAACTCCAAATAGGTAGAGAACCACTGAATTAGAAGGCTTGGTTTATATTGTTTGTCTTTTGTTCTGCTTTAGAGTTTCAGGTGGGACAATTCTGAGAATATTTGAAAGGAAAATGGACAGTGTATGAAATTGCCAAACCATTTCAGATTTTGGGTTTTCCTTGAATTACCAACCTCTTTTTGAATTTGTTTAGCTGCTGTTTTCATGTCCTCAAAAGTCAGACTTTAAGATGCTTAACTCACAGTCATTATCTCTGGCAGGTGAAGTATCCAGGCAGACTGATGTCATTTGTTTCCAGAACAGCATCAGAGCCCAGGGCAAATTCTCTTACTAAGTCCTTGAGCAGGCACAAAGAAGATGATATTTTGTGGTACAATGAGCCATCCTTGCATAACTAACGTATTTCTAACTGAACCTACAAACCAAACAAAAAACTAATCTCAAAGAGCAAACCTCTTTAAAGGTTTTTCTTTAAGTTTCTGGAAGCTTTGGTTTGTCCTTTGTCTGGTATGAGCCTCTTGTTTGGTTTGAATCTCTTTCTTAACCTTCTGCGCTGAGTACATGATGTGCATACTTGATTCAAATCCTAGTTTTATTTTATCAGTACTTATATGTGTTTCCCAACTCTGTTTCTTAGTTTACAGCCTCTGGTATTCAGCTTTGTATCATAACAGATTCTCAATTTAAATAGCTGTGGCTATTGTTAATAAAGCTTCCTCTATTGTTCCAGGCAATATCTTATCTAATAATTTTTTCCACACAATTTACTTATTGATTAATTCATTCACACACACAAAAAAAAATGTATGGGTACCTGCTATATGCTATGGATGCTTCCAGTTGCAGGGGAACAGAAAGATGAATATTATCCATGAAATCACTGCTTGGTGCTTGGTCAAAGCATGTGGCAATCAAGGTTGTCCAGAGATTTAAGCCTATTGAAGCCTCCAATCTTTAAATAAATTGGTTGACTATTTATCTAGAGTGTGGTTCCCAACTGAGGATGTTTTACGCCCTACCTACCTCCCAGGGAAAGTTGGCAATTCCAGAGACATGTTAATTGTAACAAATAGAGGGTACTATTGGTACCTGGTTGGTAGAGGCCAGGGATGCTGGTAAACATTGACACAAACAGGATTGTCCCTCTCAGCAAAGAATTATCCGCAACAAAATGCCAATAATGCAATTATCCTAGGAAGGGTGATAACACTAGAGGCAGTGCCCTCTCCTTTGAGGTCCTGAGCAAGTCAGTCCTTACTAAACTGACCCACACAAGCATTAAAGACCCTTCTGAAGGATGGAATTTCCTACATCACAACTACACTCCCAGGGATGAATTGGCATTCCTCAAAGTTCAGCTTTCCAGTTGCCTATCCCTTAATCTGCCTCTGCTGTTCTTAAGGGGCTTTACAATTTAGGGAGGTATACCAAAAATGTACAACTCTGAACTGCTACTAAACTCTATGCTGTACCAAAACGATGATGCTCTGTGATAAATACCAAGAGAGCTCAATGAGATCAGTGCTTTGGGAGCACTGAGCAATGAAACTATCTGGCAGGTCTGGGAAGGCTTTGTAGAGCAGAAATTTTGAAGGAGGTACTCGCCACATAGCTGATAAAAGACACTTTCCTCTTTGAAGCCATACCCTGCATCATTGCATTTATAACCAGTGATGAGACCTAGCTAGTTTGGCTCAGTGGATAGAGCGTCAGCCTGTGGACTGAAGGGTCCCAGGTTCAATTCTGGTCAAGGGCACATACCTGGGTTGCAGGCTTCTCTCCGGCCGGGGCTCTGGTCAGGGCATGTGCAGGAGGCAACCAATCAATGTGTTTCTCTTACATCAATATTGCTCTCTGTCTTTCCCTCCCTTCCACTCTCTCTAAAAATCAATGAAAAAAAAATATCCTCGGGGTTCTAGGCTGCCCGTTCAGGAAAACCTGCTTCCATATTGTTCTACATCAAGCAAGACTCCTTTAGAAATCACGCAAGCCCAACTTCATAGGCTTTACTTTCACTGGCTTCTTTCTATTCAAGGTTTCAATAGTAGGTAGTTTCAACTGCGCAATTGTAGGTATTAGAGTTTAGTAGCAGTTCCAAGTTATACATTTTCAGCAAGTGAATTATAAGTTTGGTTTTTGTTTTTTAAATTTATATGTACTGCCCTGCCAGTGTGGCTCAGTAGTTGAGCGTTGACTGATGAACCAGGAGGTCACAATTCGATTCCCAGTCAGGGCACATGCCAGGTGCTGGCTCAATCCCCAGTAGGGGGCATGCAGGAGGCAGCCGATCAATGATTCTCTCTCATTATTGATGTTTCTAACTCTCTCTCCCTCTCCTTTCCTCTCTGAAATCAATAAATATATTTATTTTAAAAAGAAAGTGCAGGTCACAATTTGTGTAGATGTTTATAAATGCTTTTCAAATACACTCTGTAGGAAAATCCAAGAGAACATCATTACTCCCTGTTAAATTAGTGTAATGGCATTAAATGTATTTGTGAAGCTATTAATTGTAAAATTGGTCATGATGGTTAAAAAGAATGGAATAGATGTTAAATGTCTGATATAATAATGAGGTTTTCATAATGTAGCCACCAGGAAGTTATAGGATTTCTCTTTACCCTCTGGAAATTGCAGGTTGATTGGAGGTACCTACACATTATGGAAATTTTCTCTTTCAGTTCATAATCAGTTATGACATTTCACAAGGGGGTAACTTTGTATAATTGAAACCAACTTTTAAAGAAGTTATCTTTTTTTCTGATAACTTTACAAAGACCTTTCATTAGTATTTTCATGTTATAAATACAATACAGGCACATCTCCAAAATACCATGGGTTCAATTCCAGATCACTGCAGTAAAGCCAGTCATAATTTTGCTGGTGGAGGGTCTTGCCTTTAATATGTAAAAAATAAAACTGTGAAATCCAATAAAACGAAGTATGCCTGTAATTCAATTTAAAAATCTTATTCCTTTTAGTTTTCACTATAAACTGAGTAGATACAAACATGCATGTTTAGTTTCATTTTTTCATTAAAACGTTTTTCTCTTTTATTTTAGTCTGATGCCAATGCAAGTTACTTAAGAGCAGCTCGAGCTGGACACGTGGAAAAGGCCCTTGACTACATAAAAAACGGAGTTGACATCAACATTTGCAATCAGGTGAGTTGTGGCTATTGTTGTTGTTGTTGTTGTTTTAATTCCTTAAATCTTTCATTAGATATTACCAAGACTTTCTCTTTTTTGCCAGTTTTTTTCTGTTAAATTTCACCAGCTTGAATTATCAAATTATTCTCTGCTTTGTTAGAGGAGTGCTCAGAAATGTAGGTATGCATCCTTTAACAATTCCTAAAATTTAAAATTTCGTAAGTAGTGATATTAGAACAGCGCACCTAATTTTCAAGTACTTTTATTCCCAGTTCAGGCTTCTACACACAACTGGTTGTTGGTGGGATGTTTTCCCAGAGTTCCTGGTAGACTGTTTACTCCCCTATTTTCCATCTGCTGAGTAAAGCTTTCCCTTCCCTTTTAATCAGAATGGGTTGAATGCGCTCCATCTTGCCTCCAAAGAAGGCCACGTAGAAGTTGTTTCTGAACTGCTAAAGAGAGAAGCCAATGTGGATGCAGCTACAAAGGTGAGTATCACACATTTAATGCTTTTTATGTCACTTGCCAAACTCAATGAGGAGTTAGCTCTCCATAAGAATCAGAGCACGTTTCTCATGAAATACTTGTCAACTCTGTTCTCTTTGAAGAACTTAAAACAGGGGGATTTGATATTTTGTGAACTGTCAGAACAGAGAAAGATGGGAGTGTTGATGTATCTTGCTTTCATCTTACAGAAAGGAAACACAGCATTGCACATAGCATCTTTGGCTGGGCAAGCAGAGGTGGTAAAGGTCTTGGTTACAAATGGAGCCAATGTCAATGCACAATCTCAGGTAAACCGGCAACTCTATTACAAGTGATTTTGTTATAATTGACAAATAATGTTCGTTGGGTCAGGTGCTTGATTGGTTCATATATCCTCTAAGAATACAATACTGAAGAGCTACATTCAATGATTAGTTACATATTGTAGATTTTTGAAATTCATACATTTTCTTATTTGCAATACGTGTGTGAGAAGTAGAGATTTTTTAGTCATCCATCTACATATGACTAGTAGTTATAGACACTAATGTTTAAGGGATATCTGTAATGCACAGTCTTATACTATTTCATGATGCTAGCTCAGGTCCTGTCTCAGTATTTATTAATCACAGAGGAAATGGTGATGCCTATAAATGAAAACATGCTCTTAGAAGTTCAGAATAATATATCAGTGCTTTATCGCATTAAAAAAGGGAAGACACTACTTAATTTCTGTCTCCTAACTAAGGTATCATTGTTAGTCCCTAAAACAGATTATAAAGAAGAAAAAAACAAGCAGAATAAACTTTAAAAGCCCCCAAACTTTAAAATTTCCAGATTCTTTGTAATGGTTAGACACTGATCATTCATTGAATAGGTCCTCCTATAAGTTCTCAGAATCTTGTATGAAATTCTAAGAACACCAGTAGATGATCACTTGATAGACTTTGAGCCTAAAAGAATTAACTTCATTTTATTGGTTAAAAATATAGGTCCTCGTTTTCCAAATTGTTCACTATTTGAGTTTCCAGGGATATGAGGTTGTGTAGGAAAGCAATCATCATAGCACACAAATATTCACTAAGGACCTGACCATTTTTTAAGCTGGTCCCTACTCAGACATTCCTTCTGCTTGGATGCTGACACCTATGTTGGTTTGTCAATCTACCCAGGGTGTTTGATATTGAACAGATTGGTTATAGAACAAGACTGCAAGCTTTGCAAAAGGTGAGACAGGAGTTTATGAGGCCAGGGAGAGAGATGTCGGAGAACTGCTGGGTGTACAGCTAAGCTGTGAGTATGTGGCTTCCTGGCGCTATTAGACCAGGCAGTGTGTGAAGTATTAGGCTGATTTTCTGATAGGTGTTTCAAATGAGAATTATTTTTAAATCAAATGATTAAATGACACAAAGTAATTAGGTGAGGCCTTTGGTTCTCAAATACTTTTTGCAAACAGACTGTCTTCTTGCTTATGCTGTGGGGGGAAAAAGTGAAGTGAAAGATGTCAAGCCCTCAGATAATTTTGTTAGAAATATCACACTTTTTCTCTACAAAAATAGTATTTGGTTTAGTCTTTGTTCATTCTGCAATCTCGTACACAAATGCAGTTATCACCTATGTTTTGTCAAATCATACAAAATTGCTTTTACAATTTCTAGTTTTATCTTTTAAGATAAAGTCTCAAACTTTTTCATTTCCTTTTGATCTCCATTCTGAGTGCACCTGATTTCTCCCCCATTTTCAGTACTGAGTATCTTTGGATATCAGGATCCTCCTCCTGTAGTTCATGGGTCCAGAGAATGGCAGTGGCTTCCCCCCTTGTTACTATGGCCATAGAGGTGATCGCTCTGATGCCGTTAAATATCAGTGTCATGGGAAAGAAACTTCACGGTGCTTTCAACCACATGATTTCTTGTGTATGTGGCCTAACTTCATTCTGGTTCCTTCTGGTCGGACTTGTCTCACCTGGGCCATACCACTTACTCTGATTCCCTAGGAGAGTTCACTTGGAGTGGTAACGCTTTTCCAGAAAGGAATGTTATCATGGTTGAATATTGATAAGTATTGTCATTTGAGAGAGACACAGACCGGCTGACTACAAGAGAAGCATCAGGCGTTGAAACTTTTTTTAAAATGCCCTTATAACTTTTTACTGGGAAGTAACTGGTGGGAAGCTCTGAGATAGTGGAAAAACTCTAATCCATTTCATTTCCTTCCCCCCCACTCCCGCCCCAAGGGAAGAAAAGTAAGCCTCCTTCTTTTAAACATTGCACACATTCTTGACATTCTAGAGCAGCCATAGTTTTAAACCTTCCTCTGCAACGTCTGGGAGAAGCTGCAGGCGAAGGGAAGCCCTAACCAGATTTTATTTCAATTTGTACACATTCTCTGGTGATGATGAAGCGAAGGAAAAGAATACAGGCTGCGAAATTCCTCTTTCCTTGCAGCTGTGTTTGGCCTACAGACCCTGCTCCACAATTCACAGTAGAGCATTCTCCCTTCATCTGGACACCTGTCCCCATATGCCTTCTGAACTGCACTGTTCCGTGGATAGAATAAGTAATGAGATGACCATACAGCGGAATGGAGTTTCCATGTTAATTCCTGGTAGCAACTTTTCAATAGGAACTCTTCTAATGAGCAAGCAGTAATGCCAGGAAATTCCACACATGTGGCAACACATTAAAACATCACAGGAATACTAATATTCAAGAAAGATGGTATTCCTGTCTAAGTGAAATTTTACCCTCTGGGCAATATTTAATAGCCAGTCAGAAATAGTGCAAGGAGAGTCCCTGGCCTTCCTGAAATATAAGAATTTGTCTTACCTTGAAAATAAAAACATTGGACAACATCAAGTTCTGATCTTATAAACTGAGGCTCTGTGGAATAAGAATTTGTAGATATTATTTTGCTCTAATTCTTGTCTTCGCCTTGACCTTAGGTCTTAAGTTAGTTAACTCTTTCTTATATTACCTAACATCCCAAGAATCATTTAGGCCCTCCCTGAGAAAACAATCAGGCTGAATTGTGATTGTTAAGAACTCTCTATGATTAAGTCCTTAATACAAAATTCTGCAAGCATGTGAAACTGCCATGTCAAATGGTATCCCTCACGCTTTTCTCCTTCTCTGTCTTTATTTTATACTATAAGGCACCCAAAGAAGCAAAAAGTCTTATAAAGAAGCAAATAATATATTTTTAAAATATATTTTATTGATTTGTTACAGAGAGGAAGGGAGAGAGATAGAGAGTTAGAAACATCGATGAGAGAGAAACATAGATGAGCTGCCTACTGCACACCTCCTACTAGGGATCTGCCCGCAACCAAGGTACATGCCCTTGACCGGAATCGAACCTGAGACCTTTCAGTCCGCAGGCCGACGCTCTATCCACTGAGCCAAACCGGTTAGGGCAGAAGCAAATAATATTTTATTTTAGCTACCAAAGTATTCTAAATGGACAGGTTTTCATAATGGTGCCAACAAAAAAATAAGGCTCTTTCAGTGAGCCAGTGCCTCCTTAATCTTTATGTATTTTTTTAATATTTCCTATGATGGGGAGATCAGGTCCTGATGAAGTGAAACAATGGGTGTGGTCCAGATAAGCCTCTGACCTCTGATCTGATAGCTCACCTCTATAAGTGCATATTGATCACCATGCCCTTCACACTTTAATTAAGAACAGCTTTTAATGATGTATAAGCCTGAGCCTAGGAAACTAGGATGGATAAGAGAATCTCATGGATGACGTTTCAGCCCTCACTTAAATGACAGGAGGACTTTATTTTATTTTAGTGGGTACTAGGCCGCATGCCTCAGGACTACCCATAAAATTGTAGGTCTTCAGATTTCCATGCTTATAATAATATCAGAATAAACGTTCAGAGCAGAAGGTATTGAAGATTTTGGATAAAATCAGACATTAAAGGACATATTTGTTCAGTATTGAGCTGCTCTGCCTTTTGAGAATGGCCTCGATGATGGCTACAGAAGAGAAAAATGTAAAATTGGGCACCCATATGTTCCTTTTGGGCCGACTCTTTCTTTGGGAAATTTCCTAAGTTAGGAAATTAATATAAAAACAGTGCTGTACTTTTTTCTTAAGAGAAAATTTTTTTTTGAAATCTGACCATTCTCCCAACCTAGGTACTGTCTCACAGAAAATCATTTCATCTGTAGGTTGTTCCATGGCAACGCATTGAAAGCCTTGTCTTACACCTCTTTGTGCTAGAGGGAAATGGTGATGTTTATTCACGGCTCCGTTTTGCTCTGACTCTTGTCTACATCTTATTTCTGAGGAATTCCAGCTCTACACATTGCACTCTTCCACATTGTAAAAAGGGCTGTGGAATGATTTAAAAGTTGTGCCTCTTAAGAATCACTCCTTGAGCTCCAGGTCTGTAAGAATAACATTCCCTAAATCTCAGTGCCTGATTTTAGATTTTCTTCATGGGTCATAAAATGTTTAATTCTGGAAGCTAACCTCAGAACAGTGGATGTACATTGGCCTAGAAGCCAGATCAGTGTTTCTTATGTAATCTTGAACTACAGCAGACCTCTCCCTGACATTGAAAATCCATTGACATAGAATATCTAGTTGATATTTATGTCTGAGAGAATAACATCTATTTTGGACTTTTTTTTCTTTACTACTTTACTCCTAGCCCTGGCCAGTGTGACTCACTTGGTTGGGTGTCATCCCATTCACCAAAAGGTTGCCAGGTCAATTTCCAGTCAGGGCATGTGCCTGGGTTGAGGGCTTGATTCCTGATAGGGGACTTGTAAGAGGCAGCCGATTCATGTTCACTCTCACATCCATGTTCCTCTCTTACCCTTGTCTTCTCCCTTCCCCTCTCTCTGAAAATCAATAAAAAAAACCTTTTTAAAATAACAACAAAAAACAAAAATTCCTAAATACTTTCCATCTGGAAATTTCAGTTGATGAGGAAAGATAGATATGCCAGTAGTTCACTGAGCTATAAGAAAAATCCACACGGTTTTCAGCTGGTGTTTTTATTTTTTTTCCCCTTAATATTGTTAGTTTTTTCTTTTTCCTTGTGCTTTTGATTTTTAAGGAATATTTAAATCAACCATGGATTAAATGATCTTTTATTTCGATCACGTAAGAAAATAAGAAAATAGACAACAATATGATAATGGTAATCTTAATTACATTTCAGTTTTCCTAAACAGTTCTGGGAAGTGTGACAAAGATGCAGCACATAGGCACACGCACATACATACACATGCAGACATACACATACACTGTGTAACAATTACTCCATGTTTCATGCTTAATGCTATTAAACCTTTCATGACAAAACAGAGTAACATGAATCTTCAGTGGTGTTAATAGGTAGATAATTTAAAGGGAAGAAGCTTGAATGCTCTGTCATATTCTACTGCCTCTAATTTTATGTCTCTAATCTTGACCTTGGCAACCATATAACCCAGGTTGTTACAATTATGTGTAACAACTTTTTAACTTCCTAATTCTCAGCTTTAAGCCAAAAAAAAGGCCACCAGAGGTTGAATTATTGATAATGAAGGTAATTATATAGCAATTGATATTTATTATGAGCCTAACCTTTCGAATCACAAAAATTTGAGTAATATCCGATAACATTTTACTTAGAATTTATTTTTATTCTTTGAAAGTGCATAATGTATAAAATAAAATTTCCAGAGCATTCAGTTAAATAGAATTGCATTATGAAAAATTAGTCAAAGAGAATTTATTATAGTTTGGAAAATATTTTGATACGTATATCTTGCAGTAAGATTTTTAAATATTTCAGTATTTCATAGATGTGAAATACATTGGAACAAACACAAATGTTTTTAATAAGAAGCTTTATATATGTGTGGTACACATTTATTTGCTTGAATCTAAGTTTTTTGGCAGTTGGGCACATTTCAGACAAACCTACACACACACATATATATAGAGAGAGAGTGTGTGTATGTGTATGCATGTATATGTATAAATATATATGTATATGTGTATATATATTCTGAACATTAAAATAGTGTCTTTGCAAAAAATGAAAGGAAGTAAACTTGCAAAAATAGACTGCTTATCAAATTCCACTTTAAAATCAAAGTTTACCCTTTTGCAAATTGGTGTTCTTTCCTTTGCTCTGAGATTCCCCATCCATGGTAAGTGTGAAGCCATTTGAAATTAATATAAATTCTTTTCAAGGTAGAAACTATTTCAGATGCTTATTTTTATGTAAAAGTATTACATATTTTATTTAAAATAGATAATGCTCAGGAGGTACAATGATCAAATGTATTTTTCTTCATATCCTTTTGATATCTAGTAAGATTCTTTATTTGTGGTAGGCACTCAAGTGGTTAAATGAATGTACTCTCTTATCTAAAGTGGATATATTAATATTAATTAAACTATTACCTACAAACTACTTTCAAACTGAATTATGAAGTATAATTGTGAATTATATTTATATTATAAATTCATTTACATTATTGTGCTTAGGTGTTTTTAGTATATGTGAATGTCTCCATTAAAGTGTTATTAAATTATGTGTGAGCATTTCCTGAAACCTATATTATTATCGGTACAGTAGAAAAATAGATTGGCTCTAGAAAGCTGCAAACATTTTACTTTTTATTTTGCAGAATGGTTTCACCCCATTGTACATGGCAGCCCAGGAAAACCACCTGGAAGTTGTCAAGTTTCTTCTTGACAATGGTGCCAGCCAGAGCCTAGCCACAGAGGTAAGACACGTGGGTTCTTTCTGTGGGGAAGTTTGCATGTTTATAGGACATTTTGTAACCCTGGAGTTAAAACATTTAACATTTATCTCACTGGTATTTTAATTGCAATTGTATATTAGTGTGTGGGTTCATGCATTGTTATAAAATACATTAGAAAGGCTTTTTTTAATTTTTAAGAATTTTCCATTGCATAGATACACTTTCTGCTCTTAAATGCCTACCCCTACCCTATAATTGAGTTATTGCTTTAATATTTACCTATTGCTTGTGAACACTTTTCTGTTTTTTATCATTTTGCTTTGAAGACAACCACTGATTTGAAATATTTTTGTGGTAGAACGTAAGTTCTGAATCAGTTTTTTTTCCAAGTTTAATTTAGCATAATAATATTTGAGTGTATAGATTTCTAAAATCACCTAATTGGATTAAATTCATACATTCAAACAACACTATTACACATTTATAAGTAATAAATAAAATTGTTTTTTTAAATCTTTGCAGCCCTGAGTAGAAGAGTAATTTTCAAATAAAAAGTTATTTAAGTTATTGGTTCTATCTTAGATAATACATTTCATTTTTAAACTAATTTGGATGGACGATGGCAATGCCTTATGAAGTGTGTCACACAAATCTCTTGCAAATAATGAAGGAACCACATTTGGGTTTTCCGTATTTTTAACAAAATAATTAATTAGGACAGATGATGCAGGCTTATCTCTGTCGTAATACCACTGCCCTTATTTGCATTCAGATGTGCTTCCTGAATGGCACAGGAAACTTAGGAATAAAGGACTCACATATAACCCCACCCCACTTTTGCGATCATGCCTTCTGGAGAAAGCACTAAATAAATGAAGAGGCAGTTCACACAAAAAGAAATACAAATGGCCACAACTGTATGAAAATATCTTACCCTCACTCATCGTCAAAGAAATATGAATTTATTAATCAGATAAAAAAATGAGGTCTATTCTTATACCCATGAGTTGAGGGGAAAACGTGAGGTTGAAGAAACTGAAACTTTCCTACAGTCTTGGCAAAGATGATAGTTTGCTGCACCACTTTTGCAGAACATTTAGCAGTAACTATTAAAAATTAATATTTCACACATTATAATTCAGCAATTCTACTTCTAAGAATTCATATTACAGGTATGTTAGGGGATAAACACGAAATACGAAGTTCAAAATAATTAACACTTTTTTAAAAACTGGAGAGAACCTAAATATGCACCAGTTAGGAAACTTGTTTAACATGACTGTATTACACAAGAAAATACTATTCAGCATTATTAAAAATGAGACAAGACTCATATATATATATATATATATATATATATATATATATCTCCTTAGTGTAACATGACTAGTGGTTGATTCTGAGAATTAGGAGGGTGCCTTACTTTTCATTTTACAGCCTTCAGTACGATTGAGGATTTTTATCATGAGAATGGGTTTTTTAATAATATTATTCTTAACTCTAGTCAAGAAATAACTGCTGAGTTGGTAACAAAGAACAAACATTTGATAGATGTAGGGCAGTGCCTGTCTTCACACCTCAGTAGGTAGCCTGGTTGCGACCCCTCCAGGCCACAGGAGGGCTCTGCCAAGTTGTGCAGGGAGAATGGGACGGGAGCAGACACTGTTGGATAAGAGAAGATCTGTTCCCACTTTTGGATGGAAACTCTAAATAATATAAGTACCCCAATGAAAGTGATTCCACGGTACTTTCTTGTCTGTGAAGGACGGGTAGTATTATTTTCTGACTGCGAAGTATAGGTCAGCAGTATCTCTCTTAGAAGCAAGCGTAAGTCCAACTTCCTGCAAGTAGATCTGAATTACCTTGTTAAGGAATCCTCAATAGCTCACTTAATTCTCTGGCATTTTTTTAAGCTTTCAAGATCCAACTGTAACCAACTTAAAGAAAAATAGTACCTGAGATTCTCAAACCACTAATTCCGTCTTTTGGCAAAGGATATATTTTAAAACATTTTTACTTCTTTATATATTTTTTTTTAATATATTTTATTGATTTTTTACAGAGAGGAAGGGAGAGAGAGAGTTAGAAACATCGATCAGCTGCCTCCTGCACATCTCCTACTGGGGATGTGCCCGCAACCCAGGTACATGCCCTTGACCGGAATCGAACCTGGGACCCTTCAGTCCGCAGGCCGATGCTCTATCCACTGAGCCAAACCGGTTTCGGCTACTTCTTTATATTAACTTAATTTCATGTTAGCTTTTTCAGTGGCTCTAAAAAATGCAATAAATAATTGTTCTAAAAACAAATCACATTTATGTCTTCCTGGGGGTTGCTGGTGCCTCGCTACATAAACAGCAGCTGTCTGATTATCTAGCGATGTTTGAACCTTTGGACTTTCTGTCTTCTTTTGGATTATTGGTATTAGAGTTAAAAAGAACAAGAAATAAGGCACTTTATTCACAAAATGTTTTAAGTGCAATATTCCTCTCATTAACAATAATATTGGTGTCATTTTACAGAAGTCTGTATTTACAGAACAAACAGTAGGGGGCAATTAAAGCATTGTTTAGGTGGCAAAGTTTTAACAGAATCAATTCATTAAATGATATGATATTGTCATTTCTTCAATATATATTTTTTTCACATGCACCTTGCATTTTTGAATCAGGTCTTTGGCATGGCTGCGATTTTCAAACCATTTCTATGTTATTGGGTATTACATATCATATCTGTCCCATATATATCTTCCTTCTTTTTTTATTTTTTTATTATTACTTTTTTGTTAATCCTCACCCAAATATATTTTTCCATTGATTTTTAGAAAGAGTGGAAGGAAAGGAGAGAGAGAAACATTGATTGGTTGCCTCCCACATTTGCCCTGAGCTAGGGCCGGGAATTGAGCCTACAAGGAGGTACGTGCCCTTGACCGGAATTGAACCTGGCAGCCTTCAGTCCACAAACTGACGCGCTATCTACTAAGATGCTCTACCACCTCAATTGCAGTTTATTTTTTTGTGCAAAGTAGTTTTCTTTATGCCTGGGTCCTATGGATTTAAAAATTTATGTCAGTGGAAATGTAGCCATTTCGTTTTTATTTGGAACAGAAGTGGGTTTGGCTCAGTGGATAGAGCATCAGCCCTTGGACTGAAGGGTCCCGGCGGGCATGTACTTCATATCTCGGTTGCAGTCTTATTTGGGAGGCAACCAATGTGTGTGTCTCACATCCATGCTTCTCTCTGTCTGTCTTTCCCCCTCCCTTCCACTTTCTCTAAGAATCAATGGGAAAATATCCTCAGGTGAGGATTAACAAAATAAAAATTTTAAAGTGTATTTTTCTTTTTATTGCAGAAATAATATAATACATAAATGAGAAAGTACAATGAAAAGCAGAAAGAAGAAAAGGCCACTGCTGATTTTCCCTAGAGATAACATTTTGTTTATTCTTCCAGATTTTTTTATACATGTACACAATACACACAGAGTTACTTTATGAAAATGAGATCATATATTTACATATAGATGACTTTTTCCATAACATTAAATTACATTCTGAACTTTCTGTTCTTACATGTAAACCAGTGATCCTGTTTTGGTGACGTCTTGGTTGCAGCCTTTCTCTTTTATCTTACTTACGGCTGCCTGGAACATTATCCTGGTTACATTAATGCTCATCCCTTTCCTCTTTCGGGTCCACTTGGAAGAGTTGAAAGGAGCAGGTGCGACCTCAGCCAGGTCTTGAAGCAATGAGAGTAACATAATTCTTATATGCAGAATGAGGAGGAGGACATTTCAGGGGAGGGAGGGGGGAAATTAACATGAGTTTGGATGCCAGGGTAGGAATGGTCTGTACATCCACAGTCAGCAAGGAGACTGGACAAAAGGATTTAGATGAGTCTGGGCAATATTGTCCCTTCAGGGTTTTAGGGCCAATATTTTCCGCATCCTTGAATATAAACGTGCTGATTTGTATTCAGTCAAATAAATGGTAGGAGGCCTTATCCGTTTTCCAGAAAGGAAAAGAATGAGGAAAAGGATTTTAGAAAGGCCAACAAGACACTAGTTTGCAAGTGACCAGGTTTTCTCTTTCTCCCTTACAAATGCTTTTCTATTACAGTGACCCTTAATTTGTGCCACAAGGACTACAGAATAAAACATCGTGACCCAGTTAAAGTAATAAGTCATTTAATTGCCAATTCTCTAGTAAAAACAATTTTTAAATATTCTCTTGAGTTGTGTGGTAATGAAAGCATTTCAGAAGTAAAATTTGTGAGCCAGTCTCAGAATTTTCCTCTGTGCTATTTATTCTACAGTCAACAACACCAGATCATCCACAAATAAATTAACCACAGAGAAATCTGTAGCTGTCTCCTGTTTGTCAATCCTAGGGCAATACAAAATGTACAAATATTTGTGTGGGAATTTATTCTAGGCATATTTTGCATGGTCCCTGTGTCTTCTCTTTTTATTCAGAGAAGCCAAGAGTCTTTTATGTAGACCTTTCTTACAACAGCAATGATTACAATTTATTAATTCATACGGTCTGATTGAAAACCAGGTGTATGATAGGCAACAAGGGACAGTGATGAACCGGACAAGCATATTCCCCAATTTTAAAATATCAGTGGAATCCAGCAATCCCACTTATGGGAATATATTGTAAGAATCCCGAAATACCAATTGGAAAGAATGCATACGCCCTAGCTCGTTTGGCTCAGTGGATAGAGCGTCCACCCAGACTGAAGGGTCCCGGGTTCAATTCTGGTCAAGGGCACATGCCTGGGTTGTGGGCTCAATCCCCAGTAGGGGGCTTGCAAGAGATAGCCAATCAATGATTCTCCCTCATCATTGATTTTTCTATCTCTCCCTTCCTCTCTGAAATCAATAAAACTATATATATAAAAAAAGAATATATGCACCCCTATGTTCATAGAAGCTTTGTTTACAATAACCAAGATCTGGAAACAGCCCAAATGCCTATCGGTAGATGAATGGGTAAAATATCTGTGGAACATTTACACAATGGAATACTACTCGGCCATAAAAATAAGGAAATGTTACCATTTTAACAGCATGGATGGACCTGTAGAGTATTATACTAAGTGAAATAAGCCACTCAGAGAAAGACAATTATCATATGATCTCACTTATATGTAGAATCTAATGAACCAAATAAACTGATGAACAAAATAGAAACAGAGGCATAGATACCAGTACATGGAGCAGTCTGATAGCTGTCAGAGGGGAGGGAAGGCGGGGGATTGGATTAAAGAAGGTGAAGGGATTAGTCAAAGAACATATATGCATAACCCATGGACACAGACAACAGTGTGGTGATGACCAGAGTGAAGAGAGGGTAGCGACTGGGTGTGGAGGTGGGCAAAGAGGGGGGAAATGGGAACATCTGTAATAGTATAATCAATAAAAATAAAGGGGGGGAAATCAGTGGAGATTTTTATAGCTTACTTAAATTAGTTCCTTTGAAAAATGTGACTGGATTTAACCTGAAATGTTATTGTTTTCACTAAGATTATATTACGGGTATTAAAATTATGGCTTTTTAAGATTCTTTTTAAGTTTTCAAAATTTACTCAATTAATGCACATCACTTTTTAACAGAAAGAAAACCCCATAAAGTTATTGAAATTTTCTTATTTTCCGCTTTGATATATGTATATTTGAAAATGTCTTTTCACATATCCAGGGGTGAGCAAAAGTAGGTTTATAGTTATAATACAAACAAATAATAATTTATAAATAACAATACAAGAAAAAAAACTCTGTGTTTCACGTACTCACGGCTATAAACCTACTTTTGCCAACCCCTATATGTTTACTTGCATGTGTTAGCTTTTGTAACCCTAAACAAAAATTGACCCTTGGTCACTTGATCGCCTTCTTCTTTGTTAATCGAAAAGAAAATATGCATTGGAACCAACCTTGTCCCGTCCATTTATCTACAGGATGGCTTCACGCCGTTGGCAGTGGCTTTGCAACAAGGTCATGATCAAGTGGTGTCCCTCCTGCTAGAAAATGACACTAAAGGCAAAGTGCGGCTTCCGGCTCTTCACATCGCCGCCCGAAAGGATGACACGAAAGCTGCCGCCCTGCTGCTGCAGAATGACCACAACGCAGACGTGGAGTCCAAGGTGAGGCGCCGGGGACGCTCCTCTCCTGCAGCCATCCTGCGTAGGCGCCCCAACTTTCAGATGCTTGGCCTCCCTTTTGGCAAGCTGCTGCCAAACTTGCAACTCCACTGGCAGGGAGAAAAGCACGTGTCCCGGTCAGCCAGTGGAAGCACCTTCCCCTCACCCCCTAAAGCTAGGAAGTCACCCTGGATGCTGCCCTATGCATGCTAACAGGGAGGCCCCCTCAAAATGGATGCATATGAACCTGATGGTTTCCTCCCTCGTAATAGATCTGTCATGTCTTTAACTCTTCAGCGCAAACATCAGAGTGAAAAGTTACAAAATGCTAACAACAGTGTGTGCAGATCATCCTTTGGTTGCTAGCTAAGATGGCAGGAGACACACTGAGTGTCGGCCACCTGCGGAGAGTGTGCCAGCAGCCAGAGTCCTGGCCAGCAATTCCCATTGTCCTGACATGTGTTCCTGGAGAGTCTTGGAAGGAACGAGGCATTTGGAGTAGGCCACCGTGTAGCCCTCCTTCAGTCTAGCTTTCTTTCTGTGCCTTTTGTGCTTCCATCAGAGCTTTCATCCTCATTCCTTAGCTGCCGTGAGCTTTCTGCAGTCCACGTCACCGACAGCGAACTAACCGTTCATTTTTTCCTCCTCTTTGCTTCCCAATGTGTTACCCTAGATGGTGGTGAATAGAACAACAGAGGTACATATCTATATACATGTACATAGAATCTGTATCTGCATCATCGTGTCCCCATCCCTTAGTGCTGCGGCCTCATTTCTTTCCCTTCTTCTTTGCATTGCCTTCTGTAGGCTAGATACCTGCTTTCTACCCCCGCCCCCAAAGGAGCATGTGCTAGAGAAGACAGTAGTTTGGTTACCAGGGCTTTCTGCAGCTGAACCCGGTGTTTGAAAGGAGGAATGAGGAATCCTTGAATCTTAAGGGGATTGCCATAGAGGTGTGTGAGATGAAGCATTTCCAACACTTGAGATGCTTACCAGCTCTACCCAAAGCTGCAGACAACCCTGCCATTCTCTCCTGTAGGACTGATTCTGTAGAGTTCTGCATGACACTTACCCTCAATGGTGTCAGCAAAATGAAAGTGACCTCAGAATGGTACCACCATGACCCACCCTTCCACAGGAGTCAGTGAGCTAGCTAGCATGGCTGCGAAGCTTGCTAACAATTTAGAAATGCATCTAGTTCCTATAAGGTTTTAATCTTTGGGGACTAAGTAAATCGCTGCATGTTTTACCATTTCTTTTTAAGGAAGTAAAATGACCTTGGTAGGAATAATCCAGAAAAATGTGTTCTTGAATAGGCATTTGCTAATAAAGTGACCAACTGGTGGATTCTTTCTAGAATGCAATCACCCACTATACAAGACCATACAGTGCACCTCTTCCCCAAAATTGCTTTTATCTTTATAATTTGATCTTACATTGAATACATAAAACAAATCAAATTTTGGCAAAGAGTATCAATGGACAATTCTGCCATCAATATAGTAAAACAGTTGGTACTAATTGAACTTTCTATGAACTATAAGGATTTTTCTTGTCATCCCTGTTTTAACTTTTGAAACGTTGGCTTCTCTATGTACTGCTACCAGATTCCCAAAACTGCTCAATCTCCGCCCTTGGATCCTTCCTGGCTCTTCCTCTGCCTACGAGTCTGGCGTTTATTTGAAACCCTGTGAGCAATTGGCACTAACCGAAAGAAACCTAGTACAGAATGGAATGCGGACCTCAGCATATTTTGCTTCCTCATTTTTATTTGGGCGGGGCCTTGATCCTGGCATGTCAGACGGGGGCCGGCAGGACTCCGCTGAACGTCTGCTGTTTTCTCCTTGCAGAGTGGCTTCACTCCGCTCCACATAGCGGCTCACTATGGAAACATCAATGTAGCCACGTTGCTGTTAAACCGCGCGGCCGCCGTGGACTTCACTGCAAGGGTAAGAGCGCTGCCCTGGGCGCGCCTTTAAAGCATTTGAAGTGATTCTTAACCTTCCTTTCCCAGCACGAGGAGGAGGTGGAGGCAGGTGGCCTTGCTTTGAAACGGGTGTGGTATTTCCTAGCAGAAAAAATAAACCAAGATGGGGTTGAGGGGTGATAAATACATGTACGCGAATATATGGGAGATGTGGTTCAAGTAATCCTGACTGGAAGCCACCAACCTTCCCGCAAGTTGAAATGTCTGAGACTGGTAGAAATTGGTCACGTGCAGCCACCGGGGCTTTAGGTATCAGGATCTTGACCTTCTGGTTGGGAATGCTCTGGGATATCTGGATGAGGCGCTAACTTGAGAACTCAAATAATAGAAGCCATGTTTTGCTTTTATCTTCTGTCCCCTACAAACTAGCATAGTGAGTAACAAGATTCTGTCACCTGAGTGAGCTCATAGTCCTGGAGAAAGGAATTGGCGTCCTGCGTATCATGGACAGCAATTGGACGCTTGACCAGAGTAACACTGCTCAGAATGTAAAAATCGGCTCAGTGCTAGGCTTACTCCTCAGATACATCATCGTCAGAAGTAGAAATGAAGAAGGAAGCAGATTGGAGCAGTGGCTAAAAGCGTGGCCTCGGGATTCAGTCTCCCTGAGTTCAAATTTGGGCTTTAATTTTCCTCTCTCTGTCCACCAGTTTCCTCCTTTGTAAGATAAAAGAATATGAAGTATAATGTTATATGATAATAAAATATTAGTATCACTCCCCCAGTGGGTCACTGTGAGAATTAAGAACAGAGAGTGTGTGTAAAGCATTTGGCCATGTCTGACATATCACCATCGACAGCAGCAGCAGCACTGATTTTGAACATAACATTTGAAGTATTCGTTTTGCTGAAACCTCACTTGTTTGAGGAGAAACGGAGTTAGATCACATAGGGAGATATAGGGCATAATACTAGTACTAGCAATATCAGTAGCAGTAAACGTAATACTGTCTTGGAAGGAGTTACTGGGTGCAGATGCCCAGCTAAGCATTTTTGCCTCGTTTATTCTTATATCCAGAAAAGTATTACTTATCCCTGTTTTACAGAAGAGGAAACCAAGGCCTAGAGATAAGAAGTAGCTGGTCCAGGATGACAGCTCGAAAATGAGAAAAGGCAGGATTTCAGCCCCCAAACACTTACTCGCTCCCGTGTTTCGTCTCCCATAGGTGACTTTCGGGATTCTTTTTCCTTTTTCTTCTTATAATTTATTAGTCCAATAAAAATTAGTAAGAGCTCAGCTTGCACTAATATGAAAGCTATTTTCTGCCCTATCGTCATCAGCTTGCTAAGAGCCTTCCTGGTTTCAGTGACTCGGGCGTGCCCGTCAGCTCATGTCGCTCTGTTCTTCCTGTATCCGCTGCATCCTTAGGCTTCAGTGGCAGGCAAACCTGAGGGCTAGTTTGACGTTTTGAAGGACAAAGTTAGGCACCTCTTCAAGTCAAGTAAAAAGCAGGCATGTCAATATTTACACTGAGGTTCTTGTCTGTAAGATGCATTGCTCTGGTTTTATTTCTGTAATTCACAGTATGATGAGAACCTCATTAAGTCACATCTTCTAATTGGGACATTTGGAAAATCATGTCAGGGTAGTGTCTGAAGTTTGTCTGTGTGCCACTGGTTCGGAAATGTCCTGATGCTGCAGAAAATAAGAAGAATGGAACAATGTTTAAGCAACATAAGGGGGCAAATTACAGTATTTTCAGCATCAAAGCAATTCCAAAGCATCCATTTACATTGAAACCATGATGTGGTAATTACAAATGATGCTAATGTATCGAGTAAACATCAATGGAGACCTCAGACGAATGTTGTTAAAGTTGCCTGAGTTACCATATAAGATTTAAAATAATCGCATTGTGGTTTTGTTTAAAACATGTTAAAATTCAGACTTGTTACTGGCTTGAAAAGCATTTAGTCCAGTCATGCCTAATCAATGAGGCCTAATAGCATTCTGAGCTGAAGACTGTGGTAGAATTTGATCATCCCTTATAGGCTGCCTGCTCTGTGCTTCCCTCTGTGCTTGGTGATGGATGACTTGCTTTAGAGTATCGGGAAGAACTGGTCTTCGTAAAGAGCTTGAGAAACCCATTTTGGTTCCAAATCTCTAGTAATTCTATTTCATAATAATCCAGCATCTATAGGGTCTGGATTAATATTTTTATTAATCTCCTTTTGGGCATCAGCCTGGTTAATCGCCCTACTACTTGCCCCGTTCAGATCCTAGCCATGTGATGCCCAGCTCACATGGTGATTTTTCTGTGGCATTATTAACTTCGTTTTTCAAGTGGTCCATTTTCACCAAATCGGATTTTATTACCCTCCTCTTGCTTTATCTTTTCCACCTTCTTTCTCCCCCAATACTTTGAAGTATAACTGGGCTAGTTGGGTCATATTCCAGGTCACCACCCTCAGGAATGTAACAGAAATAGCAGGTGAAAAGGTAAGATGCCCTGAACACAGATGAGATCAGATTTTACCTGGCCAGGCCACGGAGGATCTTTAAGCTACATTTGCTAAGAACTGGCTGCAAGTCATGGGCTTCGGGAACCGGGTTTAGATAGACATACTGATTAAATGGTTAGAGAGAAAGCCAACAACAAAGCTACCTTTGTCTGAGGGGCTGTGATTTCTGTTTCCTGGCTGTGACAGATCATGGAAGAGGGGCAGGTGCTGTCTTGTAGTTCTTTGTGGGTGGACGGCATAGCCTAGGGCTGTAGTCGACAAACTGCAGCTCTCCAGCCACATGCAGCTCTTTGGCCCCTTGAGCGTGGCCACGAAGTTTTAATCGCACTGTACGTGCGCGCCCGCACATGGTATTTTGTGGAAGAGCCACACTCAAGGGGCCGCAGTTTGCTGACCACTGGCCTAGGGAATGGCTGTCCTCTAGGAAAAAGAGCTGGAGGACATGGGCAAGGCCACCAGTTGTGAAATAATTTCCTGCATGCAACGGGTATGCATTTCCAAAGCAGACACGAGGCAGAAATAAACACAGTGTGACTAAAGGGAGTATGCAATAAAGCGGATTGCTTTCTGTGCATTTTTGCAGGATTAGCTAATTTATGCAGCAATAAAGCAGATCCTAGCCTATGAAGAAAGTATACCCCTGCGTAGCAATTATGGTAACCGATTTATGCCAAAGGGACCTGTTTATCAACACCTTTCCTTAGATTTTTATTATGATGTCAGTTTTGATTTTTGTGTTGTAATTTTCCTAGGTACATGTAAGCTATCCTGCCTGCTATTTTCTATATTTCCTTCTGGGTTATCCATGAAGACCTGCTCAGCCTCGCGGGTCCGCTGCAGGGAGTTAATGGAGAAGCTGCTGTATGCTGCCATGCAGCGTCAGCATTCTTCATTCTTTGAATTGAATCTGCTGAGGTGGCGTTGACACTGTCTGAATTTATGGGTGACCCTTGCTCTCGACAAATCATTCGAACTCTCTTGGGAAGAGAGGGTAACCAAGGCACACCAGAGCTGCTACTGATTATCATTCCAGGAAGGAGCATTTGTGCACGGGAGCAACTGAAGGCAAATTATATTATGTGGATGCTTGCAACGTCCCTTTTATTGATTGAGGAAGAGAGATTGATATCTTGCTGGCTAAGAGTTTTTTCATCAAATATAATGGACCACCTAACTTAATCTTCACACTTGTCATTGACCTTCCTCTTGTAAAGTATTATTCACCTTCCCATCTGGGGAAGATAATTGAATTTTTAAATTCTTCTGTTGGCCTTGTTTATTTAGTACTTTTTGGTTTGCGTGCTATACCTCGTTTGTTTCCAAAAGGACTTCAGGTAGTGCACAGGTTAAAATATACAAAGTAGGACATGTAAGAATGAAAGCGAAAAAGTGTTTGTTACCAGCCACTGGAATAAACCAGTGAATACAACTAGAGAATAAATTTAGGTCTTAGGGACGTTGATATATGTAATGGAAAGAGAATCATATTAGTTTTTGGGGGCAGGGGAGGAAAACATGGTTATCTATAAAGACAATTTTGTGTGTGTGAAATAACTAAAATATGATTTTTATTATGTGAATTACATAGTTGACAGTATCTTTAATTACTGCACTTCAAAAGGATCAATTCTTACTGCCTCATCCTTTTAATGCTAAATCTCCACCTGTGAAGGCCCCTTGCCGAGGGTGGCTGAGAGATTGAGCTAGGTCAGTGGTTCTCAACCTTCCTAATGCCGCGACCACCTCATGTTGTGGTGACCCCCAATTTCATTGTTACAAATGGAACATAATTAAAGCATAGTGATTAATCACTAAAACAATATGTAATTATATGTGTGTTTTCCGATGGTCTTAGGCGACCCCTGTGAAACCACTGAGCTAGGTGCTTATCTTTATGATGTTTTAATTGTGTGTGATAGAACTTGGCAATGACTACATGGCATGTCCATTGGACTGCCTTTTTCAAACACCAGATGTCTTGAATGAAGTTTTGGCAAGTGCTGGGCCACATTCAGAATTCAATTAAATTACACAAAAGTTTACTTTATTTATTAAATAGTAATTTAATGTTATATTAAAATGAGAGCAGTGTTTTTAGATAGTTTTGACTACTAAGCCTGTTGGTGGAAAAATAAGTGTCAGATGTACATTCTACCCAAAGAAGAGGCCAATATGGTTCAGCATGTGCATGAGCAAAACAGGATCCAGGGATAGACAATATTTGGAGATTTCCTTTTTTTAAAATTTAAATTGTTTATTGTTTAAAGTATTTCATATGTCTCCTTTTCCCCCCACTGACCTCTCCCTGGCCACTCCCACTCCCCAGCACGTGCCCTCACAACCCCCAACTGTGTGTTGGAGATTTCCTTTTTAAGATTAAATTAAAACTAGCAAATAAGCTTCTATTATGAGCTAGACCTGGAGGTTCAGAATTGAGTGACCTGCTGTTCTTACTCTACTAATTTCTTTCATCTCTAAAGTCAACAGTCTCTCCCTGAATTCCCCAAAACAGCAGTTGCCAACCGGTGGTCCGTGAGGTCTGAAAGGTTGGCGACCGCTGCCCCAAAGCATGTCTAAGTCTAGTCTCTAATGCCAAAAGAGGACTTTTCTAAAAACTTAGGGATTGACAGAAAGACAAAGCTGGCAGATTGATTCAGGACAACACTGTCCCCAGAGTCTACAGGCTGTTGACCCCGCCCTCTGGGTACCATCCTCTGGAGCCCCCAAAGGGCACCATGTTGCAAAATCAAGCTCACTCCCCACCAGTGGGAACCGCTTTTACTTTGTCTCTCTTAGCCAGAGTCCAAGCCCCTTAACCTCATCTCTGGGCACAGTGGGAGTGGAAAACCCTGCTTCCTCTTCAACTGAGAAATCTTCAATTTAAATTTATATTTATCTCCTTTAAAACTCTGTTCCTCATTCTCAAGAACCACCTTTCAGGTGCTCGGTACTCACCTGTAGCTAGCGGCTATTCTGTTAACACAGTATACATAACATTTCCATCATCACAGAAAGGTCTGGACAAAGTTGAGACACTGTCATTCTGAGGCCCTCCTTCCCTTCAGTGTCACAATAATCCGTAAAGGTAAACGTTGCCCCAAGGAAAATGATCCTTTAAATCAGTGGTTCTCAACCTGTGGGTCGCTACCCCTTTGGGGGTCGAACGACCCTTTCACAGGGGTCACCCAAGACCATCGGAAAACACATATATAATTACATATTGTTTTTGTGATTAATCACTATGCTTTAATTATGTTCAATTTGTAACAATGAAAATACATCTTGCATATCAGATATTTACATTTATGACTCATAACAGTAGAAAAATTATAGTTATGAAGTAGCAACGAAAATAATTTTATGGTTGGGGGTCACCACAACATGAGGAACTGTATTAAAGGGTCTCGGCATTAGGAAGGTTGAGAACCGCTGCTTTAAATAGTCATGCAGAGCAATTTCACTGCCAATAGACTTGCCCCTTTTGGCTCCAAAAGATTTTTGTCTTTCCCATTTTGTCACCAGAAACCACCACCACCAAAATCAACAATAAAACTGAAATCCTCTTCCAAACAAGAATAAACATAAGCACTGAAAACATAAAAATAGCAATTTCTTCCCAATTTGTGTCATGGAGAGTTCAGAAATACCAAAAATTGAGGTAGATCTCAACTGAACTCTCCAACTGCCAGGGATTGTGCCACATGGTTAACTGCTGTGAATCTTTGTTTTTCATCTGTGTGAAGGATGCTAGTATTCTTTTCCTCAAAGAAGCTCTCTCTAACCCCCTAAAATAAGCCACTCCCCCTTAACCACACTATATGTCTTCATGGCCCCCTTGTACTTTCTAATGGTAGGCATTAAATATCGTTTTATTTATACGATTTTTTTTGTCATGAATATTCTATTTGTTTTCTAATCCCCTTGAAGGCTTAGTCATCATCCTCTGTCTCCAGCTTCTCACCTGGTAATATCCTCTTCCCAAGTGCTCATCTTGTGCTCGGCTCTGTGACCTTGGCTTTTACATGAACTTCAATCTTCCGGGGAAGGACTGAGCAACAGAGAACGTGTTTCTTGCTGCTTAGATTTTTTTTTTTATTTTAGGAGAGGAAGGCATTGTTTTTTCAGGGAATCATTCCTTACTGCGCTACAGGGAGGCATGACCTTTGTCTTTGCTGCCTCGCAGCCCTCTGTCTACTGTACCTTTCATGAAGTGGTACCTTGGACATACTAATGTGCCACTGCATTGCATTCAGCCAGAGAGCTCCAAATATGAAACTATCAAGGCCCTGCCATTACGTAGTAAGTGCTCAGTAGAGGGTCCGCCTTTCTTCTATAGGAGGAGTTCATAATAATAATGATTTGAAGTAGTTATAATTTGAGTATTAAGTTCCAGTCTCTTTCTTAAGCATTTTATATGTATTAACTCAACAATCTTATGAGGGCTGAAGTGGAGGTGTAATGAAATACATCTTCCATATCCTGTTCTTCACCTCATTTGCAAGACTTTGAATTCCTCAAGGACAGGCCTGTGTATTATTACTCACTGTGAATTCCCAGCACCTAGCACTGGGAGGACGCGATATATATTTATTGAATTCAAGAATGAATAAAGAAATAACTTCATCTTTCTTAACCACTGCACCTGGGTACCCAGTACCTACTTAAACCTGCTTTCCTCAAGCCCTGTTCTGCTCCCTAGCCTGTCAGAATTTCAGGATGACCCCCACCTGGTGTTAGGGAACTGCTTGCCGTTATTAAAGGAGATTATTAAAGGAGAGGAGAGATCCGCAGGATTCAAATAGAGGAATTGAGGTCAGTGCACCAAACCCAAGTATTGAATCTCAGATGCCAAAGGGCAAGTTTGTGTAGCATTTGGAAGACGTGTTTCTCAGCAGTGGGGATGACCCTGGAAGACAAGCCTGGAGTAAAGGGCTGCTGCCAAGCTTACGGGTGTTGTAAGCATGGCCTCCGACGCGTGCTATCAAGACCGATCAAAGCCACCACCAGAGGGTGCTAGAAAGGACATCAGCCACTCAAACAGGGATGGGCATCACTTCTGTATGAGTGTAGCGGACGTTTGTAATGGTTTTATAATGTGCAGGGCTTCTGGAGACTCTAGTTAGGTGTGTGGTGGTGACATTTCACATATATTTTAAACATATTTTCCCCTCATTATATGATTCATTTTCAGATAAAATACAATAAAGCAAAGAGAGCAAATAAAAACCACCCATGACAGTCCTAATATATTCTTTTTAACATTTAGATATCTGTCCTTAAAAAGACCAAACACACACATAAATACATTCATTTTCATTGGCACAAATTTTCAAATATAGATTTATCTCCTTGTATAAGGCTCAACCACATTAAAGCCAAAGACAGTTTTTTAAAATGGGTTCTATAATCCTCCTTCAGAATGAAAATGGGGATTTTAGAGGCTTGGCAAAGGAATGTGAGTTATGGGAAAGTAGCTGTGTGGCTACTGCATTAACCATATCCTTGTTTCCATGGTGATATTAACATATCAGGGGGAACAAAGCCAGGAAGTGGGGGATATACCTTTTATAGAGAACTTGCTCTAAGCTTGCCATGCAGTCTCATTCCTGCTCTTTGCATTTCACTCCCTGGATACCACATCAAAGAAGAATCTCTTATATAATCGTAAAGGAATATTTTAATCCCAGAATCTGAAAGTACATTTGAACACACTAACATCTGCCGGTGTTACGGGATCTGTGCTGCCCTTCATCGGAGGAGATGAGAGAGATTTCAGTCACCACAAGCCCCTCCGACCACCTTGTCTGACAGTGATGGAGGTGGCTTTTGGCTTCCCTTCCCTTCCCGTTCACCGTAGAGAGTAGGTACAGTGTCAGAGCAAACAGCATCGCAGCCAGCCGGCTGCAATCCCGCACTGGCCCTGCGGTTCAGTCTGTGTGCTCTTCGACAATGTATTCATGCTTCAGCGTGATCATCCATAAAATGGGCCCAATAACAATACCTAATGCATAGTCATTGAGATGACCAAATGAAATAATCTGTATAAATTGCTTAGCGCAGCGCTTGACCCAGGACATGGGGACCAGGGCCATAGCCACGTTTGTGGTAGTTGCTATTGCTTCTCCCAAGGAGGGGACCCATCATCATAAGACACATCCACCTGTAAAGCATGACGTGGCAAGCAGGTGGCACCATGGCAGCTCTCTGAGTATTTCTGGAACTAGTCAGAAGCGTGGCTTCCCCGAATGTTGCAGTTACGTGGCTTGCAGTGGTGTTTGCCACGTGAGGAGGTCAGCCTTTAAGAAACTATGAATGTGGCGTTGCTTGAGACAGTAAGAACTCCAATAAAAAAATCATAGAAGCTGGAAGGTGCGTATTTCTCTGTCTCACTTGCCCTCTTTCAGTCTGTGCTCTGCTTCCTGCCCTGCTTGTTCTAGAAGTGTTGCTGTGAGATCATCTTCAAGGACCCAAGTGAATTCCACTTTGCAGTTCTGTATCGTTAAGTTCTCTTAAGGTGTAGGAGTTGGCAGAACTGGCTTTATTGCTGTGCACTGTAAAAGAGACTTATTCAATAGCTGTAAAATTTTCATTTCCTCCCGAGCGTGCAAATCGCAGCCAAGGATGACTGTGCGCCTCTGCTGCACATTCCGGAGCATTGTACACACTCACTGTCAGACGGTGCGTTTGAATTCGTTCTGGTGCAGCCTGGTCCCCTCCTGAGCACTGCAGGCTCGTCCATGAGAAAACCCTGCTCTTCTCCCTCGGGCGGCCTGAAGAATATGCAGGAGGGGCGACGGGGCACCTAGAGGGAAGAGGTTAGGACTTGGCAGAAGCAAAAGGTGGCAAAGGAGTGGACTTGGGACCCGTGCAGTCTTTTCCTGTGTCTTAAATCAAAGCAGGATGATCCAAGAAAACAAGTTCAGGCAGGAGATCAGCGTGGACTAGCAGAGTTGAAAAAAATTGAAAAGCCAAACTGTGATGGAAATACAGGGATTAGAACTCCAAGAAATGGAGAGTGACCAATCGCACAAGTGAAATGAGACGATATGAGCAAGAGTCCAACCCTGGGGCTGGGCTGAGGGCACTGGCCTTGATTGTGCAGATGGAAGAGAGTCATTGCAGGTTTTGTCCCCTTTTTTGAGATATAATTGACATATAACTATAAGTTTGAGGTGTACAACATGTTGGTTTGATACATTTATATAATGCAATATGATGACTACAGTACTGTGAGCTAACACCACTATCACATCACTCAATTACCATTTCTTTTTTTTGTCTTGGCAACAGTTAAGATCTAGTCTCTTAGCAACTTTGACGTTATAACAGTATTGTTTTCTGTAATCACTATGCTGTGCATTAGATCGCTAGGACTTATTTACCTACTAGTTGCAAGTTTGTACCCTGAGATGACATTTCCCAATGTCCCAAACTCCTGGTAGCCACCATTCTGCTGTTTTCACAAGTCATTGCAGGTCCTTGAGTGGAGACTGGGATGGGACAGGAGTGTTTAGGATGCGTGATGGCCTGCCTGGGAGGGGGGTGAGGAGGCCTGGCTCGGAGCTGTGGCAGACTCTAGTCGCACAAGGAGAAGCATGTCTGACTCCTGGTGTGATGCTTCTCTCCTCGGAGATAACTGCTCTGGAGTCTTGCTTGTTCCACTGGTTCTCAGTAGAAAGGGGAGCACTGCTCTCCTTGGAATAACAATGCCCCAACCACAATGCCACCGACACCCACACGGAGTCATGCTGGACTGATTTACAGCCAATAGAGGTGGGATGTCCCAGGATGGGGAGAAAGGGCCCAGAAGTTCATGTTCGCTCTGGAATGGTTCCCCAGAGCCATTGAGCTTCCCCCAGCGATGCAGCTGTAAGAGTGGTTGGGCTAGAAGACCTTGAGGTTCCTTTCAGCCCATATTACTGAGACCTTAAACTATGAGGTGGGAAAACTTTACCCAAAATTTAAACCAATGTAGGTAATACCTTTCATTTATAACTAGGTACTAGGTACTATAATAAGTTTCCTATATATTATTTCATTTATTCTCCACAGTAATCCTGTGGGGGGTGGGTATGGTTTCTGTTTTACACTGGGAAGCAAGAGGTTAAATAACTTGTGCAAAGCCACACAGCGTTAAGGTGGTAGAGCTTGAGCTAAGAAATAGCAAGGTTAACACAGTAAAATATAACAATGAAAACCACAAAGTGAAATAAACTGCATTCGACTGTGCAGTTCATACTCTGGTAAGATCAGAGGCGATGCAGTGGGTACTGAGCTTTGGACTTAATCCAGGGTCATCACTGGGAAGCCAGAACTGACAGCAGCCTCGCTTGTACCAGCTGGCGATGCGTTTTCTGCCTGCGCCAGGACTGCAAAATGAATTAAGGACAGTTTTAAAAGATTAGAAAGGGGTTTTTCTTATAATAAATCCTGTTACACATTTGAAAACATTTTAATTGAAAGACTAGCAAACCTGAAAACCTGACAAATCATCAAATTCGTTCTAAAATAATGCATTCACATGTATGCTGTATTCTATTTATTGTTATCTCTATTCTACATTTTTGTATCCCAGATGATCATGTTTTGAAATGGACTGTTGATATTTAGAAGCTTAATGGCCTTACGACCAAAGGGTAGTAAATACATTTTTCTGTGAAGAAAGACAGAGCAGACTTACCTCTAAAGTGAACAAATCTCTCTGAGTTTGGAAATTAAAAACGGTTGTTCTGCAGCCTCCAAGTCCGAGCCTCGCCGCCAGTTCTCCCCAGCTGGCCCGCAGCCTCCGTTCCCCCAGGTTTGCCTGCAGTTCGTTTAGGCTGAGGCCTTGCAATCTGTGTTTCTACCGAGTTCCTCAGGTGCTTCTCCAGATCAGGCTCCATTAAAAAACATTGACGGCCCTGGCTTGTTTGGCTCAGTGGATAGAGCGTCAGCCTGCGAACTGAAGGGTCCCCGGTTCAATTCCAGTCAAGGGCACAAGCCTGAGTTGTGGGCTCGATCCCCAGTGGAGGGCATGCAGGAGGCAGCCAATCAGTGCTTCCCTCTCATCATTGATGTTTCTATCTCTCTCCTTCTTCCTTCCTCTCTGAAATCAACAAAAATATTTTTTAAAGAAGTTGACAGAGGCCATGCTATGAAAATCTTTCCTTATATAAATTGTCCAAAGTTGAACCACAGAAATCTCAATACTCATTTACTTGTAACAATTATCTTTACAATACCTCAGATCTAACCTTGAATTTACATCATATTCAGAGCTTACAAAATACTTCTGGATCAGTTGAGACAAGAATAGACATTTTAAAAAATACATTATTATTGATTTCAGAAAGGAAGGGAGAGGGAGGGAGGGAGGGAGGAGGGGAGAGAGAGAGAGAGAAACATCAGTGATGAGAATCACACCCTCTACTGGGGATTGAGCCCACAACCACACCCTCTACTGGGGATTGAGCCCACAACCTGGGCCTGTACCCTGACCAGGAATCGAACCCTGACCTCCTGGTTCATAGGTCCAGGCTCAACCACTGAGCAACACCGGCCAGACAAGAATAGACATTTTTACAGATGAGCAGACTAAGATCCCAAAAAGTTGTTTGTCTCAGATCCTACTGAGAGTAAAATGGAAGAACAGGGATTTGAATCCAGAGCTTCTCACTCATTTCATTCTGTCTCGATACATGACCATCATCCAATGGCAATAATGCCTGATGAAAGCTGAGGACAGGGTGTTAGCCCCTGGAAGAGCAGCGTCATCTCAATAAGACAGGTGTACAGCACACAGACAAGGCAATTTGCACCAGACCGACTGTGTGTTTTTTGAAACCATCTTTCTTTAGAAACTTCAAAGACACTGTTTACACATTTTGACATGTTTAAAACTTCAGCAAATGTCTAACTTATCCAAAGACCAAGTGGGGGCAGGATACCTGAGAAACCAATAGTTTCAAGTTAACTGACATCTCAAAAGCCTGACAGGAGTGACTTAACTTTTTGGAGGAGAAAGAAAAATGTTCAACTTGGATATAAATTCAGTTGCAGAATTATCAGAAATCCTACAGATGTGTAGAAAATGTATCATTGTAAAGCCCCTTACTATTTATGTTTTTAAGAATTTTTATAAAAGAGTGTTTCAAAAAAAGGGCAGACTTTTTAAACGTATAGCATTTTTAGATATATTACAGGAAATCTTATATAATAAAAGGCTAACATGCAAATTGTCCCCTCGACTGGGAGTTCAACTGGGAGTTCGACCAGGGGCAGAGCCAGCCAACTGTCCGTGGCCCCTGCCCCTGGCCAGCCCCAACCCTGATTGGCCCCTCCCCTTGGCTGGCCCAGCCCAATCGGGCCCCGATTGGGGCGGGCCAGCCCGACCCCACCCGTGCATGAATTCGTGCACCTGGCCCTCTAGTCTAACATAATTTGATTATCTCATTTTAAATAATTAAATATTTTTATACAACTTTTCTCAGTGTATAAGAAAGCAATTGATTACCTTATAATGGAAATTTTAATACTCCTTTCAGTTTAATTATTATAAGTCTTTAACTCCGGTAGTTCTAGCTGGGAGGGGCTTTCTTTACTGTACCAGAGGGCAGGCTACTTTTGAATAGTCACCAATTGTGACACCTTTAAAGAAATAAGAAAGCCACGAGTTTTTCTTATTTAAAATGACAGAGTTGAACTAGCCACACTTTTGGATACTGAGTACTTTTTTAGCTTTGAGGTATGCCATTTACTTTTGGTTGGAAATTGTTTCAGCAGCCTTATCTGTATAGTGATTATACTTCTGGATTGAGAACTAGAGCTAATGATTTGCCCAAACTAAGATGAGTCTCACTAGCTGTATGTTTGCCCATATGAAGACAAGACTCACTATTTATATGGATTTTCTCCCATATGACCTACTGAACAGAGCCAGCACAGCCTTTAGAATCAGACAACTTAGGATCAAATCCCAGCTCAGCTATTTCCTAGACATGTGACCTGTGGCCACTTCCAACTTCACTTTACTCAACTGCAAATTTAAGTGGATCGCATCTATTTCATGGGTTGTTGTGGAGATTAAGTGAGATGATGTATGTCTCATAGGATTTGCACAAAGTAAAGGCTTAATAATTGGTAGGATTGGTTTTTTTATTTTAATTACATTTATTTTCTTTTAAAATGAAGAACTTATTGGTCTAAAGTAGGTATCAGTTTGGGCAGGGACTATAGCAGAAATCAGTTTTTCTTCTAAAAATTTTTTGCAGGATAAAAGTCATTTATTCAATCATTGATGCTCAAAAATTTCTCAGTTTATGGAATTATAGAACCACTGAAATGTATACGGAAAAAATGCATATATTGAACATTCATTAGAAAGGCAACTATCAAAGAAAGGAGAAAAGAACAAATGTCGGGGAGGGTTTGGAAAAGCTGGGACCCTTATGCTCTGTTTGTGAAAATGTGAAATGGTACAACCACTATGGGAAAAGGGTATGGAGGTCACTCAAAAGGCTAAATGTAGTATTTCTATATGATCCAGCATTCCACTTCTGGGTATGTATACAAAAAAAATAGAGCAGGGTCTCACATATTTGTATACCCACATGCATAGCAGCATTATTCACAATAGGCAAAAGGTGGAAGCAGCCCAAGTGGCTTGGGTTGCTGAATGAATAAGCAAAATATGATACATACATACAATGGAATATTGTTCAGCCTTTAAAAGGCAGGAAAATCTGACACATGCTATAGTATGAATGAACCTTGAGGACATTATGCTGAATGAATTAAGCTAGCCTCAGAAACGCAAATATTATGTGGTTTCATTTATATGAGGTACCAAGAGTACTCAAATTCATAGAGATAGCAAGTGGAATGGTGGTTGTCAGGCCTGGGGAAGATGAAAATGGGGAGTTGTTTAATGAGTATAGGGTTTCAGAGTTGCCAGATGAAAAGAGTTCTAGAGGTTGATTACACAACAAAGTGAATATATTTAACACTGAGTTGTTTACTTAAAAATGGCCAAGGTGGGAGTTTTATATGTATTTTATCACAAACATTTTTTCAATTTAAAGCATATTCTGAAAACCACTGGACAAGATATCTCCAAAAACCCCTATGTAACATCCAGTGGTGCAAAGGTAGCGGGGGAGTTGGTAACCGAGGGACAAGGTCCAAGACCAGTGTCAGCCCCAGTTTCCCGGCCCATCTTGTGGCAGCTGGCATTGTGTGTACAGCTGAGGCTGTGTGGGGGGAGAGGGAGGAGTGGCCTATTTGCCCTAAATGTCTTCCCACACTGCTAAATCTCTTGTGGGAATGGTGGGAGACCTAGCAGTGCCTTATCTAAATGGTTGATGAGCCATCATCTATTCATCCAAGTAAAAGCCTCTATCAGTATTAATGATAAATAGCTTCATATTATCCTTAAGAGAAAATAAATAAACCTCTTGAGTTTTTTTAGAGCAGAACAAAGCAAATACTCAGAGCGTGATTTCACAATAGAGATCAAATATCCAAGCATTGGCTGCTGCTTTCTGGGGAGCCCAGCACTATCACCTGTCTCGTCGATGGGATTGGTTGGTCTCCCAGGGAAGGGGGTGAGGTTGAGGAAGTGTCAGTGACATCGGTATCTTCAGTGTCAGTCTCAGCAAGACCTGTGTGGACTTAATCCCCTCATCCAGGAAGCACAGAGAGAGAAAAGTTGGTGTCGAATAAGCTAGTGGTTGGTATAACTGAAGAAGAGAAAAAGACTTTCTCGAAGAAGACCTATTTCATTTCATTAGAAACTCATGAAAAGAAAGATGGATATTTACTAAGGTGGTCATCTTAATGATTGCTGTAGTATAAGGGAAGTTTCTGAGTTTATTTTATACTTTATTTATTAACTAGAGGCCGGTGCACAAATTTGTGCACAGGTGGGGTCCAGCCGGCCTGCCCCGATTGTGGCCGATAAGGCTGGGCCGGCTGGAGGGGGGGGGCCACGGGAGGTCCACTGGCTGGCCCGTCCCCTGATCAGGGACAGGGCCAGACACGGGGAGGGGCTGCAGGCAGTTGGCCGGCTGCAAGTGATTGAGGGCGGGGCCAGCCAGGGGAAAGGGCCATGGGCACTTGGCTGGCCAGCCCCCCCCCCCCCATTGGGGTGGTGGGGGGAGGGGCTGCAGGCAGTTGGCGCATCAAAGCAACCGGTCGTTCCGGTCATTCTGGCATTCTGGTCACTTGGCTTTTACATATGTAGATAATAGATTGAGTTGGATAGAGCGTCGGCCTGCGGACTCAAGGGTCCCAGGTTCGATTCCGGTCAAGGGCATGTACCTTGGTTGCGGGCACATCCCCAGTGGGGAGTGTGCAGGAGGCAGCTGATCGATGTTTCTCTCTCATCGATGTTTCTGGCTCTCTATCCCTTTCCCTTCCTCTCTGTAAAAAATCGATAATAGATTGAGTTCTTCTTTAAGAAAAACCCTACTTATGTGTCAGATTGAAGGCTGAAGTGTTTATTATCTTCCACTGTTTGTAATTTTCCTGGTTATATCCTTGAAATTCCCAGTTCTTATTAACAGTATCATTTGTTTGCATATATTTTATGGATTTCTTAGGGCATTAAAAACAGACATTTTCATAAAAAGAAATGAGCTAATGATACATATAACATAATGGATGAACCTTGAAAACATTATGCTGAGTGAAAGGAGACAGACACAAAAGGTGACATATTGTATGATTCCATTAATATGAAATGTCTAGAATAGGCAAATCCATAAAGGCAATAGATCAGTGGTTTCTAGGGACTGGGAGGGAGGACAGAGGAATGGAAAATGATTGCTTAATGGTATGGGGTTTCTTTTTGTTTTAATTTATTTTTCAGTTGACATATATTATTTTAGTTTCAGATATATATCATAGTGATTAGACATATACCTTACAAAGTGATCACCCTGATAAGTCGAGTACCTATCTGACAAGTACAGAATATGGGCTTCTTTGGGGGATGATAAAAATGTTCTAAATAAATACTAGTGATGGTTACACAACTTGTGAATATACTAAAAACCACTAAATTGTACACTTGCAAATAGCCAATTTTATGGTATGTGAATTGAATCTCAATAAACCTGCTCTAAAATAAACGATCAGACAAGATTTAAGGTAGACAAAAATTTACCAAAAAAAAAAAAAGCTTTTATACCTTCAAGGAAATTAAAGGAAACAGGAATTTAATTCTTTATTTTTCTACATTATATCAAAAGATATGACTGTTCAATATTACTTACCAAAAATTTATTGCCTCTTCTGTGCCTGGAGATTAGCAAACGTGACCTTGTAGGGGAAGAAAAAACTTTTTCCTCTATCTTCTTAGGTTCAGTTCCTGGGACCATGCAAATTAAACTGACTAAAGACAAACTAACAGGAGAACAGGTTTGTGTATTCATAGAAAAGAAGTGAAGGCCCACAGATGCTGTTAGACCCTGGAGGAATACATACTATTTTAACAAAGGATGATATATTTTTGGAGAATGACAAGACAAAGGCAAGGGGTTTGGGGCTGCTAGGGGTGGTAAATTATAGGGAGATAAATATATGAGGGAGAGAACTAAGGTAGAAAAAGTTTGTTTAGTAAGGTTTGTTTTGCAGATCAAGTTGTGCCTTCTCCATGGATGTGTGATGAAGAGGCATCCTCCTCTTCCTGGCAAGGAAGAGGGAGACACCTTTACAAAAGGAAATGTATGCCTTGCCTTTAGACAGAAAGGGGAAGGACAGAGAGCTCAAAACAAAGGTTTTTTTCAAAAGGTATATATACCTACATGGTGAACAAGGACACTAATAAGCCTTGCTAAATGTTTTTCCTGTGCTTTCACTGTGTACCTATTTAGTAATCATTTTGTTTCTATTTATAATAGAAATAGTACTAAAGTATAAGAGATGCTAAAATATAGGTTTTAAATGCAAACCATGATCACATTAAAATCCTTATCTTCAGATATCTTGTTTTGCCACTCTGACTTTTTGTTTATTACCGTAAGAGAAGTAACTTGGAAACATTATTGCAAGTGGTAAGAATAGCAGAAGATCCCAGATACCTTTTCGACTTAACATTTAATTATTTTAGAATTTGCACTCAGTTGAGACAATATTAAGGAACTAAAGACATCATATCAATCTTTTGTTCTCTAAAGGACTTCAAGTGCTATCATCCACCTACTCTTTCACTTGGTGATAACCTCCCCAGACATTTTAGAAAAGATGAGAAAGTGGAGGAGATCAGAAATCCACTGCCCTTTATATATTTAAATGGGATAAAAAGTCTGCCACTTATTACAAGTAAGGTAGGAATGGCCTAGGTTTGATTTTGTGATGTTGCAGAAATGATCTTGCTTTAGTGATTATTTCATAAAGGAACTTGGCTACCACCTCAGCTGGGTTTTTTCAGAAACAGAGATCAGAAATAGGCAAGCAATTCCACCACTTTCCAGCAGAGGGAGCTGTTTCTTCCAAGTCCTTGATTTTAAAAGTATGGCACTCACATTTCTATTTTGTTAAATACCACATGTACCTATCACGTTACAGCAGCCATGGTCCTGCCCCCAAGTCCCCTTCCTCTCTGCCACTATTGCCCAGCCATGGGACTTCGGAAGTTTTCACACACTGAGCTGTGCTGAGCTGACCCTTCTCTAATACCTTTGCATTCATCCTGAGAACTGGCAACCTCAACACCTTCTTAGAGCTCACCAGTTATTTCAGGTCCACATGTTTTTTTCTCCCCAAATTTTTCATTATGTACTTGTGAGATGTGGTCATTGCATACATTTTTTGAAATATCTACACCATATGATAATAAAAAGAACAGTAGTTGCTAACACTTTTATAGTGTTTACCTAATGCCAAGCACCATTCTTAAGACTCCATGCTTATTAACTCGCTAGGGGCCCAGTGCACAAATTCGTGCACCTTGAAAGGAACTGTGGGCCACGAAGCTGAGGTGGACACAGAGGCAGGTCTCAGCCCATCCTCTGCGCCCCTGCCCAGTCCCTCCCACTGCAGCTCCTGATCCCCTGCCTGCTGGCAGCCCCGCTCCCACAACTGCCGCTCCCATACGCTGACAGCGCCGGGCCCACTTGCACCCGCTGACAGCACAGAGCAATTGGGGCCGGCGCCATCAGCGGGTGCGAGTGGCGGCTGCTGTCCCAGTCGCCCCTCAGGAGCAAAGTGGAGAAGCCTCAGGGGTGATCGGGGCCAGCAGCTGCCGCTTGCACCTGCTGATGGCACCGAGCGATTGGGACCGGCGCCAGGCGCCAGCAGTGGATGTGAGCAGCAGCTCTGGCACCGGTTGAGGTTGTGAGCATGGCCGGCACTGGCAGTGGGTGTGAGTGGCGGCCCCGGCACCGGCAGCAGGTGGGAGCGCCGGGCAGGATGGCGGCACGCAGGAGCAAAGAATTTTCAGTAACCACCAGAGGTTCACCCCAATGACAGTGACTGGCACCCCACCTTGGTCTGGCACCCCCGTTCACCTGCTTCACCATCCCGCCTTGGTCAACACCCGCCATGGTCCGTACTCTGCCGCCTGCTGCAGATGCCCGCCATGTTCTGCATGTGCCCCCTGGTGGTCAGCACACATCAAAGCAACCAGTTCAGTTGTTCTGCTGTTTGGTCTATTTGCATATTAGGGTTTTATATATATAGATTAGCCTGATTTTACAGATAGGAAATCTGTGATGTAAAGAAATTAAATAAACTTCACTGAAGTTATGCAGCTAGTGTGGAGTAGGCCTGGAATTTTTTTAAAGATTTTTTTAGTTGATTTTTAGAGGGAAACATTGATATGAGAGAAGAACATCAATAGTCTCCTCTTGCAGCAACACCACCCCCCACTCCCACCAGGGATTCAACCCCAAACCCCAGCATGTGCTCTGAACATCCTGGCAGCCTTTCCGTGTATGGAAGGACACCCAACCACCTGAGCTGCACTGGCCAGTGCAGGGCCTGGGATTTGATCCCAAACATTTGGGCTCCATAGTACTCTCTCTTAACTTACTGCACAACTGACTCCTATACTTTCTTACCTCTTATCATGCTGTTTGGTACTCCAAAAATGCTTTAATAGTGAGCATTGGTTCCTGTGTGCACTGCTTATAAGTGCAGAGTCAGCGTGGTCTAGTGAAAGAAGCCAGTACTTTGGGGTCATACATATTATGGCAGCTTTGTGACCTTTGGCAAGTTATTTATTTATTTACTTATTTACTTATTTATTTATTTATTTATTTATCTATCTTTAGTTTTAGTTGCCTCATTTATAAAATAAAGGGAAAAACTAGACAGTATTTCTTTCTCATTGTGTGTTAAATGAGATAAAATACATGGAATACCTGTAAGTTTGCTTCCTCTTTTTGATGTGAATGTTCTCATACCTCATCTTGGCAGTCCTGCGACAGAGGCACTGGAGGTATCATGTCCATTATCCAGATGAAAATATGAGTTCATAGAGGATAAGACACATTCCCAAGATCGTCTATCGGGAAAGTGGATATGGAAAAGATTTAGGGCCTGGTCGTCTTCTAATGAAATGTGCTTTGTGCTAGACCAATGCAACGGAATTGAAATAAAGTTAGAACCAGGATCGAATTCCTTACCTCTGAACTCATTAGTAAAAATCTTTTTTGCATTTTTCTAAGTTTTGTAGTTTAGGAAGCACAGTAAATATTTTTATTTTGAAGTTAGAGGATCTTACTCTAAAGAATGATCATCGCATAATATTACCTAACTATATGACATCATGAACTACATGTTACTGTAGAAGAGTAGGACTTTGTAGACATCCTGAGAGATCTTAGCTTGTTCTGAGTGATTTGCTTCTTTTTTTCCCCTGAAAGTGGGAGACAAAACCTGTTCTTCTGAATTGAGACTTTTCACTCTCCAACTTCAGTAGTTGGTATCTTCTAGAAGTGTAGGTTACAGATGAAAGGTTTTATTGGAAAACCAAATAGAAGGAGATTGATGCAGAAGAACATAATAAACTGGAAGAAAAAAAAGGCTAGAAGTGAAACTATAGTGAGAACACAGATCCTCACCTCAGGAGACACAGCAGTGACCCATGTTGTTTTAAGTACTTGATAAGGTTATTGGCCTGGAAATTTGAGAGAATTAAACCTGCTGAGCACTATGATTTTGTTCAGTCAAAATTCTGAATATCCAAATCTTGTTAATGTTTTATATAATATTTCTAGAGCCAATTTTTGTTGTTGTTTGGAAAATAATATGTGTGTATATATGTGATTGCTTTTTTGTCTTTATCCGCTATCTTTGAAAAAGGGTTGAGGAGAAGTAAATATTAGAGAAAGGAAGGGACTGGCTTATCAGATTTGCACTTTAAGTTTTTTAGAGTAAATAATGATTAAATTTAATAGTTTAATGGATTAGTTAACACTCCGGTGTGGGGTGAATTTCCCGCCAAAATATAAGATGGCTCTGTCTTTTGGTTTTGTTCCATCCACCAAAAGGGTGGATTACAAACAAATATTTGGTAATACGCAGTTACAATCGGCCCGAGTTTACACGTTTCCCGCACTCCACCGCAAATCTATATGAACCGAGTTAAAGACGGCTCCCGCGGAGTACGCGCAATTCACGCGAGCCGACTTAACTCGTTTCCCCCACTCCAAGTGTTAAATGAAATAAGGAGCTATTGTGCTAGAGATAAAAATATGATTATTTTTCTTGTTTTCTTTTTAAATTATAGTTGACATACAATATTGTATTAGTTTCTGGTGTTCAACCCTGTGATTAGACATTTATATAACTTACAAAGTGATCACCCTGATAAATCTAGTACCCATCTGACACCATATATAGTTATCACAATATTATTACCTATATTCCCTATGCTGTACTTTACATCCCTGTGACTGTTCTATAACTACCAATTTGTACTTCTCAATCCCTTCACCTTTTTCACCCATCCCACTAACCCCTGTCCCATCTGGCAGCTGTCAAAGTATTCTCTGTATCTGAGTCTGTTTATGTTCTGCATGTTTGTTTATTTTGTTGTTTAGATTCCACATATTAAGTGAAATCCTCTGGCATTTGTCTTTCTCTGTCTGACTTGAAAACAGTGATTTTTAAATGAGCCCAAATGAGCTTAGTGAAACGGAAGGAGCAATGCCTGGGAACTGGGAACCCCAGGGTCCTGGCCCAGCTTCACGCCTTGTGACTCCGGGCAGTCACTTAATCTGCCTGGTCTCTTCCTTCTCTATAAAATAGGTAATTAGACTGGATGAATTCCAAAATACTAATGTACCCCATTACATTGAATATTATGTCTTTGGTACAAGAACAAAATATTATATTCAAAGCTAATTTATACCCAATTAGAGTAGTGTTTAGTTTTCACTAAATTCAGGTTAGCTTTAAAACTCCAGGTTGACTTTGTTTTTATCCAAGTTTTAATTCAGGTCTCTTTTTAGAAGGAACATATAGATCTTTAACTTTAGTCATACTTAATTTTCTACATTAATGGGAAAAAATAGTCATATATATTTACTTTCGAGATATCTTCAAACTTAAAAAAATTCCTTCAAAGTTCAAATACCAGGCAAGTTAATAAGGAGGTAAAACCTCTCCATGGTTGTCAGAGTGAAGAATGCAAATGTTGGGACCTGGGACCGAGGTGGTGGTGATGGAGGTGGTGGTGGTGGTGGTGGTGGTGGGCTACAAAGTAGGTAATAATAAAAAAAGAAATACAGTCACTCTTTTCACCACACATTATACAAATATACACACAGAAATTTTTTAAAAGAGTGTAAAGAAGCAAAAAATAATCTGTAATCTCCACCAAGAGATAAATTGTTAACATTTGGATCAACATCTATCTCTTCAGCCTTTTTAGAATGTGTCTATACGCATACTTATGTACAAAAATAAGAGCATGGTTTTCATGTTCTTTTATGTCTTAATTTTTACTTAATATACATATTTCCTAGGTTATTAAGTTATCACAGTCTACCTTCTAATGTTATATCACTTTACCTAGTGTGAGAGCCTGAGTTGTAATTCTTCTCTACCATCTATATGCAGTTGGCATCTTACATTTTACTTTTGCATATATTGTAAACCCCATAATTTACTACTTTAGACAATCAATTAGCTCTTATATTTACCTTCATTTATTTCTATATTTCTTTGTGTAGATCTCAGTTTCTGTCTTGTATCATATTCCTACTGCCAGAGAATGTCCTTTAACATTTTTTATTGCAGGTCTGCTAGTAATGAATTTGCTTAGCTTTTGTTTATCTTAAAATGTTTTTATTTCTCCTTAATGTTTTAAAATATATTTTTGCTGGGAATAGAATTCTCATTTGACATTTGTTTATTTTCAGTACAGAAAGATGTCACTATTTTTGTTTTCAGGATTGCATAATTTCTGACGCGCGGTCTCTTATAATTACAGTATTATCTTTTTCTCTGCAAGAAATACGTCCTTTTTCCTTTGGCTATCTTCAAGATTTTTTCTTTATCTTTCATTTTGAGCAATTTGATTGACGTGTTTGGTTATGGAGTATGTCATTATTCTGAGATAATTCTTGACCGTTATCTCTTCACATATTTCTTTTGCCAAATTCTCTCTTCCTTCTCCTTTTGTGATTCCAGTCAGCTGTTTTATATTGTCCTGAGGCTCTTGGACACTCTTTTCTTTCTTTTTCACTCTTTTTTTTCCTCTATGCATCTCATTTTGGATCATTTATGGACGTATCTTTAAGTTCACTGGTTCTTTCCTCAGTTATGTGAAGTCTGCTGATGAGTCCATCGAAGGAATTCATTTCCAATATTGTGGGTTTTCTTATCAAGTGTTTCCATTTGGCTCTCCCTAACTTTTGATGCATGTTTTTCACCTGTCCCACTAGTTAGAATACTGAATATTATGTCCAGAACAGGAGAGACTGAGGTAAATAGTACCTTTGTTTGGAAATAGGCATACCTTGTCTTCTGTTGGGCTGCAAAGGTGGCAGGTTGAGCCAGTTTAGTCAAGAGTTGAACTGAATTTATTTTTTGTTTGAGTGCATCACAGGTTTTAAATTCCTTTGCGGGGGGGGGCTTATGCTTAGGGGACTAGTAGACGGGGTGGGAAGTGGGGGGATTAGTGCTCCACCTCATGCTTTCCCTGCATAGCTGTTACACAGAGAACATCTTTTGCCAAGCTGCTGCCTGACCTCACCAGTTGGCTACTGTTGCTTGCTACTCCTGTTAGGGTTGTGCTGGGGCTGAGGGTCTCTCATTCATCCTCTGCTTCAGTCTTAGGGAGGGTGCCTAGGCCTCAGGGCGAGATCTCTCTTAGCATTTCTGCCCTTTCTACCACAGCAGTCAACCTCTGCTTTGTATCTGTGGTTGTAGATTTCAAGGCTCTTCTATATACTGCCAAATTGCATCCCAGAAAGCATGTGCAACCACCTCTCACCAATGACAATCAAGGGTTCTACGAAACAAGGTTTTCAGTCTTGGACATCACCGGGCTCTTTTGATATGAGTGATTCCATAATTATATTGCTCACTTTTATGATGAAAATGCAACACTGGGCCTTGTGCATAGTAGGCCATAACCCACTTTTCTGGTTAACTGAGGAATCAAAGTGTAAATATCCTATCGAGAAGTTGAGAGGTACCATTGTCATTTAGGTTTGTTCCCCATTGACAGAAGCAGTCCCCACCCCACTCAGGAATTCAGAAGTATATATTTCATTCAGAAGCTCCATTTGACAGAGATGAGAAGCAGTAGTGTCAGCCTAAGGCATTATGATCCCTGAATGAAAATACCACTGCCCGAGGGCTGGAACTGAATTCTGACCCTGATTCTGCCTCCAATTAGCGGTCTCTTAAATACGCAAATTACTGACCAGTTCTGTTCCTCAGTTTATGTATCTGTCAAGTAAGGTTCATGATACTTATTTCACTTCAGCTTGCTGTGAAGTTGAAATGAAATTACATCGTGTAAAGCCCTTTGCAGCACTTTTTAAGTGCCATAGAAATGTGAAATATTCCTCTAAGAAGGGTCAGAGAGGTGTAGAAAACTGTGGGAGTTCGAAATTCAAGATACTCTTTTGACATCTTCACATCCTCCATGTGAGAGAGTATGTGAGAAAATGAGTATTTGCGAATATAAGAAGAGAACAAAATTAGAAATAGAGTTCTTTCTCTCACCAAAATTAGCCTACTTGTGGTAAAAGTTAATTAAGTCCTGCTCAACCAGAGAAGGGCACATCTTTAAGGGGAAATAGCACGTAAGCCTTGACTCACGCAGAGAAGTGATGAGTTTGTGTCATATCTCACTCTGTACTCAGTAAGCCTCTGTTAGACTGTGTCTCCAATAGACCTAACCTGTCACTCCACCTGCTGTCTCAGGTCTAGAATTCGCCCACTGTGTTGCTTGGGTCATTAGAGCGACACACACTTACACTCAGACAAAAGAGACAAGCAAGACAATTAACAAGCCATAAGGAAGTTTACCTGCTTCCACCAGCTTTCATTCACACCAAAATCCAGTCCCCATCAAAGAGGACCAAAGCGCACACTATGCAAAACATAGAGTGTTACTTCCTCTTTTGCAACCTGTTACATACTGTTAAAATCTTCCGTTGTAAGCTGGTTGGTCTAGAGCAGGGGTCAGCAAATTACCAACCCAGGCCACCATCTGCTTTTGTAAACAAAATGAGTTGTTTTTTTCCACATCAAAATTAGAACTCTAGTACCAATATGGTTGACTATACACAGATGAGCTAGAGACACTACCCAACATCACTTACATGTTCAAATGCCATGGGAAATTGATAGAAAAAAATCATTCTGGAGCTTAAAAGGACTCTGACATGGAGATTGGTCATTGTCTTCTGCAGGCAAGACCATAAAGCATTAGAGGGCCACTGATCTTTATTTTATTTTTTTATATTTTTTATTGATTTCAGAGAGAGGAAGGGAGAGGGAGAGAGATCGAGGGCCACTGATCTTAATGCACACTTTACAGATTGTCCTCAAAGTGGATTTTGTATCTGCTTGGTAGCATACTGCAGCTCTATTTTGCATAGTTTCATTCTCAGGGTTATTCAGTGAAAGCTTGCTTATTTTTATCACCTTTCTTCTTGTGAATAAATATTTTTTGGGTAACTATGGCAGGCAAAGTAGTGAGCAAGAACATGGCAGGACTGGAGATTCCAAGGTAGAGCGCTCATTGGTGCTCATCCATGGCTCACGTGAGTTTCATTGCATTGCCAAACGCCACCTGAAAGCCGTGCCACAGTGCTGTTCCCCCCTCTGCTGGGCAAGAGTTCAATGGTGAACGGGCCAGATTTGTTTCCTGCGGTTGCCATAGGCTGGTTTCTGTTGTTGGGACTGGAGAAGATGAGTCGTTTCTCTCAGGATGTTGTACGTGTGCGCTGGCAAGGTAGCAGCAGAGGTAGGGACCCCAGGGGCTGTTGGAAAGCTGGTGACCGTAAGTGGGGGTGGCTTAGTGTTTACTAACATGTCGATTTTCAAATCATTAAATCACCCTGAGTACTTAGTGCAGCAGCAATATATGCCACTATCAGACGGGGCCGCATTCTTTCCGGTTAAAGACACATTCCCTTTCTAAATGATTCCATTTAGCTTACAAGGCTTGTTCCTCCGAATGGTCAGTCTGGATCCATTAGTCCCAATGAGTTGGTTTGAACATAGAGACCACCCACATGCCCCTCGGCCCCAGCCTGTGGTTGTGACTTCACTAGCTGCTGAGTAGGTACAGGGCAGCATGTCAGGCTGACGCACCACGCCACTCACTTGTACCTGAGAGATGACAGCATCTGTCCAAAGTAGTGTGAGGCCTGTGAAGGCTGCACAAGGGTGCAGGATGGTGTCATCCTGTCTCAGTGTGGCTCCTCCTTTATATCTTTAGTGGTAGGAATTCTGTTCAGCTAGTCTTGGCTGGTTCTCGGTGATGGTTCGTCTACAGTTTAGTTGGAATTCTCAAGTGCTCCTTAAATAAAGTTGTATTGGGACACAACCACTCTCATTTCGGTGCATATTGTGTGTGGCTGCTCTAGTGCTACAGGGGCAGAGCTGAGTAGCTGCAATAAAGATTGTACGGCCTACGAAGCCAAATATTTGCTCTCTGGTGGCCCTTTGTAGAAAAAGTGTGGCTCTTCCTGGTCTGGAGCAATGATATGCATCCTGTCCACTCCCCACCAGCATTACCAAAACACATTTGTTTTATTCATGTTTCTTTCTTCTTTCATTTAATGAATTATTATTGATTTATGCGTTAACATTTAAGAATAATGGGATGTAGAGAGTTCTTCAGATGGGAGAATGTATAATGGCTAACAGCATTGAATTAGGAAGGTTTATTGAAAATACAGGCCAAAAAGAACATGCTACATAATACTCCATGAGAATGCAACCAGCCGTGTCCAGAATGTAGGAAATGCTACACAATAAATTACCTATGTGTTTTTTTGTTTGTTTTTGTTTTGTTTTTGTTTTTGTTTCTGTTTCAGTAAATATATGGACATGGGAAAAAGAAGGTAGAGGAGGGCGCCTCTGGAAATAAAAGAGACCTCAGGGACAGTTCAACCTTGATGTGCATCTTCTAATTTGAACAACCCAGCTGAGATTAATTGGAGATAATAGAATTTGAAGTTTGACAGGGTTTTGGTGTTATGAAGTTATTTGTATTTGTTAGTTATAAGGGTATTGTGATTTTTAAGACATCCTTATCTGTTAGAGATCATTAATTGTAGTCTTTGTGGGTGAAATAACAGGGTTCCTAAACTTTTTTTTTCTTAAACTCCTTCAGCCAGAAAAAAATCATAGGGAGTCCAGAAGAAATAATATTGGCAAAAAATTGACAATTATTGAAGTGGGGTGATACTGTTTATGCTTTTCTCTGAAATGTGCCTGTTTGAACATTTTCATTATAAAGTGTTTGTTTTTTTAAACCATGAGTTTAAGTGTCAGTTTTCATTTGAATCTGGGTTTTACTAGCTGTTTCTAGATCGGTAAAATGGGCATTATAATTCAGGTTGTATATGACATTGTGATGATTATGAGAATTAAATGAGATAGTAAAGAGTTTAGCTCAATGCCTAACACATAGGAAATGATCAATACCTGGTAGCTATTATATTGTATCTGCTATCAAACAACAAAAACATAACCCCTTTTGGGCTCAGTTCATGTATCATGTAATTGACTTTTATGAATAACAGCTCTTAAACCCATATTGCTGCTACACAAGGATATCAGGAACTGAAATACAGAATGTTTTTCACTGTGTGCATGTACTTCCTTGGCAGTCCGAAAACAGCCACAACACCCGTACAGATGCAAAGAGGAAGAACTATGGCTCCGAAATCATGATTGGAATTTCAGATTGTCCTATAAGGCTGTTTCTCCACAGCAGTTTTTTTTAAAGCCCATAGTCAGTTTTGTGTGGTATTGCTAACAAATGCCTGTGAACACGTTTAACCCAATGTACATGGGAAGCCCTGTGACTATACGGTAGTGACAGATTTCCCAGTTTGCACTCCTTGGAGCCCAGGGAAGGCTGAGTCCTGTGATCCTGCTTTAACTCAGCCTGGGCTGACTTAGCTGCTTCCTGGTCAGCTACTCATTAGCCAACATGTATCTCACAAACTTGTAGGAAAACACGTTGACTTAAAGGTCCAGGATATTCGAGCCTCCCCCCTAAATAAAAGAAAATCATTATCTCATCCATCAACCACCTCAGGTAAATCAAATAAATGAGCTGGGACTTTTTATGGGTGTGGGAAGGTGTCTCCTTCTGAAGACAGTTACTATCGGAAAGAAATATTGGGAGCCTACTGTTCAAAATGATTTTTATAAAAAGAATGAAGACTGGTTGTGGGCGGTTTAGGAAACAATGTTTTGGTTAAACTGAAGATACCCAAACTGTAATTTTTTTTTCTCTTCTTCCACAGAATGACATCACTCCTTTACATGTTGCATCAAAAAGAGGAAATGCCAACATGGTAAAACTACTGCTTGATCGAGGAGCTAAAATCGATGCCAAAACAAGGGTAGGAGTCAATTTATGTGCATGCTTATCCTTATTTTCGGGAGGTAGGAATACTACTCCTAATACCTTTGCACTGGTTCAGTATTGGCTTTATTTTTGTTCATTTGTTGTAGTCTCTTGGAAAATGACTGCTACGTTTTTTCTCCTTAAAATGGGATGATAATCAATATTTATAAATCTTTAGTAGATGTTTAAATAGTGCATGGCTTTAATTACAGAATCTAAGGTCTAAAGCCTAGAGTTTTAGTTGAGTTAAATTTTCAAGAATTTAACCACTACTTGACACTCCAGGCTTAGCTATTTAGTCAATTTGATGCTAAACCTGACTTAAAAACAAACCTTTCTACCTTTGTGCCCTGCTGATGGGAATGTAAAATGGTACAGCTGCTATAGAAAACCGTATTGAGGTTCCTTAAAGAAACAAAAAATAGAATTATCCCATGATCTAGTAATTCCACTCCTGGGTATAATTGATGGTAGAATGGTTGTTGCCTGGGGAGCAAGAAAATGGGGAGTTGTTGATCAGTGGGTATATAGTTTCAGTTTTGCAAGAAGATAAAGTTCTAGAGATGTTATACAGCAATGTGAGTAAAGCTAACATTACTGAACTGTATACTTAAAAATGGCTAAGAAAGTAACTTTTATATTGTTTTTTACAATTAAATTTTTTTTTTGAAAACCACATATCTATCTAGCTAGGTGCTTGGCAGGTTGCTTTTCTGGTGTGATGCATTGTGAGTGAGGAAAGAACTGAGACTTCGAATCAAGCTTGAATCCCAGGTTCTGAGTTTAGCTAGTTGACTTAGGTAGGATATTTAACCTTCGGCATGTTATTTCTCTTTGCAAATAAGAACCATTAATGGCTACCGTGCAGCATTGTCATAAGATCAAGCTAATGTTTGTAAACTGTGTGGTATAAAGTCATCCAGAAATAAATCCCAGCCATTGCTAGTATATCTCAGAGCTCCAATCGCATTAAGCTTCTAACCAGGGCATTTCTTTCAGCATTTCATGCATTTGTTATAAGGTGCGAGCAAGAGCCAGGTTAATAAAAGGTGGTCGTGCTGTAGACATCCACCTAGGTAGGAATTTTGGATAGCTTTCCCTGTCTTGTCATTGTGACTCCCACAATCCTTTGCTTCTTCCTTCAAGAATCCTGAACTTCAAGTGTCTACAACTGGCCCGGTAGCCTGAACTTGACTCCTGTAGCTCCTAAATGGACTACGTTGTTTATTAGTCACTACATTTATTCCCTCAACTGGTAAATGATTACTGAGCACCTGCCTGGGGCCAGACGTAAGGGCGGGGGGGGGGGGGGATGGAACAAGACAAGACACTTCCCCTGCCCTCATGGCGCTGATGGGAAGCTTGTCTCCTGTGTTCTAATCCTAAGGTAGCCCAGCCGTAGGTATTTGGTAGGAGACCCAAACGTCTTTTTCCTGATGACTGTTGAACCTGAAAATTATGGATATATTTTAAAAGAAATAAACTTTCCCGAAAGGAGTGAAGAAAGATGAGGGTTGACCTGTCTGACTGGGGAAGTAGATTGAATTGCAATAAAATACCTATTGTTATGTAATAATATAATCTAATGAGTAATATATTATTTAGACTCCACTGATAAGTTAAGGATACACGCTGTAATCCTTAACTTGAATAGAGACCTTATTGAACTGACTTTGCGTTATTTAATAAGCAATTGCCAGTAGATAACAAATGCTAGAGCCATTGCTTTAAATGCCAAAGGTCTTCTGCTAAGTACGGGCTGTTTAAAGAGACTGTAAGGAATGAAAGACAGAGAGGCCTTGCTTATGCCAGTTGAATATCACGGAAGCTAATGGATTGTTTGTAAATAGGGAGAATCTTTGAAAAGGGAAGTGAGGGAGGATGCAGTCAATGGGAAAGAGAAGCTTGAGGAGGCATATCTGGATTTCCAGCTGAGGTTTTAACAAATGTGTGGATCAGAAATCACCTCATTTCATCCCCTCTTGATACAATCGTCAATCACTTCTCAATCATTTAACAAACACTTGCTGTTTTGGGTACAAAGAGAGGAGAAAAGGGTACACAGGAAATTCTGGCCCCATCTTTATGGGGCATATGGTGTCCTAGGGGAGGGCCAGGATAAAAGCACAAAACACTCTCCTGAGAGAAAGTATCAGAAATGAAATGAGGTGCACAGGCAAACTGATGGTGCAGCCGGGTTTCCGTGCCACGTTGCCTCCCTGTTCTGAAAGGCTGTCTTCTTTTAAACAAGACGTAGATTCCCTCCCATGGGTTTAAACTGGATTTACCTTCCTCGTGTGCTGTGTAAGTGACGAGTGAGTGTGAGGGAGACTTGGAGAAGCTGAGAACGGAAAAGCCCATCATTCTTCTATTGTTGTCCTGCGTGGAGTGGGGTGAAGGTGGGACCAGGCGCAGACTGAATTCCTGGCAGACGATATGGGAGAAAGTGTAGTACATACTTAAAATATGTAAACTATTCTGTGGTCTCCTCATCAGAGCTTCCCTTGTCTCTTGCTGAAATAACTGAGTGGCTGATGTGTGGGCTTGAAAGGGAGGGAGGGAGCCAGCTAAAATGTCAGAAAGCCCTGGGGACAAGCCTAAGAACTAACAACAAATTTTCATCAATATGTGTTTTAACACAGTCCAGTGGCTCTTGAGAAAATATTGTTATCTACCCAGCTACCTCCTACAAGGTACATGCTACTGTTGGGGCTACCTGGTTTTTTGTTTTTGTTTTGTTTTTTCTTTATTGATTAAGGTATTACATATGTGTCCTTATCCCTACATTGCCCCTCCCACCTTCCCACCCCCACTCATGCCCTCACCCCCCTAGTGTCTGTGTCCATTGGTTATGCTTATATGCATGCATACAAGTCCTTTGGTTGATCTCTCCCTCTCCCCCACCCCACCCTTCCCTGCCTTCCCTCTGAGGTTTGACAGTCTGATTGATGCTTCTCTGTCTCTGGATCTGTTTTTTTTAAATATATTTTATTGATTTTTTACAGAGAGGAAGGGAGAGAGATAGAGAGTTAGAAACATCGATGAGAGAGAAACATCGACAAGCTGCCTCCTGCACTCCCCCACTGGGGATGTGCCCGCAACCCAGGTACATGCCCTTGACCAGAATCGAACCTGGGACCTTTCAGTCCACAGGCCGACGCTCCATCCACTGAGCCAAACCGGTTTTGGCTAGATCTGTTTTGGTCATCAGTTTATGTTGTTCATTATATTCCACAAATGAGTGAGATCATGTGATATTTATCTTTCTCCAACTGACTTATTTCGCTTAGCATAATGCTCTCCAGGTCTATCCATGTTGTTGCAAGTGGTAGGAGTTCCTTCCTTTTTATAGCAGCATAGTATTCCATTATGTAGATGTGCCAAAGTTTTTTAACCCACTCATCTGCTGATGGGCACTTAGGCTGTTTCCAAATCTTAGCTATTGTAAATTGTGCTGCTATGAACATAGGGGTGCATATATCCTTTCTGATTGGTGTTTCTAGTTTCTTAGGGGGATACCTTGTTGCATTAAGAATCAGATCTGGTACATACCAATTCCTCTAGAGGCAGGGAAAAAAACATGGATTCACCTCAGACACCAGCACTCTAAGGGACCTAATTTCCTTGTTGTTCCCTGCATGGGTTGTTGACCTAATAAAGAATTCCATTTAAAAGCAGACCCTTAGGCCCAGCCAGTGTGGCTCAGTGGTTGAGCATCAACCTATGAACCAGGAGGTCACGGTTCAATTCCCAGTCAGGGCACATGCCCAGGTTGTGGGCTCAATCCCCAGTGTGGGATGTGCAGGAGGCAACTGAACAATTATTCTCTCTCATCTTTGATGTTTTTCTCTCTCTCTCTCTCTTCCTCTCTCTGAAATCAATGAAAATATATTTTAAAAAATAATAAATAAATAAAAATATCAGTCTATTAGGTTTATAATATATTTGGAAGTAAAATATTATATATATATAGCAAAAAATGAAACTAATATATATACAATTATAATATTCCAAAATTCTCATATTATACATGAAGTGGTATAATCTTATTTCAATATAATATATATTATTATGTAATAATATAATCTAATGAATAATATATTATCTAGACTCCATTGATAAGTTAAGGATACACGCTGTAATCCCTAGGGCAACCACTAAAAAGAGATTTAGTTAAAAATCCAAAGTAGGAGATAGCCAGTGGCCTATATGATCATTAAATCATTAGAATAATAAATAATGCTCAAACCAAAAGAAGACCAGAAAGGAGGGACAAAAAACATGGAGAATGGGAAAAGACGCAACAAATAGCATAAGGGCCTATTTTTAGGCTCAGAGAGAAAGCTGTGATTTTCCAAGCAGAAAGAACAACAAAAGGATTTTGCCTTATTTTAGTTTAGTATTAAACATATAGAATGCATGGCAGGATAAAAAGGAAGGGATTTAGAAAGATATTTCTCTCTTTTATATATAAACGGCCAAAGTGAATTCTTGATGTGAAAAGGAAATTGCTTGGTGCAGTAGAAGGAATCCAGTCCCTCTGACGGAGGCAAGCCTGAGGTTAACATCTAATGTCAAGCATTTACTTGCGTGTGACCTCGGGTGAGCACATTAGTCCTCTGGAGCAGCTTTCTCAGCTATAAGTGCAGTTCACATGCCATTTCTCACAACTTGTAGAGATTTAGTAGAACCCTAAGAACAGAGCACCTGTGACAATAGGAGGGGTTCCAAAAACGTCATTTCACTTCCTCTTAGGCCAACTCTCCAACCGCCCAACACGCACAAAGGGAGGATACAGCCAGAACTTGTAGTGAAAGACACAGATGTGAGAATAGCTATTAGGCTGTAACTGATGCTCTTTAATGTGTCTGGTTGTCATCATCACTCTCTCCTCCGGAGCACTACCTGTTTCTTCTTGGTTTTTAGTTTTCAATTAAATATCACATCCTGTTTTACATCCACAATAGAGAAAAGTGTATATCCACAGAGTTCTCTCTGCTCCATTTCCTTTCTCTTCTCCAGAGTGAGTTTTTGCTTAGAAGAAAGAAAAGAAAGGAAACTAGAGGCTACAAATCAAAATAAATGTCTCTTTTTGACAGTATTTCCCAAGTCACAGATTTGTGTCATTTCAGTTTGAGCTTTGAGCAGATTCAACCTGTTACGGACATATTCCAGCTTCCGCTTCAGTATTCCTAGGTGTGATGCCGTAATGCCCTGCTCCATGCTTTTCAGCAAAACCAGATGTGAAAGAATGTCTTTCTAGCCTTCGGATGTGCAACATTTTGCTCGTAAGCTAACAAAAGAGAGCATTTTGGCCAGCCAGGAGAGTGCAGCTCCCCCCTCACTAATAAGATTGCTGTCACCAACATGAAATATGAGATCTGGCCCAGCCAGTTTGCCTTGCCTCAGAATTCTGCCCAGGGGAATACGTGTTCATTATGTTAGTGCTTTAAAAATCAGGGGAATTGGAAAAAAATTACTAACTCCATGCAATTTCATTTCCCTCCCATAATGTTACTATGGCAACTCTCTCTCTCTTTCTCCTGTCCAAATGGCATATGCTGCCTTTCTTGAGGCAGTCTCCCTTGAGCCCCGAGAATTGCCTTTGTCAAGCATTTGCGAGCTGGAGGTCGATGCTGTTGTGTGCAGGGGAACTGCTTTTTGGCCCAGGACCCATTCTAGGTGACTCTGTACATTAATTGTAAATTTCTAGGAATTGGGAGCCAGTAATACAATCCTTATTTTGTATTAGATAAGGCATTTATCTAATTGTAGGGAAAGAAGTAAACCAGTTCACTGCTATGTTGTAAAGGACTACAATATTCACAGCAGCTCTTTTTTTTTAAGCTGAATTAAAAAGAGGAAAATATTTACAGCAAATATTCTGATATTTCTTATTCTTTTTTTAAAGGTAAGATTTCCTTCTTTTTTAAAAATATATGTTTATTGATTTCAGAGGGATAGAAAGAAACATCAATGATGAGAGAGTCATTTATTGGCTGCCTCCTGTAAGCCCCACATTGGGGATCGAGCCCACAACCCGGGCATGTGCCCTGACAGGGAATTGAACCGTGACCTCCTGGTTCATAGGTGACACTCAGCCACTGAGTCACGCTGGCCAGGCTTTCTCTCATTCTGAGAGCTAAAAAGACTGAGTCATATTCTTTAGTCTAATCCCAATTTACAAGTCACTTATTTATTGAGAAGTTTAATTTTCTGGAAGATAAGAGACGTTATTTTAATCATGTTTCTGAAGTATCAAATGAGTCTAGTCTTTAAAAATAAAAAAGGATAACAAGAAAAGGAATTTTTAAGCGACTAACCTGAAAGGATTTTAAAAGACTAGACCAAACATTCACTTACTCCCTCACTCCATTTATTCATTCACTCAAGTCACTTTTGTGAAGCAGCTTTTATGGACATGATACTGAGTTACCTTCTCCTGAGATTTAAATCTCCCTCAAATGAGTCACCTTGTCCTCAGAAGCATGCCCAGAAATAACTAAAATATCAGGTAAAAAGCTACCGTTTCCCCCAAAGTGGGACAGATAAAATAAGATAGAAGTCCCGAAGGTCGAAGGGTCATGTCTCATTTTGGGAAAGGATTGAAAGAAACTGTAGGGATTTGGATCTTGGAGAAAGTAGAAAGAAACCTTCCAGGTACAGGAAGTCATGTGGGCAAAGCAGAAAGACAGGAAAATGGTAAGCTTTTGCTAAGCACTGCATAAAAGAGTTTAATTAGGGTCGATGTGAAGGGAACGGAGAGGCCAAGTGTAGCAGTGGCTGATGTTAAGAAGACTGATTGCTGCCCTGACTGGTTTGGCTCAGTGGATAGAGCGTCGGCCTGCCGACTCAAGGGTCCCAGGTTCGATTCCTGGTCAAGGGCATGTACCTTGGTTTTGGGCACATACCCAGTAGGGAGTGTGCAGGAGGCAGCTGATCGATGTTTCTCTCTCATCGATGTTTCTAACTCTCGATCCCTCTCCCTTCTTCCCTGTAAAAAATCAATTAAAATATATTAAAAGAAGACTGATTGCTATGCTGAGGGATGTAGACTTGGCTGAGGTACTGAGCGATAGTTACTGAAGATCTTTAGAACACACAGAATCATAATCAGAACAGTGCGTCAGGAAAGTGAATGATAAGCCACACCTATTTCAAAGTAAAAAATTAATTCTAAATTCAAATATTCATTATGCCCCAAAATAGGTATTAAGTAAAGTCAGTGCCTGCTAATTTTCCTCTTTTTTTTTTTAACTGAATTAAGTGTGAATCACTAAATGGCAGGTACTGTTCAGTCTCACTGTGGATCAGCTGGTCTTGTCTCCATCTTCGTGACTCTGAAAACAGTGATGCTAATTAAAGATCTTACATGAACTCTAGACACCAGTTTTCCACTGACCCGTGAAGGTCCTACAGCCAGGCCGGCACTGCCTATGAGTCAGGCAGTCGTGACATCTCGTACAGCTTCCTGATGAGGCCTCTTTCCTGCCCGGGTTCTGGCCATTTGAAGAGCCATGCACCTTTGAAAAGTGCCAGAGGGCATTTGCACAAGATCCAGAGGCGTCAGTCACTTGTGATCGTTGTTAAAAATACTGCAGTTAAAGCTGCAGTTGAAAGAGCTGTGCTTCAGGTAGCTCTTTGCAGTTCAGCTAGGAACTTCTCTTGGAGAGCTAGCCAATTTATCATTGGAACAAGGTGATAAAAGTAACAACGGCTAAGACCATAGCACTTCACAGCTCCTGTACCGATGAAAAAGGTCACTTTTCCTAACTGAGTCTCTAGATGCTCTAAGTTTTTAATAAGTAAGAACCAAAGATCAAAGGCAGCAGCTTCAGAATGTAGGTAAAGGAAGGCTAAGAGCAGCTACACATTTGAATAGAGGGAGCATCTTTGTCTTAAAAACTCTTCCCAAGACATCCTTGGACTGTCCCTTAGTCACCAGTGGCCTAGTTCTGAATTGAGTGACCTTGGATGGATTTTTTTGTTGTTAATCCTCACCTCAGGATTTTTTTTCCATTGATTTGTAGGGAGAGTGGAAGAGAGAGGGAAAGACAGAGAGAAACATCAAAGTGAGAGAGACACATCGATTGGTTGCCTCCTGCACGAGCCCTGACCAGGCTTCAGCCTTGAGGAGGAGCCTGCAACCAGGGTACGTGCCCTTGACCAGAATTGAACTCGGGACCCTTTGGTCCAAAGGCTGATGCTCTGTCTACTGGGCCAAACCAGCTAGGGCTTGGGTGAATAATTTAACCTCTTTGAAAACTAGAGTGTTCATTTATAAAATGAAAATTATGCCTTCCATACAGGGGTGATTGTGAGGATGAAATGATTCCATGACTTGTGTTTGCTTCAAAAGTAATACAAGAAAGAAGAAGAGATCAGGATATAAATCAGAATTGATCATTAGGCAGCGATTGTTGACACAGAGAACCAGACACCTAAAAGCTCATTACATTGTTCCGTCTACTGTACTCTGAAATATGTTTGAAATTTTCCATAATTAAAATGTTTTTAAAAGGTGAAATCAGTCAAAATGTGTCTGTAAGGAACAGTATACGTCAAAGGACTAAGGAGTTGGGATAGATTTTGCTCTGAGATTGCCAAATACTTTGAATGCCAAATGGAGTATTTTGCTTTGGGGAAGATTGTTTTCAATGATAAATGAGTTGGACTAAAATTGTTATTTTTTCTGTGTGATCATAATTTGAAAATGTCTGCACATACTCTGTCACATCATAGGGTCTACTTATGAGAAAAATGAAAGAAACAAATTTGAACTTTAATTTCATAAAAGATAATCACATTGAGAGAATGTGAAATATTTTGTGTGTTGGAAGTTACATATGATTATTGTTATTTCTCCTTCAAATGTAGTCAGGTTTACATTACTGGGAAGACATCTGGACTTCTTGGTGTTTTTTATTCTCAAATTTTATTTTATTAGGAAAATGCTGTTTCCATTTGAAAGATGGTTATATTGCTTTACTTTGGCGTACAAGAGCAATTGTTTTAACTCAGCATAAAGGCAGAGTATTTAAACATGCTCAAAGAATGTTCATATCAGGCCGTGTGCTGTTTGTGATTCACATTTCAGGATCTAAGGAATTTTAATTCTACTGAGATTTAGCTAGTAGTTTAGAAAAAGGATTGATTGTACATTAGGATAATTAGGCTTACTTTCAAGAACTGCTTGCACAATCTCGAAAGTGGTTTAAATACATTGAATCTCATTTTGATGTATTTTAGAAAATGCGACTTTCCTTGCAGTAGGTGTCGTCAACCACAGGAATCTTCAAGTTGGGGAATATATAAGCTGGGCTGTGAAAAATTCTCCATAGGGTTTAGGGCCACTTAGATAGTTTTAAGTGAATGACTTTCCACTTCCTTTAACTCCCTACTAATTATCCTTTCACACCTAGTCTTTAATACAATATTTCCCTCCTCATATGATAGAAAGTTCTAACTTTCTAACTCTCACACAGAGTGCTAATACCTTTAAGGGTGAAGAAGGGAATGTATTGGTGTCCTGTTAAGAACTACATGACTATAATGATTGGATAACATATTCTTCTGCATATTGGGTGATTATAAATCCTATCGCTACAAACAAAAATGAAGGACCTGATGGAGTTGTCTAATGATGTATCATTAAAAAATATTTGGTGAAAGATTATTAAGTGATTTTGGCATGTGATTCAGAAGGAGTTCAGAGAATTTGTGGCAATGTTCTAACAAAAGTTCATTTACTTATTTACGCAGACAAGATTTCTCAGCACTAACATTTATAAAAGCAAAAACTGGGATAGTATTGATGCTAAACTATTTTAGCAATAAGTAATATGCACTGACAGATTGTGAATTAGTTCTGAAAAAAATGTCTCATTAAGAGAGGACATTTTAAGAAACTGTTACCCTCGTTTAATAATCATAAAATCTGTAATGTGTTTTTGATGTTTTGATCAATTGTGTTTGAATAATTATAATGATCATTTCAACCAGAAGATTTATTTTGGATAATTAAAGCTTATGTTCTCAGGAGGTCTATAAACCTTTTTAAAATTTAAATTTATATTTTTGTGGCAGGGAAATATGATATGGTGATCAATAAAAAACACTCAAGCATAAAATTGTATTACATTAAGATAAAATTATGTGGGGGTAGTGGTATAGAAATAAAAATGTAAGTGGAAAAATTACCAATGTAAAATTCCTATTACAAATTTCTATTTTCAAAGTTTATTTGTGTATTTTTAAGTGGTGGATATCAATTTACATGTACTATTTAGATTCCATTGGATAGTCAAGAATAGTGGAACAGTTATATTTTAAAAGCTAGTATCCTACTATGTGAGAAATTACACTTTGACCTAGGAAAAAGCTTAGCTCTTGTAAAATAGGAAATGATTGTGTCAGGTGTGTGAGTAAAGGTTGGAAGCCCACTGGTCCACAGCATGTTGAATGCTGCACTGGTTCTGGAAGGAACAGTCTGCATTTGTACAATCCCCATTGAATCTAACTGGAAACACTGCCTTTTGTTCACTAGGACGGTCTGACGCCGCTGCATTGTGGAGCCAGGAGCGGCCATGAGCAGGTGGTGGAAATGCTGCTCGATCGAGCTGCCCCCATTCTTTCAAAAACCAAGGTAATTTCTTCCTAGGTTTCGGGCCATTCGACTGTGCTTAGCTTTGAATCCCTTTCCTGGTTATTCCACGCAGCCTTTTGAGTTATGCAGAAAATGCCATCGTTTCCATTTAAGCAATTAGAGTGGCTGTGTTCACCAAATCTCTGGAGAACCTCAAAATCAGTTTGGGCTTATGAAGCCTTTGGTAAGAAGACGTTCTGCCACAAAGCCATTTCTGCGTGTGTTGTTTTTGTTTTCTTTTTATCAGGAGCACTTAGTGCTTGACTCTACTCTGTGATCGCTTGTTGGGGAAGGAAAGACTATAAGGTCTAGATTCTCTAAAGTCTAGCTACTGGCTCTTTCATCAGCCTCTTGGTTTATTTCGTGAATGTTCACAGACTAGTAACGAGGCCAGGGATGCCATTTGACTGATAAAGTGGAAACTTTGGAAAGATGGCACCTGGCTTGGTGCCACAGGGAAAGTTCACATGCTGAAAAGAACACACATAGATTGCCTAGAAACAAAAATGTTTCCTAAGTGTCTTCCAGATTTTTTAATGGTAAAACCATTTGACCATATTTCAAAAAAGGGAATATTTGTGAATAAATTTTGGAACTACCTCATAGTCACCAGTATTCTTATTAATCAATAATTTTGGAAGCTCTATGGAGCTTTATAAAGAGCCTTAATCTCCCAACATTACCAAAACAAAAAAATTACATGTAACTCCTGTTTGCACCCTAATCAGTGTTTCCTACTCTAGTGAAGATAGACAGGGTGGAGGTGTCTCAACAATTCCATCACTCATTTGAAATGCAGAGTTTAGATTGACAAGCTCTGGAGGTATTGTCCTACAGAAGTAAACAGTCATAATTTCTTATTGTAGTGCTGACATCTGGGTCTCCTGGGTGCTTTCACCTAAACTACCTACCTGTTCCTTTTCCTTTCGTATGGTCCATATCTATCTATCTTTACACCCACCACTGTCTTCTGAGTCACAGCATCTCTCGCTGAACTGTTGTAATAGCTTCATTGCTGGTTCCCCATTTCCCTCCTTGCTTCTCTACAATCCAGTTTCCATTTTGCAGTCAGAGTGGCCATATGAACTGTCCAACCAAGTCACGTCAACCTTGTGCCTAGAAACCTGATTAATTCCCGTTTTTCTCTTTAAAACTAATTTTTATTTTATCAAATAAAATCATTCTATCATCTTTTTTCTCCTATTGTTCATTTCATTATCTATTGATGGGTTTTGTGGGGGTTTTTTCGGAGAAATCTCCTTATTTTTTCTTCTATGCTTTTAATATTCAAGAACAATTTCTTATCCTCTAATAGCTTCTTTTCTTAAAGCATCCAGCGCTTGTTTTATGGAAATAATATTTTATGTCACCTTTCTGAGGACATTTAAGGTACCTTCTCTTTAGTGTAATTCTGCTCCCTCTCATCTGTCCATAATTCCTCAGATGTCTTATTTTCTCTCTGTGGCTTTGGCTCACTCTTTCATGTTGGGGTTTCCCACTCAGGTGTGTTAGGTGGTGGCAGGTTGGAGCGGTCCTCTAAGGTCAGGATAAGGTGTTCTTTTCTCTGGGAAGTTCCATTTTTTGAGAGACTGAATTCTCCAACCTTTGATATGTACACTGGGTGAGTAATTTACAGCAGCGATTTTCAAATTTTTTCATCTCATGGCACACGTACACTAATTACTAAAATTCTGTGGCACGCCCAAAATATATTGTTTGCCTATTGGACAAAAAGAAAAATAGGTATCATTTTGATACATTCACACTGGATGGCTATTGTTGTGTTGACTATTCTCATGTCTTTGTTTGACAATATATGGGGGAAGAGGTCAGTGCCCCTGGCTAAATAGTCAGGTATTGCATGTTTTAAAAATTCATGCTGCACACCAGTTGCAAATCACTGGTTTACAGTAAGGAAAAGGAAAAGGGGCTGTCAGTGTCCCTGTCCTGTATGCATACTTTAATCATAACAACGATAACTCATAGTGATTACTGCATACCAGTTTCTAAACACTTTAATATCTCCTCCCAATAGCTCTATAAGATCCTAATATTACTGTTATATCCTTTTTATAGATTAGAAAACTGAGACCCAAAGAAATAAAGTAGATTCCTCATGACATCTCAGCTAGTGGCAGAACAAGAGTTGGAAGCAGGCAGTCTGACTATAGACAACCAGGCAACACCTGTACTGTGAGCACCTGGTGTCAGTCCAGAGCCTCACCACTGCTCTCTGCTCTGCCTGGGCCTCTGCATCCAGAGTCTTTCTGGCTTACTTTCTCCAGAGACTAAACTTCTGGCTTCCTGCATGGGGGCAGGCATCTGGCTTTGCTGGGTTGGAAGGGCCTGGAGACCTGACAGCTCTGTACACAGGGGAACCAATCCTACTTTCTCGGCATTAAGCCTCATCTTTATCTTTCGGGAGTACTGTGTATCCACATCCCCTGCCTTTGGGGCATCAGAGAGGCAAATCCATTGTCTTTATTACACCCAGTGGCATGCTGGAGCCAGGTCATTGAGCCTATTGTGTACATCTAGTCCCAGCTCCACCTCCAGTAATTTTATGTTGATCGCTTGAAATTGGTCGCTGAGGTCTTGACATCATGGGATTGGCAGATACTACGAATCAGGGCCTTCTTTTTCAAAGAGCTGCTGTTAAACCTTTATCAGCACACCACTGATTATACCCCTCCATGGACACTTAGGTTTCAGCCTTCTTTCTTCTGCTGGGTAAGTTAACACACTTACGTCCTCTTTTCATATTCCAAAATGTATAGACAGTGCCCATCTATTTTTGTTTCCTTTCCTATGTGTGTATGTGGCTTTGTGGGTGTGCGCGCATACACATGTACATTCCCTTACGGATTTTGCCTCTCAGATTCCTTTTATGCTTTTTAGTGAGCATTTGGGAAAAGATGGATAAACACATATGTCTAATATATCACATTTACCTGCAAGCTTCCCGTGTCCTGAAAATAAATTATTACTAGAATTTGACCACCTTTCTGCCTCATCTCCTCTCGCTGAGCTCCCTACCATCTTCCAGACTACTAGCCTTAGCCTCATTTCGCTTCCTAAAATACACCAAGTTTGTTCTCATTTCCTGTTCTCTTAGACTGAATTCCCTCAGCCTGTCCCAGATCACTGCAGTCTCCACATGTTTTTCAACTCAAATTTCTTTTCAGCGCCCTTCTTCATCATGGTTTATTTGTGTTCTCCCTCTCTTTCTTTCTCTCTCTCTCTCTCTCTCTCCATTAAAATGAAAGCAAGAACTTTGATTAAGTGTGGTACCCCAAGCACATAAACAGGTGCCTAACATATATGGTAGCCCTCCGGTAAATATTTGTTGAATGACTATGAAGTGAATAAATGCATTCCTAACTGTAAGACCGTCTGTCTAATTCTTCAAGACTCATCTTTCTGAGCTAAGAAAACCCATCACAGTGGATCCGTATTTTCAGCTTGACGAAGGTGCCATGTGTAATAAGACCCCTCTCCACAAGGCAAATGACCTTTACTTTCTTCTTGTCTTTCCCCAGTGACCTATGCTACCCACTCATGTGTCATTAGCTTGTGTATCCTTAGAGAATTGCCCTCAGTACTGATGCTGCTTTCCTTTTCTACTCTTCCTAAGTCACTTGTTCTCTCAGATTTTGTTATTTTGTTTACTGCATGTGTTCCTCAAAGACTGTATCAAAACCTAAAGCAAAGGAATGTTTTGACAGGAAATAAAAGAGTGCATATGCTCGGTTGGGGATGGCAGTATCGCAAAAGAGAAATGTTCCCATCCTTTTTTGCACCTTAGTTTCTACTTTGGTTCAAAATGTTTGCAGGGAATTTTTTAGATAGAAGTATCCTGCCTGACTGACATTATATGAAGCCTTTAAATTTACATAAATATTTATTGAGCTCTTTCTATATATGCAAGGCTCTCTGCTGGCCAGTATGGGGAAATTATAACCCATGGAACTCTTACTTTCAGGAAGTTGAAATATATGTCAGTGAGTGAATGATGCCAGGAGAGTGGCCAGAGGAAGACTTGCATTTTTTTCTTACCTTGAACTTCCGTTTTATGTTATTCGTCAATATATTAGGGCAAATAGCTTGTCCTAGAGCAGTGGTCAGCAAACTGCGGCTCATGAGCCACATGCGGCTCTTTGGCCCCTTGAGTGTGGCTCTTCCACAAAATACCACGTGCGGGCTCACATGTACAGTGCAATTGAAACTTCATGGCCCATGCGCATAAGTTGGTATTTTGTGTAAGCGAGCCACAGTTTGCCGACCACTGTCCTAGAAGATTCAGTAATACTTGGCTCATCAGTGCATACTTACCATGCCATTATTTTCAAAGTTTACGATGACCACTTTTTTGGAAACTGAATTTGCTGTCACTTTTCCCTCCCTAAAATATGTTAAATTATGTTACAGTAATTACCAGGGCCTTTCTTGATAATTGGATTCTCTAGGAATTTCCCAGGCTCCTCCAATTTGCCTACACATTTAAAGGAAGCATGCTTGAAAAGACTGACAACCTTTTAGTTGTTTTATTTTTAACTTGCAGCTGACGTACAATATTATGTTAGTTCCAGAATGACATAATACCTTGTTTTTGTCTTCATTGGGAAACTTACTGAATACTAAGTGCCACTCTAATCTTTTAAGGTTTTATTTACCTGTGAACCCATTCATGTCTTCTCTCAGCTCTTCACCTGAATTTCTGACTTGTTCCTATTGCACATAATTAACTGTGTCATTGAACCCCATTGATTTAAACTAACTGAGGCAAGCTTCAGTTAATGGCTTGGTCACTGCCTTGCCTTTCCTCATTATAGACACGTGGGGGCGCCAGATTAATGGGAAATGAAAAAAAAAATGTTCCTTTCTACATTGACGTGAGATGAAATGTGTTCTTGTAAGCAGGCCTTTTTTATTCACTGAATCATTACAGTATTCAATATCAAGTATTAGCAACTCATAAGGACAAAATGAAAGCCCTCTAGACACCAGCCTTCCTGCTTTTGTTTTATCTTTTTCAGTCTGAAAAATTAAGAATTCTAATTCACTGGGAATGCAATAAATAATGAATTTTAGTGCAACTCACACTTTTTCAATCAGAAAAAGAAATTATCTTTGAAAATGTGTTGATTTCTATTGATATAGGAATTCAGAGGACTAGTTTTAAAAGTTCAAAACCGTTGTCAAAACCTTTTAAACAATAGAAGGTATTTCTGTATGAAAAACTAGAGTTTTTAATCTGTTCATATCTGTGCTGTATTTTGTGTCTGGCACACTTTTTATTAAAAGGCAACATGATAAACTCTGATTCTCTTGTGTGTTCCAGAATGGACTGTCCCCACTGCACATGGCCACGCAAGGGGACCACTTGAACTGTGTCCAGCTTCTCCTCCAGCATAACGTGCCTGTGGACGACGTCACCAATGACTACCTGACCGCCCTGCACGTGGCTGCCCACTGTGGCCATTACAAAGTCGCCAAGGTTCTCTTGGACAAGAAAGCTAACCCCAATGCCAAAGCCCTGGTGAGTGGCTCTACCAAAGGCCCAGATGTTGTCCTGCCGAGGACATGCTACCTCTGTATGCGAAGGGATTGCTTTTGAGGAGGTAAAAATGGAAGGTCTAATCAAACCAAGTGCATGTCTCCTCAACTTTTTCAAGTCTCCTTCTGGGAAATCTACAGAACCTTCTAGTTCTGACACCAACAGGCTTGTGTGGTTTGGTCGTTAACACCCTTTAGGGTCACACCAGTGATTCTCTTATGCAAATGAAACCCAAAGACCATGCAAGTATAAAATTCCTGAGGAGGTCAACCTTATCTTACTGTAGGAAACGTTATAATCCAATGAATTAAAAGTGTTTTCTGAGGCAAAATGATAAAAAAAAAAACACATTATCTTAAACATGAGAAGTCTAGGAATGTATGAGCTAAAATGCTATGTTAACCATGTAAGTTAATGAAATATGGCCTGTCATCTACACAAATCTCTATGTTGGTCTAGTCCAGGGGTGGGCAAACTTTTTGACTCGAGGGCCACAATGGGTTCTTAAACTGGACCGGAGGGCCGCAACAAAAGCATGGATGGAGTGTTTGTGTGAACTAATATAAATTCAAAGTAAACATCATTACATAAAAGGGTACGGTCTTTTTTTTTTTTTTTTTTAGTTTTATTCATTTCAAATGGGCCGGATCCGCCGTAGTTTGCCCACGGCTGGTCTAGTCTGTAGTCTTAACTCCTAAAATGATTTGCTATTTTAACCCTTAGCTCTGTATGGTAATTTGCTTTTCTCAGCAGGATGGTGTTTGTTGTCTTAGGAAAATAAATGGTCCCAATTTAGTCGGCTGTTTAAATTTAGTTCAGAAGAAGCACCCACGTTTAGGAAAATCTAACTCACCAAATGCTAGGGAGAGCCTGTGAGTGAATTCATAATTTTGAGCTGAAGGCTGCCATCCAGTCAGCCCTGTTAGGGAGGGTCCCTGCTCCTTTCCGGCTGTGGTCACCCTGGCTGAATGGATCTGCTGTCTGGCTCTGAAATCCGGGGTGGGCAGCAAAGAATGAGGAGAGGGGAGCTCTCCAGACCCCAGGCAGCTGCGTGACCATAGTCGTTCTAAGTGCTTTTCTCAGAGCAGCATGTCGAGAGCTGTTGACCTGCCCCGTGTATCAAACATATCTTTAAATTCTGGGAAGGGAGGAAAATAAATTAGCAGTCATGACTCATTTTCCATACAAGAAAAAAAAGCCTTCAAACAGGGTGTGGGCTCTCACTGTCATTTTCCTCTGACTCGAAAGATTTCGCAACACGTAAAGGCTGTAGCCAGCCATCCTGGCATGGACTCTGGCCAGGTAAAGGGAAGCACCTGCTGTGACTTTGACCTACGCTTTTAGAGTGGACCCCAGAATGTTAGATAGTTCTCTGTGGCAACTAAAAGACGCTCATGGTCTCAAGGATGAGGCAGTAGGATTTGGTAGGTGATTTGTTTTAAATAAGCAGGTCCTTTTATCAGGTTAAATATTAAACCAAACGATCCAAATAATGTTGGGTTGTGGAACTTTCTGCTTCCTTGAATTAAGCACCTACTTGGATCTTAAAGCTGGAAGGAATGAACACCTTCTAGAACTGGTCTTGTAGTTGCCTTACCATGTAGCAGAGAAGTCAGAATAGGCATTGGTGACCTTTGGGCTTTGAGGACAAGCATCAGGGCCAGCTGTTTTTAGTCTGTTTGAAATGAGGGAGAGGAGGGACATATTATTTGAAAGAGTGAATTCCAAAATGAAGTCATCTAAAGGAATAGAGTGACCATTCTGCCTTAGCTCCCAGGGATGGTGACCAAAAGAATTTCACAATTACCAGAGCACCTTGGGTTCCTAGGACCAGCTAGGCTACTGTGCTTCCAGAAAAGGATCTGCATTCTGCCTAGCGCCATGTCGTTACTGCTCTTTTCCAAATCTTTCCAGAAACACACGGTAGCAAAAATGTTGTACCACACTCAGTGGAATGGGATTTCAATGGGATGTAGTCAAGTGGATATGTGTCGTTGTCCCTTGCAGAATGGCTTTACCCCTCTTCACATCGCCTGCAAGAAGAATCGGATTAAAGTCATGGAACTCCTTCTGAAACACGGTGCATCCATCCAAGCTGTAACCGAGGTGAGAGGACTAGGACTGCTGGGTCCCCCGGTACTGAAAGGATAGCAGCCGGAGTCCCAGTGTCAGCCCCGATGACCAGCGAGTTTTGCTCTGTGTGATTGCTACAGTCTACTCTCTGAGCCTTTCACCCAAGGGGCTGTGAGTCCCGAGGAGAGCAGACATGAGCATGGGTGGGTCAGTGCAGGTTCATCACCGTGACTAGAAGCACAACCCCAAACAGGCTTCGAGCTCTGGGGGAGGGACTCCATCCCTGAAAGCATCATTCATATGAAATCCTATAATGCAGTGCTTCTCAGAGGGGGGCGCTTTTGCCCCCAAGGGACATTTGCAATGTCTGCAGGTTGTTTTTAGTGTCACAGCTGGATGGTGCTACTGGCATCTAGTGGACAGAGGCCAGAGATGCTACTAAACAGTTGACAATGTACAGGCCAGACTCCCACTGCAAGGAATTATCTGACTCAAAATGCCAATGTGCCAATGAGCTGAGAAACCCTGCATAATACAGCCTCTGTGTGTTTGGAAGGTGTGGATTACTCTCTATAAAAACTCAGAGTTAATGCAACAAAGTGAAGGACTAGCTCTAGATTTCTTTTGTACAAACCAACACAGCACTCAGAAAAAAAGGCCCATCAGGATAAGGGCTAAGCCTTCAACACAGCCAAGCCGGCCTGGCATCTACTCTTCAGATTCCTCCCATCCCCCACCCCATCCTAGCACGAGGTCTCTGTGGATTCTAGCCCTCAACACTGCCCTAGACTGGACACCCTTTCGTTCATACCTCTCTGCTCCCTCCGTGTGTCACACACCCACTTCCCCAGGCTAATCCCGCACATCCTCCAGGACCAGATCTGGGCCACCTTCTCCAGGAAACCGCCCCTCACCCCCTGACCTGGTCCAGGACCTCTCCCCAGGCCCACACTACTGCTGTGTGTACTTCCACCAAAGCACTGACTCAGCTGCTTTACTTCTGACCCAGCCAGCCCCCTGCCCCCTAGAACCTGCAGGCTCCTTCTGGACAGGCGTGAGTCTTGCTGGTGTTTCTATGCCCACAAGGCCTGGCCCATCGGAGATCATTCAGAAAGGCTTGTTGATTGCATCATAAAGACGATGAGATTTGAGGCCAACATAAAAGCTGAGATCTAGTCCAGTGATTCTCACATTACCTCATTCTCTGATCTAGTCTAGTGGCCATTATGGTATTTGCCTTAATTATATCACCTCAATGTATAATATTCATCTAGTTAAAAATCAAATAACTGAGACTGTTAATGTCGATTTGCTCATTTTAGCAGAATGGCTTTGTGTTAGGCTCCATGATCTTTCACGTGTAATATAACGAATGTATGCGGAGTGCGTGGGAGTCCTTGAAGGCCAGAGAGGATTTGAAATAAGAGTCAACTTTTTACTAACACATCCTGTCTGGATTTGTAACACTCAAAATATTTTTAAAATCACATGGTCGAAAATATTAATACTGATTTACACTTTTATCAGTCTTATGGCTTCATGGTAGACACCCTGTTTTTCAATTATAAAGTAGTAAGTTTATTCTCAGTGCATGGAAACCCATTTTAAAGATTAGAATGTACTCTGGAGTAGAAGTGGAGTTTTGACTGATGTTTGAATAAATGCCCAGAGATGTCAGCTGGTGAGGAGACGGTCCCAGTGCCAGCTCTGTGCTCCCCATGAGCTCTGTACACCAGCTCAGACCCGCATGAGGGCTTCACCTTGCACACATTTTGACTACTCCCCCTGCTGACGGGAAAAAGGCTCCATGTTATAACAAGTCTTTTCCCGTTTTTCCTCAGTTCCCACTAGTTGAAATCGGTGCAATTTTACCTCACTTTTACCCTAGAGAATTCCTTTTACCTTTTTTTTTACATTACTCAAATTTCTATGGACATTTGCTATCTCCTTCTCTCTCCTTAAAAAAAGGAGAGCTTTTTCTAGCCATTTTAAGTATTTTTACCAAATTAGGATGTTCATGTTGTAAGTGGAATTATATTCTGAAAAATTAAAACTGTAATCATTTCATGTAAAAAGCAAAAGTGTTATGAGTTGTGTTGTATGTAGGCTTTGAAGCAAACTTAAAAATGAAGGTCTAGCCCAGCCAGTTTGGCTCAGTGGGTGGATGGGTGGATGGGTGGATGGGTGGATGGGTGGATGGGTGGATGGGTGGATGGTAGGCGGCGGTTGGGCAGGCAGGCAGAGAAACCCTTTTTATGATAAGACTACAAACCAACATTTCCCTCTTCTTCCCTCAGTCGGGCCTTACCCCAATCCATGTTGCTGCCTTCATGGGGCATGTAAATATCGTATCACAGCTAATGCATCATGGAGCCTCCCCAAATACCACCAACGTGGTAAGTATCCTTTTCACAGGGAACGGCCAGTTGTGAGTACTTATTAAACTGGCAAAGGTTGCTTTTACCTACTTTTTTGTTGTTGTTGTTATAAGTAAATTAATTGACATCACAGTAGTATTAACACACCAGACCACAAGCATAACAATGCTAGTTGGACCCATGAGTGCCAAAGGAGTAAAAATAAAACCAGCAACATTCTGGCTCAGAAACAGCAAACCAGAAGTTTCCTGTACACCCACCCTAGGGTGTGCCACCAACAAGGGTCTCTACTAGCAACCAGAATCAGCACCGAAACAGACCAGCTTCTCAGTGAAATACAGGCTTTCCTGGCACTAACACCATGGGGAGGTTTTACCATATACTGGGTTATATGGTAACTACATCCTAAAGATCTTTCCAGTAAACACATTAGCAAGTTTTGTGTGAAATATGTCTTTGTTATATATCACTTATGGGAGAGAATATATTTTATTATTACTTTGTTTCTATCTATCCATGTCTTCTATACTGTTTTCATTTTTTGTGGTTACATAAATGAATAATCCGAATTAAAGTCTCCTTAATGAAATGGAGGGATAGGTGGGGTGTGTGTGGGGGGGGGGGACGGGGGGGAGGGGGACTTAGTGGCAAAGAAACTGACCTTTTGGACTAATGCCCAAAGGCTAGGAGGCTGATCTGATGAGGTGAAGCAGAGAATGCACACCGGCAGCCAGCAAGCCCACTCGGGCCCTCATGTGCGTCTGTGTTGCCCATGCAGCACTTTGGTTTCTGTTTTGTTTTCCAGTCTGGTTTTGGGGTCAACATGAAAGTGCACACAAATAGCCAGGCTGCCCCTCCTTTTGAATAGGAAGGCGGGGCCCCCTGCACAGCCCCACAGCTGCCTGCAGACCTCACGTAGTGGCTGCCACCTTCGGGCAGCCCCCCCCCCCCCCCGCTCTTCTCCTGAGCTCTCCCCACCTGCCCTCTCCACTCATGTACCCGCCTCTCCCCCTGTGAGCATTCACCTTTCCACCCTCAAGGAGGCCACCTTGAAGGTTCTTGGACAGCACTTCTGACACTGTGATGACTAGGCCCCTCGGCTTATACCAAAAGTCCTTCCTTCCTGGATCAGGTTCCTCTGAAATTCTTGTGCCTTTCATCTCCTGTCTCTCCTAGCCTTCACTAAGGAAGTGCTTGGGACTTTTTTTTATTTATAAAATATGAAGCCGACATCATAAGCTTCATGCAGGTGAAGGAGGCCGCTCTTCTTCGGAGCTGCAGTAACTTTGTTCCGACTCTTCTTCCCCAGAGAGGAGAAACGGCGCTGCACATGGCAGCTCGGTCCGGCCAGGCTGCAGTCGTGCGGCATCTGGTGCAAGACGGAGCTCAGGTAGAAGCTAAAGCAAAGGTCAGTGCGATTCCTGGAAGCATTTGCTATTGATGGGGGAAAGTCTTGATTTTAATAAACCCTTTAAATATATGCATGCCGTCTTCCAAGAATACTTATTTAATGTAGTGAGCAACCTCCACTGGAAAAAATGTCTACCCAAGTGACATTGTAAAAACATCCCTTCCCTGTACAGTTGTCCATCCAGTTATTTAACGGGATTAAATAGAACAGGCACGGTGTGCCAGAAGGAACTTCGTGTCCTTGGCACATGGCTAGTCCTGAACAGATTAAGAAACAAACCTAGACTCGGTCCAGAGTTCTTCACACTCCGTAGAGAGGGGCTTATGCACAGGCTTCTAGGATAAGCACAGTTTGGAAGCATCACTGAGCTCATTTGGTTGACTCGCAGGCCAGCTGTCACAGCCACAAAGGAAAAGGGAAGTTTTAACTTTTTCTCTACAAGTTGTGAAACCATAAACCCTGGGACGAAGGTCAGAGTTGCTTCAGGGATCTGCCTTTGCATGAAAAAAGGAACTCCCGGGTTAAATTCGAATGCTTCGTCCTGGCCTGGTGTCCAGCCCCCAGAGGAAACCCACTTTCCTGTCACTATTCAGGATGTATAGTTGGTCTGGTTCTTCAAAATGGCAGTTCAGGTCAGGAATGGTCAGTAAACACATCAATACCTTAATCATTTCCTTTCAACATACAATACATGCATGTGTATTTATTTGCTATTTATTTCTGTGATCTGTCGTTCCTAGTTTGGGGTGGAGAGGAAATAGATATCCATGAAGCAGTGGGAGTGCAGAATATTTATAACCGTTGGTAATTTTCTCTCGGTGTGTTCAGCTGTCTCACCCATATCTAATTAAATCATAATTGCTTTTTATCAACATCTATCTAGGCTTTCCAAAGCTTTCAACTCAGTATTCTTAGGGGGAAATACAGCCTTTCCTGTCATGCTCATGTTTTACCTGTGAACATATTATTTATTGTATAATTAAAGTAATTAGTGCACATGTAGTACAAATTAGGAGAATAATTAGTGCAAACATACTACTGTGAGAATAAACCGAACTAGGTCTGGGTAAGCATGAAGTCTGCAGGTGGAGGCGAAGGTTGTGGCATTCTAAGCAGCAGACTGCAAACCTCAAGTGTCCAGTTGTTCTGTGGCACCAGTGAGTGGATGTTGTAGAGGATCTAGAAACAAAGGTCAGCAAACTATCTGTAAGGATCTAAGAGTAAATATTTTAGGCTTTGAGGGGTGCGGCATTGCTATCACAGCAGCTCAACTCTGCCTTTGGAGCAAAAGCAGCTGCAGACAGTGCATAAGCAAATGGGCATGTCTGGGTCCCAATAAAACTTTATTGACAAACAGGTGGCAGCTGGATTTGGCTGCTGGATTGTAGTTTTCTGACCCTTGATCTAGAGCAGTGGTTCTCAACCTTGGCTGCACATTAGAATCACCTGGGAATCTTTTTTAAATCCTGATTTCTGGGCCTCATCCTCTGGAAATTCTGTTTCTTTTTACTAATGTTGTGGCCCCACCCCATAACAAAGAAATAGAATTTCTGGTGGATGAGGCCCAGAAATCAGGACTTTGAAAAGATTCCCAGGTGATTCTAACATGCAGCCAAGGTTGAGAACCACTGATCTAGAGGATATTGATGAATCCACTTAATCAGTTAAGTGGAAGAGTTAAGAGAAGTTATACTGTACCTTGGATTATAGAAAAACTCACACTTATGAGTGTTGTTATTCCATATCAAGCATTGTGTCAAAGGAGTGGTTCTACCCATCAACTGAAATTGAGGATTTTTGGTTATCAATTTGTTAAGGAGGCAGCATGTATCATGGTTAGGAGCCTGACTTCCTCAGCCACACTGCCTGTGTTTGGACCTTGGTCTACCAATTCCTAGCTGTGTAACATGGGGTAGGTTAAGGATTCTGTGCCAGGTTTCCTTTTCTCATTTCCTCACATAACAAAGGAGACTAGTGATCGTGCAATTCATAGGACGGTTGTGATGATTAAAAAGGTAGGTTAGGAGCAGTACTTACAGCCTGGGGCAGGTAGGTGCCCAGGACATGTTTAGTGGTGGTAGTGGCAATTGTAGAGTTTTATGAAATTTTCCTTTGGCAACTCTCTCTGTTTTCAGTATTCCTCTTCTTCCTCATAGCATCTCCCCTAATGCTTCCTGCTAGTAACATAGTAGGAAGTTTTGACCTTGCTTTGACCTTGACTCTCATCTTACTACCTTTCCAAAGCAGTATCCTGTGCTGCACCGTCTTCTCTCCATAAAGTATTTACCTGAACTTTTTCACATTCAAGCAGGGGATTTCTTTCTGGAGGACCACCATAGAGCATCTTTGGACAAATGAGGAATAGATGCCTCTCCCACTTGGGCATAGCGACCTAAGGGACAGGACTTAGTGAGGGCCTTATGCATTTGGGTGAATTGTATAAGGTGCCCCTCCACTCGAGGCAGATGCAGCCTATGCCAGGATGTACAACTTGGCAAATAGAGGGTAGGCTGGCTTTCAGCCCCCATTGGCCCTGTTGGCTGGGAGCTGTTTTGCTGGTGTACCTGTACAGCCCTATACTGGCCCCGCCTCAACTCTTGGTGATGGGAAGACACCACCAATAAATTTCATCCCATGTGAGTGCGTTATAACTGGTGGAAGTTTAATATCCCTCCTAGGTAATTGAGGTTTACCAAGATTTAAATCCTTATCTCCCAAAAAAGGAGCCATTAGATGTTAAAAACTGATAAAGTATGGCAGGTAGTAGTGGAAATAATTTATATACAGAAATGTCTTCCATACTTTCGTACTAATAGTTTGGTAGAAATGTATTTAAGCTTAGGTTTACCCTCTCCATCCTTCTGAACCTTGAAGAAAAGGTAAATGAGATTCTCTTTATTATTGAGTAAGAGTTGGACTTTAGTGTCTGATGCCAGGCAGTTTGCTAAATGTTTTTTAAGGGTCCCATTGCTTTCTCAGCTAATCGGCCTTGCATTTCCTCCTTGCCATTTAGGATGACCAAACCCCACTGCACATCTCAGCCCGATTGGGGAAGGCGGATATAGTCCAGCAGCTGTTGCAGCAAGGAGCGTCTCCAAATGCAGCCACGACTTCTGGGTACACCGCCCTCCACCTTGCAGCCCGAGAAGGGCATGAGGACGTGGCCTCATTCCTTTTGGATCATGGCGCATCTTTGTCTATTACAACAAAGGTATGAAAACAAGTCTTGGAATCCTACTCTGTCCCTCAAAATACATCCTCCTTGGAATCCCCAATGTGTCCTTACAATTTCTGCTGTGTTCTCCAAAATACATCCTCCTCAAAATTCCTTGGTACCTGTTCCCGGCAACAGGTACAACGGTTGTATATCATCACCTACACTTGGGATCCCAGGGTAGTCCCAACATGGCCAGCAAAGCCCTGGAGTTGGGGAGGGTAGTTAGGGTATGTGAAAGTTTGTGTGTGTCTGTGTGTCTGGCTTAAGTTTCTCAGTACATTATCTTCTAATGAAAACGTACTGATATCTAGAGTCAGATATTTCTCGAATGTTATTTGATAGATTTAACTGGTGATTTTAAAAACACAGCCAGAGATTTCTCTAGTTGGGACCATGTATATAAACCACATTATCAAAGCTCAGTTGGTTGATATTTTTATAATACTTTTAAATCAGGAGGAGAAATTTTTTGGGGGGGGAGGGATAATTTTTGTTTGTTGTTGTCATTCCTTTTGTTACTATTGTGTTGTTTGACTTATGGTCTGATTTTTTTTTTTAAATCTTGACTCTGATACCTTAGAATGGTAGTGTTCCACACAAGTGCTCTGCAGATGCAAAATTTAGAGGTCTTTTTTTTAAGTTACTGTTTAAACCTTGTAGGTGTGGTAGGAAGATAGCTGGAAATGGTGTTGCACTATCTTATTGGGTGCAGAGAAGAAGCATTAATGTGTAACCAATGAGCAAGATAATTACAATAATTATAAATACTTGGTAGTAAACTATCTGGGGAAAAAAATGATGACGACCTTAAACTTCACCTCCTGTGATGCTTTAGGCTCTTCGGGAAAGTTGAGATGTAAGTTCCTGGATCTAATTCAATGTGTAAAACATTGGGGTTTTGAGTGCCCCAGCCGATTCACCAAGCCAGCTAGCTGCCCACTGGCTCTAGTTGGCTATAATCTCATGAGGTCAAATGTATTGATGACCCTGCAGTCCCTGTCTCATGTTTGGGTCCCTCCCTAAAGGGAGAACTGCTAGATACCCAGATCCTTGTAGGAGTTGAGAGCCAGGGAGATTAGTACTCAACCTCAGTGTCCAACTCTACATGTTTATTGGACTGGCACCTGGTGTTATTCAGTTCAGTTCACCTGTGTGTGAGGACCTCTGGCTCCTACACCTGAAGACTAGAACAAACATAAAGATATGTGCATACATGTGGAAAAGGCGAAATGGGAAGAGAAAGGCTCCAGTCTGAAATTATGGGAGGACCAGATTTGCCCTGGATGTTCCCAAGCCCACCAAATCCAAATTGCACCTGGGACTCTAGAACCTATTCTTCCTACAACATGAAATCCCAAAATGGCCCTAGAATAAGCCCCAGATCCAGCTCTCCAACCTCATCCTGGTCTGAGGGCCACTTAGTCCCAGCGTCAGTGGCCTGCTGTGGCTCAGTCAGCACACAGAAAAGTGAAATATCCTGCTCTTCCTTGTTGGTGAGGGGACTCTCTAACTGTCACCTACCAGTCTTGCCTCTTACGTGCAGCCTTACCTGCTCCTCCTTAGAATAATTCATCAGTTCCAGAAGAGAGATGCCCTTGGGTCATTTCTATTGTTCATTATTTTTATGTTTCATTTTTCAGAAAGGATTCACTCCCCTTCATGTGGCAGCAAAATACGGGAAGCTTGAAGTAGCCAACCTCCTGCTGCAGAAGAGCGCATCTCCTGATGCCGCTGGGAAGGTATGGGGTCACCAGCCACCCTGTATAACAGGCCACTTCCATGATAACAAAACACGCACTTGCTATTATTCACCACCAGCCACCTACTAGTAAATGATAACCATAGTTAAGTCTCATAGGACAAGGAACGCTGGAAATAGGTGAATGCTGGTGTCCAAGTGTTGTGGCAACTGCAGTGTAAAGTGCACTCTATGTTGTACCCGATCTAATCCCGTCTCCTAACTCTAGGCCTCGGATGTTAAGACACTGTTGACACTGGTTGTTTCTGCACGTGTTTTCAGAGCGGGCTAACTCCACTGCATGTAGCTGCACATTACGATAACCAGAAGGTGGCCCTTCTGCTTTTGGACCAAGGAGCCTCACCTCATGCGGCTGCAAAGGTACCTGTAATTCGACGGCATGAGGACACTGGCGGGCAGTGCCCTCCATCTCTACGTCCACTTCCACTTCCACAGAACTATACGCTCTTAGGGAATCTGTGCCTTCAGCTATTTAGTCAACTCATCTAGTAGATGCTCAATAAATATTTACTTGTCAATTGATTGTCCTTGAAAATCCAGGACATCCTGGAGCCTGGGGAGGACATGAAGTTCAGGTACTCATGAGCCAGATGAGAAACATAAGTGCAAGAGAGTTCTGATTTGTCGACGTTATAAAATATGTGTTGCATTTTCCCAGGCTGTAAAACAGTGCCTTCGAGTTATTTGTTTCATAAAATAAGTTGGGAGGTTTTGCTTATGTGTTTTTAATATTGCTAAAGGGAATCATTATTCTTCTTGTTAAGGCATTTTTGAGCAGTTAGATAACCTAGATTTCTCAGAAAAGAGGTGCATGGAGTGTATGGCTTTTTTATCCCTCTGGTATTTGGATTCGAGAGGTATTTATTGAAAGATAGGTAAATGGAAATATGCTTTAGGAAGTGCTGTATTTTTGTGCAAGTGGCTATGATCAGGAACATTGGAGTGACACAAACCACATTCTAACTGCTGTCCAGTTCTTTCACTAAAGATTATTGGTTGAAGGAACTTTTAGCATCCCTAATGCTTTTTATATATCTTTGTTTTACTCTTCCACTTTGGGAACCTACAGTGCTCTTCCTTAAACTTGGTGTTTAGATCAGTGATGGCGAACCTTTTGAGCTCGGCGTGTCAGCATTTTGAAAAACTCTAACTTAACTCTGGTGCCGTGTCACATATAGAAATTTTTTGATATTTGCAACCATTGTAAAACAAAGATTTATATTTTTGATATTTATTTTATATATTTAAATGCCATTTAACAAAGAAAAATCAACCAAAACAATGAGTTCGCATGTCACCTCTGACACACGTGTCATAGGTTCACCATCACTGGTTTAGATCAAACCTCTGGTACACACAGATCAATGAACTTGGGCTATTTTAGATTACTTTGGATACTTTAAAAGAACAAGTGTTAGGTGCCTTCTCCATTTAGAGAATAGGTTATCTTTCGCAGGAATTTCTCCTCAGAACCTCTTTTTATGTCTTTCTCAAACATTTCCTGCTCCATCCTCTCCAGAGTTATACTCCATGAAATCTACAATTCAAAATCAAGCCCTCAGACTTGCTTTGCATCTAAATGCAGCTTTTCTTCCATAATTTCAGACTCTGACAAACATTCTTTCTCATAAAATAACCATGCCTTGACTTTTAAAAAAAACTGTATCTAAAAAGAAAGAAAACAAATAGCAGCATTATTCACAATAGTCAAAGGTGGAAGTAACCCAAGTGTCTATTGAAGGATGACTAGATAAACAAAATTTAGATTCTTCCTACAAAGGAGTATTATTCAGCCTTAAGAAGGAAATAAACGCTGACACATGCTGCCATATGGATGAACCTCAAAGACATTGTGCTAAGAGAAATAAGCCAGTTCCACACAGGACAAATATTGTGTGATGTCACTTATACAGAGACAGAAAGTCGAATGCTGTTTGCCAGAGGCTGAGGGGAGGAGGAAGTGGGGAGTTAGTGTTTAATGGGTACAGAGTTTCATTTTGGAGCTGGATGGTGCTAATTGTTGGAGAACAATTTGAATGTACTTAATGTATTTAAAAATAGTTAAAATGGAACATTTTGTGCTGTGTATATTTTACCACAATTTTTAAAACAAAATGTATAATGAAATGTAATGCTTGTACATTTCATTTCAGTTCATTTTAATATCCCTTTGAGCCTGGGCCACTTTTCATGTTATAAATAACCCCAGGTTGTTAATAAATAAATAATTAATAAGTGAACTATTTATTTCTCACATGTGAGCAACCATTGTGACACAACTAGTGCCACGCAGTTTGTAAGTACAATAAAATGAGTCCAATCCACCTTTCCATCCACAAAATAACTTAAATCAATAGTTGATATATTTGTGGTTGATTTTTTTCAGCTTTAAATTTGTCCAAGACTTTGTATTCATGGTTTTGCATCTGCAAAACATTTTTGACAAAGAATTAAAAAGCAGTTCTTGAACTAATTCCTTATAACAGCCCTTTAGCCTTGGGCTATCTTTTACAGTCAATTGAACACGGACTTTTCTAAAGGGACATTCCCTCTCATTCCCACAGCACAATGGTCCCAAATGAGCCTCTGTAATGCCATCTCTCCACATTTCTAACTATTCCCACTTTCTGGGGCAGTGATCCTGGTCAGGAGCGTTTGTGTTTTTTTAGACTTTGATCCTGAGCAAAGGCACTTAGGGGTTGGCATCATTTGCTAGGAAAAAGGCCTAGCATAGTGGTTTAAATTGATGAGAGTCAATTTTTCTCATGCCCATTAACAGTCTTTTGGTTTTTCCCTCCAGAGGTTTTTGTTGCTTAGTCAGCCAGGTCTTGCAACCAGCAGGAAAGAAAGTCAGACAATAGGGTATTCCTGTAAGCTCCACCCAGCTATTTCTCTTTACATCTCATTAGCCACTTATTTTTGCAAGGGATGATGGGAACTGTAGTTTTTCACCTGGACAGAATACCAGAGTTTCATTTATTAAGGAGGGAAAATGGATCTAGGGTAGGAAAATAGCACCTTTACTCCGGAGAGCTCAGGAACCTCTGAGTTCTGGCTGTGGTGCGAAACAAAGGACAAAGGCTCTAGAGGACATGATTAGCATTTGGTTATGACAGCAATGACAATGTTAACTCTTCCTTAATTCACATTCTTGGTTCTCAGAGTATGTGATGCTTTCTTCTGGCCTTTCTTCTCTTTTGTAGGATTGACAGTATGTTTTCTTAGCCATACTTAACCTAGAACATGATGTGATTTTTGGTAATGTGGGATGGGGGATACCTAAAAAGTAGATGGGATTCTATAATCCATTTTATCCTGAACTATTTCCTGAGGCAGATACTGTTGGCTTCAGTTTAGGCATGACTTGGGCACTACTAGTGGAAGGGATAGTGAGCCTTAACTTTTTGTTTGTCCGATTTCTCTCCCTTAAAATGTATAATATATCTATTAATATGGATCAGCAGAGACTGTGAAATTCTTGGGGGGAAAAAAACTGATGTAAATATATTACTTTTGATCATTTAAAATTACATTTGCTTTTGTTTTAATCTTGAAATTATGTCCTTTGCCCTCTACATCCAGAGGGAAAAAAAATACTGGTTAACGTTACTCTACAGTTGAATCACTATTTTATTTCTCTTCTGATAAATGCATCTGTCTCCTTTAGTGTGGCAAGGAAGAAACAGTTTACTTTCTAGAAATTAGAAAAGCTAAGGCAATTTAGAAAATCCCATTACAGGTCTCAGATGAACTGTTTATTATTTGAAATGTCTTGTTTATTATTCCTAAAGTCTTTCAAAATTACCTTCCCATCCATCCTACAGTAAGGCCATGATTTGTTTTCCCTGGCTTCATGCTTCCCTTTGTGTCTCAGGTAAGGAGCTCAGCAAAGCCCTGGGTGATAATGAGGAATGTGTCTGGAATTGACCTTTGCTACAGAGATGCCAGAGCTTCTCTAGGTTCGGGTTTTTAGAGTCTAGGGGTTTTTGGTGGAATTAGAGAGGATTGTCATATCTCAGAGGATACTGATCTGCCTTTAGGGTTGGAGAAGCAACCAACTGGAAGGTTATTATCAGTAACAAAAGCAATAAAAAAAAATGACAAGATGCATGATATGAAGCTAAACTCTATCTTGCCTTTGCCTCTCTTATGGACTAATCAGAATTCCTGTTTTGGCACCGCTTTGTGAATTTTCCTTTTCATACAGGGGTGGGGACACTGATAGCTCACCCCCTCCTGTCTGTCACTCACTGCAGAGTCCAAAGCTCTCATTTCTGAAGGCCACCGCTAAAGGGTGTGTCTGAACACGGACCAAATGCTTCCCAGGTCAGCTGGAGTTTCCAGATGGCAATAAATCAAAACTAAAAATAGAGATATAAAATTGTCTTCTACCCTGGCTCGTCCCTTTTGGTAGAGGCTGGTTTCACAAGGGTCTGGAAGTGGCATTTCCATTTTCATGGGTTGATACCCAGTAGCTTAAATCGTTTCTCTACACTTGATCGCAGAAAGAGTATTTCTCAAGTGCAAAATGCTCTCATGCTAGGGTATACCAATGACTTCAATGTGCGAGTTGATTGCAGTAGGCTAGCCGATCAGTGGGACAGCACCTTCTGTGTTGTTTCTGATTCATCCACGTGGCTTGGAAAGACTGCGACTTTAGATCATATTCCCAATTATAAGTCCTTGGATTCTGTTTTATTTTATCTCTCTCTAACTCCTCTTGTCTATAGAAATCAGTCTAATTTTTATTGGCATATTTTATATAGTCAGATTCATGTTCATGTCAAAATGTAATCTTGCATTTCTGTTAAATGACTGTGAGCCAAGACAAGGTCCCTTAAGGGCAGAGGACTCTGAAGGTTCCTAAGGCACAGCTAATTCTTAATTTGTCAAAAGACCCAGCTGGTATGGTTCAGTGGTTGAGCATCGACCCATGAACCAGGAGGTCATGGTTGGATTCTGGTCAGGGCACATGCCGGGTTGCAGGCTCGATCCCCAGTAGGGCGTGTGCAAGAGGCAGCTGATCAGTGATTCTCTCTTATCATTGATGTTTCTATCTGTCTCTCCTTTTCCCTTCCTCTCTCTGAAATCAATAAAGACATATTTTTAAAAAAATTTGTCAAAGGAATTTGGGTTGTCTGTTCCTCTGAGCATTAAGGGTCAGATAAGAGAAAGATCAGAGAATGTTCTCAAAGCTCTAGTAAGATTGACTCAAATTCTGAGGATTCTCCAGTCATTGTGAGATATTAGAGATACAAAGACAAATATAACACAATACATGCTTTCAATAAATTTATATTTTAGTAGGAGACACATATGTAAATAATAATAAATATTACTATATATCTAAGATAGCCACTAAGTATATCCAGGACTTTGATTGGAGTCAGTCAAGTGGGGAGCAGGTGTAGAAGGGAGCAGGGACAAAGTAAAAGACTTCATGAGGGTGTGACCCTTGAGCCGAATCTTTAATGGATAGATGCTGGCCCAGAGGGCATGCTGGGGAAAGTATTTTTGGTACAGTAGGCAAGACAGAAACATGAGCTGTATGTTGTTGTGGGGACGGGTGCAGCTGAAACATAGCATAGAGACTGGAGTTTTGTGAAAGAGGCAATGAGACGATCAAATAGGGGTAGATTACAGCAATCGACTACCATGAAAACTAAAAATTTCAACCTGTAAGCAATCAAAGGGACTTTCAAGATGGAATAATGGATTTGAACATGACCATGTTGTTTGTTGTTTCCTAGTAGGTTTTCCTCTCATCCCCAATTTAAATAAAGCAAGTAATTATTGAGCACCTACTAACTTAACTCCCTGTAAGAGGGAACCCTATATTCCTTTTGTAAAACCAATGGTACTCTGACTCTTGCATTAAACGGTTTAGAAGTATTATACTTTCCCTTGTTAGATGTGGGAGACATGAGGGTCTACATTAATGACACTGCCTGATTTATCAGTCTTTGCTTATTTAATCAAGATTTTTTTTAAAAAAACATTAAAAAAATCAATAGAAAGGGAGGCATACTGTTTTGAAAATGTATGCGCACGTTTTTATCTTGTGACCGGGCATGTGACCAAGTGGTTCATGTTGACAGAATGGTTATACGCCACTGCACATCGCTGCCAAAAAGAACCAGATGGACATAGCGACGACTCTGCTGGAATATGGTGCTGATGCAAACGCAGTTACCCGGCAAGGAATTGCTTCTGTCCATCTTGCAGCTCAGGAGGGTCACGTGGACATGGTGTCACTGCTCCTCAGCCGAAATGCCAACGTGAACCTGAGCAATAAGGTAACCTTTTTCTTTCTCCACAAAGCAGACAACACAACAACACCTCGCCTCCCCAGAAAGTCATCAGGAAGTCGCGAAAAATCTAAGTCAGATAGGGAGTGTAAAGTGTAAAGTCACAAGAAGATGTTTACCAAAGTATTAATTATCATGGCAAAAACTTGGAAACAATCTGTTTAAACAGTAAGAGAATGGTAGGTCAGTAATTGCAAAGTCATACAGTTGAGTAGCATGTAGTCATGAAAATGAAGTCCACCGAGTTTATCTAAAAACATGAAGTTATGTTATAAAGTTCATTCAGAGAGTAGCATTGTTATTTCACCAGAATGTAACAAGTGAGAAATTGTAAACAGTAGCCTGTTGATTCGTTCCACAGGCATGTTTGGGGCACCTACTCCTTGCCTGTCTCAGTTTAAGTCCTAGGTTACAAAAAGAAATTGGAAATCGTTCTGCTCTCTAAGAGTTCGTTTTAATAACAGAAATTTAAGGCAGCTATCTTATTCAATACATTGGAAAGGTTGTTAGTTTACACGTTTAGTCTTCGTATGTCAGTTAGCAGTTCTGAGGAACTTGTAAAGACGGTTCCCAAAATTCTTCAAATTCCGGTCCTCATATTTGACATTCCTATTATTAGTGAAGGAAGGCCCAGCCCACAATTGAGCAGACTGATTGCAGTATTGTTGCATATATCAGAGAATTAGGATTTGCTGACTACCTATGAATGAATACCTGCGTCTGAGATCTGCCTGATACACAGAATGGATGTTCTAAGTCTCCAAACAGCACACCCCCTGCAAGAATGCCCCCAAATTCTTGATAATTGAAACTCCCCAGCAGTTAGCTTTTCCTCGCCAGTTAGTGATGGCACAGCCGTGGCATTTCTCAGCTGTAGCTCAGATATTGGAGTAGAGTTTCAACATAGGAATAGTTTTATGGTGACAAATGACAAGTTCTTTATTTTTAACATATGTGGCCTGTGTTTCAGAATCACGGAGGATTTAAATCCTAAATCGAACTCTTAGTGGAGTTGTGTCATTTGGGCAATTTATGTGAGCTCTGTCAGCCTCCGTTTCATCCTCTAGGAAAGATAATATTTACTTCACGGAGATGTCATGAGGATTAACTAGATAACATGCAGCCCCTTCACAGTGGAAATGAATAACCGTATTCATTGTGGACTTTGTACAATTTTGAAAAAAGGTTACTCTGCACTAATCTGAATCCCCGAGGTTGTGATTTAACCAATTCTGTAGACCAAAAGACCAGGGAAATCTGTCTCGCAGCTTTAATATCTTGAAGGTCCTTTTTGATCATTACAGAGCAAACACCTTTTTCATTTCCCTTTTTTCTGGTGTATCAGTTTGATTTTCTCATATCTTTTTAAACATCCCTTTTAGGAATGCATGTCTCAGCATTAATGGGACTCACAAAGCAATGTCAAATAGTTATTCTAATCAGGACTTGTTTGAGCTTGTGAATTTTCTAAGGTTCATTACCAGTATGTAAACCAGCCTGCTAAGAGTTGGCTGCAAAATTCAACTTGTCTACATGAGGTAGAGAGCCTGGCCTTCGCAAAGTGAAGCACATTCTGGCATCCACTAGAGCTGTGATGGCGAACCTTTTGAGCTCGGCGTGTCAGCATTTTGAAAAACCCTAACTTAACTCTGGTGCCGTGTCACATATAGAAATTTTTTGATATTTGCAACCATAGTAAAACAAAGATGTATATTTTTGATATTTATTTTATATATTTAAATGCCATTTAACAAAGAAAAATCAACCAAAAAAATGAGTTCACGTGTCACCTCTGACACGTGTGTCATAGGTTTGCCATCACTGCACTAGAGTGTATTTTCTCTTGTGTGCCCAGAATATCATATCTCATTCATTCTCCCAGAGACAATGTAGACCTGAACAATTGGTTAACAGGTTAACACTTTCAGTGGGTTTGATACTAAAATACAGTGTGATTGACTTTTTCTTTTCTTTCAAATACTCCAATCAAGTGGATATTCACTTTACAATCATAGGTTATTTTTAGGCGGATAATACTTTAGAAAGAATTTGTCAGTGTTTGCTTTGGTAGATGGGGCATCTAAAGGCAATTCTAAAGACCAAAAGGCATAGGTGATAAACCATCAGCCACCTTCCTGAATATACGCAGCGCAGCGATACTCCCAAGTTTGAAGAGCAGATCAGCTGGCTTCCCATTAGCACATGGTACTTAAGGAGCTTTCAAGAACTTCGCAGGACCAAGAAACTGCCTAGGACAATGGCATGTGTAAATCTTTGCTTCCCTTCTCTCTTGTCATTTTCTCTTTTAAATAAGCCCCGGTGTGAAAGCAGATCATCAGCAGAACATTATCATCCAGGAGGAACTCGGACAGTTTTCTGCCAGTTTTTCCTGAGCTGCCAGGGTTGTAAACATCAGTCACTGTCCCTCCACTCCTCCCACCTACCCATTCCACCTTCCCATTTAACACCAGACGTTGTTTCCTTGCTAAAAAGTAAATATTAACCCCCACAAAAAATAGCTTTTGTGAAAATTTCTCGTGCATGAAACACTTTGTTTTACCTCTCTTGTTACTGGTAACCAGTAGTTCCCAGCAGTTTTAAGGAAGACCGTGAACTTGAGTTACTGCTAAAGTGCTAGTGTCTGATCTGCTTTGATTTTTATTTTGATGTTGCTATTTTCCCACATGGATTGTATAGACCACAGTAGCTATATTTCTTTATAAAGCAAATAGAATATTAGACAGAGCTGTGGTTAATCTGACTTGGGGGTGTTTTCTCTTTCCCCAATAAATGTCATTTTTTAAATGAGCAATGGTCAAAACCCCATAAAAGATTAACAGGTCACTTCTGAGCTTAACTGAGACTATTTTAACGATCACATTATTTTTTAAAAACTTTTTTACCAAAATCATGAGTATAAAAATAAAATTTTCTTTATCGAATATATCCTGTTTTACCTAAAGGATGTTTGCTTTTGTCCTCTGATTCCATCAATTAGTAGGTGGATTAAAAACCGATGCTCAACGCTGGTTATATAGAGATTAAACGTACAGTATCTGCCTCAACAAGCTCCCAGTGGTTTGAGGAAGACAGACAAGAAAAAAAGACAGAGTTGAAATGCAGGATTATGATGATCTTTAGAGAGCAGGTGTGCACATAAAGGTAACAATGAGGCCTTTGTGAGATGGGGAGAAGGAAGCCTGAGGAAGTTGAAAATGACTCTGTCATAGGTAGATGGTCACCCACAGTGTGCAGGAAATAGACAGGGCAACACGAGAGAGTGGGACATGTCCCCAAGTGTGCTGGTAACCCCAGTGAAGTGTCTTCCGAGTTTCAAAAAGCCTCAGACTTAGAATAGGTGACCATGACACTTTCACAAAATGTTACGGCTAACAATACTTGTTTCCTCTAGAGCAGAACACGGAACATTGTTCTATGACCATGTCAATCTTGGGTGGTGCCACTGGGGCCCTGGCTTATTTTTCTTGGGAGTTCAAGTGAATGCATCAGTCCTCCGTTTTATATGTCCCCTTTATTCAGTCTGAGTCAGCCTCCTTCAAAATTCTATAGACATTATTGAAAAGTCAAGCAGGGGGAAAATCAAAAAGTCATGCGGTTTACCCTCCCGGAGTCCTTGGTTTGACAGAATAGCAACCCCTAAATAAAGAACGTGCAGAATCTAGACTAGCGATTTTCAACTGGTGTGCCGCAGGAATTTTTAAGACATGCAACACCCGACTATTTAGTCCGGGGCACTGACCTCTTTTCCCTTAGGTTGTCAAATAAAAAAATGGCAACAGCCAACACAACAATAGCCATCAGTGTGAATGAATGAAAATTATACCTTTTTTGGTCAGATCAGCAAAAAATGTAATACCTTGTTTGGTGTGCCGCAGAATTTTAGCAATTAGGTTATGTCTGCCATGAGATGGAAAAGGTTGAAAATCACTTTTCGGAATAACCACCGCTCTGTTTATGTGTGCCGTGAGATGGGAAGGGGGCTGAACCCTTTCTGGCGCTGCTTTTGGTCCAGTACTTTTCTCTGGAAAATAGAACAGGCTGGTGTTCTCATTGCACATAGGCAAAGTGGGAGGACAAAGGCCTGCAATATTCACTTCTGTGCTCATAATGGAGGAAAGGAAATAATCTAGAAGCATCTTTACCTACTTACTTTCTCTTATTATTTATGAGAAAAATTCTTCACAACACCGAAGATTTCTAAACCAGGGCATAGTCCTAGTAATTTTTTTCCATCAGAACAGCGATGTAGTCGGCATATTCTGCGGTACAGTCCGTTTCAAATATTTAGTCTCATTAAACCCATACACCATCTAAATGACCTGGAAATTCTCATGATACAGCATTTATATTCCATTTCACAGGCCATCCTTCTTACCCAGAAACAACATATAGAAAGTATTTGTCAGCTTTGAGTATTAATTGAATGGGGGAAATATTATCGTATATCAATATTCAATTTATAAATGATTTTTATTTTAATCTTTTTTTGCTAAAGCTAGTACCACTGGTGATGTATTAAAATTGCATAATTTTTTGGGGGAGAGAGTCTTTAAGGTGAACACTGAAGTATGTAGAAGAAATGGTATAAAGTCTGTGAATTGCTTTAAAATACTATGCAAAGGGGAGAAAAGGAATTAGGGCTGAATGAACCAAGTGTAAGAAAACCTTGCTACTTGCTGACGCTGTAATGAGTGCAGAGTCTGTCTGTTCCCTTCCCTTCTGAGTGTTTGAAATTTTTCATTAAGCCTGTAGATAACAATGTTGCCCCAGTGCTCGTGTATAAACTTATTCTCCAGAGTTTTTTAACCTAGAAATTCTAGGCTTTCTCCCCTGGAATTTATGAAATGCTTCGCAAACATGCCTGTGTACTTGGACGTTTTTGCAGAGTGGCCTGACCCCACTCCATCTGGCTGCTCAAGAAGACAGAGTGAATGTGGCCGAAGTCCTCGTCAACCAAGGGGCACACGTGGACGCCCAGACCAAGGTAGACAGAAAGAATGTGCCCACACAATGTGTCTCTTAGTGGCTCCTGTATGGACGCAAGTACAGTTCTTTAGGGGAAAAAGCAAATTCCTCCATTGTATCTTTTATACATAATATTTCCCATGTACATCTGTTCAAGGGACCCTAAAGTCTCTGATTCTGGTACCCAGATGCCTTTATCTTGAATGGCCCGGGCATTTTGTTCTAGCGGCATATCAATACCTTTCTGTGTTAGCGCTATTGGTCCTTGTCACAACAGATCCACCCTCCAAGGGCAAAGTGTGAAAACTGGTACGTTTCTTAGTTTTTGTAACTGATGTAAAAAAAGCATATTAAAAATTTCAGTAATTTGTGATCTCTAACTTCGTGCAGGCCTAGTCTATGAAAAAGGATAAATTCAATTTTATTCAGCTATTACTACTTGCTAAATTCATTATGATGTGTATGGTTGCTGGGGTCTCTCTCTCTCTCTCTCTCTCTCTCTGCCAAAATAGCTCTTCTAAGAAATAGATAGATGAATCTCACATAATGCCACAATTTTAAGCTCAGATAAGAAAATGGATGTTTAGTGTCATCATCAATGATATGACTTCATAGTCCCCTCATTTCCCTGAACGTTTTCTTTCATGCTTAATTTTGTTACCTCTGCATATCAAACTTGTTTTATCGACTCTAAAATAGAACTCTTCTATGTGTCACATTTTTTACATAAAAATGAATGCTTATTAAATATTGTTATGAATGCAGAGACTTTTGTGTGTAATATAGACAGATGCTGAGGTGTATGGACAGATAGTGAAGATGTTGATAGTAGAGGAGTATCACCAGGAATTAGCCAGGTAAAAAGGTGTGCAGACATCAAATCTAGACTGGATTTATGGGGCCGCACAGATAAAGCCAACTTTAGGTATGGCTCTGGCTCTATGGCGGTGGCTCCTCCACACATACTGTGTTCTATGAAACAGAAGCTGCCCGAGAGAGACATGACCAGGCAAGATCCTTTAAGCTTTCTAAACTGTGTTAAAATAGGAGGGGGGAGGTAGCCCTAGGCAGAGCTGTGCAAGCAGGCCAGCTCCTCCCCTCTTCCTTCTCTGAAACTCCTTGTGTCCTGGAGACTCCTTGACCCCATTTGGTGGCTGAGTTGCCCTGCTCTCCCTTCACTCTTTCCCTCCCAAACTTTTCAAATCGAAACAATCTCATTGTCCTTAACCTTGAATGCCTTCCTAGGTGGCTTGGCATTGTACAGAGAAACCACTGGTAGTGGCTGAATGGTTTCTCCTTACTTTTTTACATTTTGAAAATAAAAGCATTTTTAATTGGAGTTAGTGTATATTCATTATTTTGCTTGAATTGCTTGGTTAAAAAGAAATCTCTAGCCCTAGCAGGTTTGGCTCAGTGGATAGAGCATCAGCCTATGGACTGAAGGTCCTGGGTTCAATTCCGGTCAAGGCCACATGCATGGATTGTGGGCTCGATCCCCAGTGGGGGGCTTGCAGGAGGCAGCCGATCAATGATTCTCTCTCATCATTCATGTCTCTGTCTCTCTTTCCCTCTCCCTTTCTCTCTGAAATCAATAAAAATATATTAAAAAATAAATCTCTAGGAATTTGCAATTTCATGGTGAATGTATTCACCCTGTGTTCACTTACACACATGTGCACACTTTTTTGGCTACCTCTCTATTTTTAGATGCAAACTTCTAGAAGGCATGGACAGGGTTAAGATTCTCAATATATTTTGCCTCAAAACATCCAGTACTCAGTGAGGAGGCATGGTAGTGATTCTCAAGGGCAGGTTGGAGGAGAGGAAAGGGTGCGAGCACCTTCTGGTCTCAGTTTGCACCCATGACCCCTCAGGTTGAATCTTAGACTCTACGGGGTTTGCTCCTAACCCCTCCCCCCCCTCACTACCTCAGGTCACAGTTAGTAATCATTTTTGCACTTATTATAATATTTTTGAAGTACGTATCTTTTCTGCCCTTTACAAATGATGCACTATGAGAAACATCTCTCTGCCTCTTAGCTGTGTGGTGGTGTCTGTTACAAAATGTCCAAAATATCTGGAGTATCCTTATTTTTAAGAAATCATTGTCACCCTGCCTCAGTTGGTTGGGTGTTGTCCAGTGTACTGAAAGTTTGCCGGTTTGATTCTGGGTCAGGACACATGCCCAGATTGCAGGCTCAGTCCCCTGGTAGGGGGCATGCAGGAGGTCACCGATCGACGTTTCTCTCTCTCTCTCTCTCTCTCTCTCTCTCTCTCTCTCTCTCAAAAATCAATAAAATAAATAACAAATTAAAAATCATTGTCTAGAATACACATACACACATTATGTATTTTTAAATTGATAGAATTTATAACCCCTCAGGCATCCGTTGATATTCATCTAAGAAACAATCCAGCGCTTTGTCTAAATCGGTGGTCTTCACACTGTACTGTGGCTGGCCAGGCAGGACACTGTAACTGGAGCATGTGTACCTGGACCAGGTTCAGACTTCTCAGACCTGAGCTCACTCACAGCAGCCTCTTCAGCTTTAGTATGGCTCTGCTTCCTTCTGTCTGTCATGCATCCTGATAATCACCTACTGACTCGTATTATCATTTAGCCCCTTCATTTTGTAACCTTGATTTTACACTCTCAGAGATTAGAGTTTTTATTTATTACACTCTCAATAAATTCTAGTCAAAATCTTTCCATAGAAGTCTTCTGACCCCTCCCCAAGAAGCCACGGAATCAGCCTATCCAGGCTGCCAGTCACTTCATCTCTCCGTTCAGTCTTGAAACGTTGTTGAGACTAGAATTAGCTAATGCAAGAGAGTACTTTGGGAAGTGATATGGGTAACTATTTTCATGTGAGATGGTATTATTGTTTACACCTAAGACTAGCTCTGAGAATTATCAAGGGTGTTTTTGGTTTTGTTTTGGTGGTGTTGTTTTTATAGGGAAAAACTATTTTTGTCAGCTCAAAAAAAAAGGTTAAGTAACAATTTTGCTTCTAATTGGGATGACTGCTACTAAAAGTGTATTTATGATGTTTCTTTTTAAAAATATGTAATTACAGATGGGATACACCCCACTCCATGTGGGTTGCCACTATGGAAACAACAAGATTGTTAATTTCCTGCTCCAGCATTCTGCAAAAGTTAATGCCAAAACAAAGGTAAACTCCTTTCTCCTTTGTGTCCACCGAAATCATTGATTGTGTCTGAGGAAATGAGTCATTTCTTCCACCTTCCTTCTACAGAATGGGTATACGCCATTGCATCAAGCAGCTCAACAAGGACATACACATATAATCAACGTCTTGCTTCAGAACAATGCCTCCCCCAATGAACTCACTGTGGTAAGAGCCGAGGGCCAGCTAGGGAAAGGCAGATGGGCCTGGGCACTAGGATCTTCTCACATTTTTCATTGTGCACCACAGTTGTTTTTCTTTCCTTTCATGCATAGGCATGAGCAAGCATTCAGCAGAATGAAGGGAAAAGGAAAATACTAATAATTATGTTGTTGTGAGCTGTCCAGAGGAAGAGTTGCGATTAGTGTTTCACGCTCAAAAACTACTGATTGCCTTGCCCCCTGGTGGGAAGTACATAAGAAGAAGAAATATGCGTTTGTTTCCTTGATTCGTTAGGACATTAAGAACCTCTTGGATTCAGTCTGTAGCAGCTCAGACTCTGCTATAAGAGTAGGAACAGGTTAGGTGGGTTTCCTGCAAAGTATGTCTGATGAAACTGTTTTGCACGTGGCAATGGAATGGGCTGTGGAGACACTGGTCTTAGGATTTGTACGGGTGAGACAGGTGCACACATACAGGCACTGAGACACGTGGAATTCCTGGCTAATTCCTTGTTCCCGTTTCCCTCTTGCCAGAATGGGAACACTGCCCTCGCCATTGCCCGCAGGCTTGGCTACATCTCAGTGGTGGACACGCTGAAGGTTGTGACTGAGGAGACCATTACCACAACGGTGAGTGGTGGACGCCGGGCCTGGCTATCTTAAGACAGTGGATCTTTTAAGACGTTTCTCAGACAGTAGATCTTTCCTGGGCTTTGCAGAGATGAAACCTCTTTCCTCTGTTCATAGACTACGAGCCATGTTTCCAGAGGTTGTCACCTCATGGTTGGCACTTTAGCATAGCAAAACTCTCATCTCTGATATTAAGAAAACTTGAAAACACTAAAAATACCCCTTTAAAAGTTGCATTTGGAGCTATAGAGTTTGTCATTCCATATAAAGCTAAATGTATTTATTCATTTGGCTATTTTTTAAAAGTTTGAATGAGGTGTAGGCAGAAATGTTTTAGCATCCTTCTTTGGCACTTTAAGAAAATGGAGCATTCTGAGTTGGTTCTTTGACAATTTTTAAACTCACAAATGATTAATAGATACATTGTTAGCATTATTATAAAAATGAGATTGTTATAACATGAAACATTAGAGATAGGCTCAAATTGATTTTTACCACCACTTTCACTTGTCTTCCGTTCACCTATTGGATTTTCATAGGGAAAACAGTAGCTGCTTTATTAAAATTTTAAGTGAATCTTTACTAGGAGGCCTTATTTAGCAGATATTTCTTTACAAACTGCGGCAGGATTTGGTAACTTTGGAATCAAGAGCAGATATTGCACCGTATCAGAGGCTTATTTGAATAATTCCTGACCACATGACTCAACACAAGGCCTGGCATTGACTCTGTACATGGTAAATTTAAGACTCTGGAATACTTGGACTTACTACCTCTGCCTCCTTTTCTCATCTATCACCTTCCGTCCTGAAAGAAGGCACAGTTCACATCTGCAGACAGTTTGTATACACAGGGCTTCATAGAAAACACAGAAGTTGTTCTGGCCAGTGTGGCTCTGTTGGTTGGCTGTCATCCTGTGCAACAAAAGGGTTGCCAGTTCAATTCCTGGTCAGGGCCTGTGTCCAGGTTGCTGGCTTGATCCCCAGTAGGGGGTGTGCAGGAGGCGACCAATAGATGTTTCTCTCTCACATGGATTTTTCCCGAGGTTTCTTGCTCGCTCTCTCTCTTCCTCTCTCTCTCAAATCAATTTTTAAAAAAACATACACACACATTGGTTGAGGTGCTCTCACACATTGGTTGAGGTGCTCTTTAGCAATCTGTAAATTTGGTTATTTGACTATCTACATGCTTTAGAAACTAAATAATAAGCCTGCTAATTACAAGAGAGAAGTTTGATAATGGGTGAAAAAGAAAACAATAGCTTTAATGGAGTAGCATGATTTCTTTCTTTCTTTCTTTCTTTCTTTCTTTCTTTCTTTCTTTCTTTCTTCTTTCTTTCTTTCTTTCTTTCTTTTACTGAATTTATTGGTGTGGCATTGTTAATAAAATTATATAGGTTTCAGGTGTGCAATTCTACAATACATCATCTGTATATTGTATTGTGTATTTACCACCTCAAGTCAGGTCTCCTTCCATATCCATTTATCCCCCCCACCTTTATCTTCTTCCAGATTCCCATATGTTACTTTCACATACCTCTTGAGTGTTTCGTTATCTGATTATCTATTATTAAATTCTCAAGAAAAGAATTTAAACAAATAATGTAATATCCTTAATTTTATAGACATCTCATGTAGCTCTTTCTAGGGTGGGGAATGAGAGGAAGGAGGACAAGGTAGTAAACAATGGTGAGCTGTCACCATGCTAGATGTGAAGTCACTGCAGCAAAATCAGGGTGTCTCAAAAAATGTATAGACGCTGAAACAGCTAATAATAGCTCAATTTTAAAAATGAAATGTATTTTAATGAATACTGACTTTATTCAAAGTGTGTGTATACATTTTTCTGGAACACCCTATATATAAGACTTCTACTTCAATGTTAGAGAATGGAAACTCCTAGTACAGTTCAAAATCCAATCTAATTTGATTGAATGTAAATGACTTTGTCACCCATTCAGAAAGTTCCACGTGCTTCCTTGATACCAGAAAAGCTATAGGAGAAAATAAAGTTACAGGCAGAGAAAGTCAGGTTATAGCCTCAGGAAATCTTCTGAAAGGTGGATATCAAGGCTCAGATTCCTAATGAAGGACACACCGCATTTGGGGCCAAAGCCATTTCACACTCAACCTCATCAGCCTAGTTGGTTTCTGCCTCAGAGAGAAGACAGGAATCATGCTCACAGGAAAGATTCAGTTGGCCTAATGGGAGAAATGAGGCTTTGACTAAATGGAGTTCTCACACTGACTAGAAAAGAGTCCATCCCAGTCCCTAAGACTCAGCCCAGCTCTGGTATGTGAGACTGTATTTCAAGCTGAGACACCACCCTGTCAGCCCTGCTGCGGCAGTTACATGTGATCCAGTTTACAGGAGGATCGAGCTATTCAGGGTGGAGTCTGACCTTAAACTCCCTAAACACAGCGCTGTCTCCACCAGAGGCAGACCTTCACACAGCCAGTTACTGGGGCCCCATTGTTCCAGAAGCAAACTTTAGTTTTTAAAAATGCCTTTTAAAAAGAAAGCTGCCTTCCATAGGAGCACTGTGTAAGATGTGGCAATTCTGAGAAAGGCGCAGCAAGGGAAACTGACTATATGGAAGCTGGTATGCAGAGAGATGAATGAAGGTGTTTGTGTTGTTGAAAATACTCAATTCCCTGCATAGTAATGAGCAGAATACATCTATCACTCAGATCTGTTTCCCTTTTTTTAAATTAGTGCTTATGTTCAATCTTTTCTTTTTAAATATATTTTTTATTGATTTCCGAGAGGAAGGGAGAGGGAGAGAGAGATGGAAACATCAATGATGAGTGAGAATCATTGATCAGCTGCCTCCTTCACACCCCATACTGGGGATCGAGCCTGCAACGGGGGCATGTGCCCTGACCTGGAATCGAATTGTGACCTCCTGGTTCATAGGTGGATGTTCAACCACTGAGCCACGCCAGCAAGCCAGATCTATGATTCTGAAAGGGCGAGGGCTAGGTCCTCCATCTTGCCCCAGGGTAGGGGCTGCGTCCTACTCTGCTAGCCACACCCAGGTGGCAGAGCACAGTCCTTTCTCCTCCCCTTACTCCAACCCCCCCCCCCATAAAGCCCGTCTCTACGCGGGGGTTCGCTCTCTCAGCCACTTGGTTTGCCGTTGTGTCGGTGAGTCTGGTGGACGGGAGCTCAAGCTAGCTTGAAATACAGATTCTTATGCTTTTGCATCGGATTGGCTGGCTCCCTGATGTGGTTTCTTGGGAATCTTGAAATCTGGGCATAACAGATTCGAATTCCATTCTCTTATAAAGGGAACCAGGGCTCCTCGGAGAAATGGCTTGATCCAGCTAGAACTAGGGTAGGAGATATATAAATGAGCTGGGAACATCTGGTAGTGCCTAAAAATAATAATAATAAGGAAATATCCCCCTCCTCCACCCCAAATAAACAAGTAAATAAGTACACACACAAAAATGATGGGGACATGTCAAAGGGACACAGGAATCAATGGAAAGAGTCCCCAGTGCTGAAAGCTGCAACAGTTTGAGCAAAAATGTAAAAAAGCAGTCCTGGGGTACAGTGCAAAGTATCAAATAAATAGCCCTGAGTCCATTCTGGTAAGTAAGTGACTGGTAAGTATGGAAGAAGAGACACATTTCTCAGGCAAAAGAACTCTAATTTTTGAGCCTACACACGCTGACGGGATAGATATACTAGTAATTCCCAGCTGCTGAAGCCAGGGTTGAGCATAGTGACTTCCTTCCGAAGAAAACAGCGTGGAAGGGGCAGAGGGAATAGAGTGACTTTGCATGGAGATGCCAGGCACGCACTGCGTGAGCCAGGTGAGGAAGGCTAACGTCAACACCACCCAGTCATATTGATGGTATGTGATAAAAATGGCACTCGACCTCTGTGGTCTTCCTCTCCAAACCATATTACCTCAGTCTAATCATGAGGAAAACATGAGACAAATTCCAGTAAAGAGACATTCCACAAACCACCTGATCAGTTGGCCTCAAAACTGTCAAAATCATTAATAACAAGGAAAGTCTGAGAAAGTCACAGCCACCAGGAGAAATGACAACCAAAGATAATGTGGTATCCTGATTGGGATCCTAAAACAGAATTAGGTGGAAATTTTTTAAAAAATCTGAATATAGACTTTAATTAGTAATAGTGTCTTCATATTGGTTCATTAATTGTAATAAATGTACCATTAATTGTAATAATGTAAGATGTTAATAATAGGAGAAACTTGGTGAACTCTCTATACTATCTTTACAATATTTCTGTAAATCTAAAACTGTTCCAAATAAAATGTTTATTTATAAAAATGTTTAAGTTCAGTGTTACATGCTGGAAGAGATATGAATGAAGGTGTTTAAATTGTATTGTTGAAAATACTCAATTCCCTGAGTAGTAATGAGCAGAATACATCGATCACTCAGATCTGTTTCCCTTTTTTAAATTAGTGAATGCTTATGTTCAATCTTTACAACACAACACAGATAGTGTTTCTTAATTAGTGAATGCTTATGTTCAATCTTTTCAAATACAACACAGATAGTGCTGTATTTCAACAGGATAATTGAGGACAGGGTGTGCAGTCACATTTACCAAGAATTGGTAAGAACTGCTATAAGAAGCTGGGGCTTTTACCCTTTCTGAGTGTTAACGGTGTAGTTTTTATTTCAATTGCCTTATTTAAATGTGTACCTGCCTTTGTTCCGTAGTCTTTCATGTGCTCAGAGTTAAAAGAGGACTCTTTGAAACTAAAACATTAAGTCATTGAGATTTTTTAACAAGTAATGCTGTCGGAGTATTTGGATGGATACAGTCTCTATAGGTCAAAAGTTATCAGAGCAAGTAAGAGATTCAGCAGGGCTTTTGCCTACACTATACCGTTCTCTGATATTTTTGTAGAGGTTAAAATGATCTTGCAAATGCATTACCTCTAAAATATTTATATATATATATATATATATACACATATATATTCAGTAAATCAAGTAATTTATGCAATCTTCATAAAGATCTATTCTAGAAATTAAGATGACACAGGGAAGACAAAATATATGGCTGGCTTGATAAGTAGTGAAGACACATATTTCTTGCCATTCATTTGGTTTATCTTCAGCCAAGACATTTATTTAGTAGGATGAGGCAGCAGATTCATCAGACCAGGAAAAAGTACAGGCGATCTCTCTCTCCTCTTCCTTTGAAAAGCCTTACTAGGGATTTCAGCCTTTTAAGCTGGTGTGCTTTGTCCCTAAAGTTGTTTCACCTTGTGTTTGTTCTCAGCTGTGTATATGGTCAGGACCTTAGAGTTACTGGGGGACATCGTGATGTCATTTTATACGTGGCGGCTTTAGGATAACAACACATACGCCAACTAATAATAAGCCAACTAATTTAGAAAGAAAGAAAGAGTCTTGTTAAAACATGCACTGTCCTCACTCTGAAGTCACTGCTTTTTTGTTGTTGTTACCAGACTGTCACAGAGAAGCACAAAATGAATGTTCCAGAAACAATGAATGAAGTTCTTGATATGTCTGATGACGAAGGTATGAGAACCTCCTTTGAGTTCATAATAATTAAGTGACTGTGTATTTGTTTCCTGAAGAAAGTTCATTGCAAAAATGTTTTCAGAAACATTAGAATATGTTGTTGTAGTATCAACAGGTTACGTTTTCCACCCACTTACATTGTTCACTTAATCATGCAGTTCGTAAAGCCAACGCCCCTGAAATGCTCAGTGATGGCGAATATATCTCAGATGTTGAAGAAGGTATTTGCAATTTTTTATTGTGATGACACTTAACTACCATCTTTATCTTCCATTTCTTATCTTTGAAATGTAACACTTCCTTGAGTTACTAACTTTTCATTTTATCTTGAAATTATTAATTTATGTGTCATTTAAACAGTGCATATTTGGTGTTACTGATTATCTTCTTTTAATCTCTCTGAATCAGTTCTTGAACCCATTTTCCAGCTTAAAAATACAAGTCCCGCTAATTATCTGGATTCGTCTCTTTCTATTTGTTTCTATTAAGCAGGAAATTGATGTTTTTATTGCTTACATCTGAAAATCTCGAAAGGGAAAACTGATTAAAACTTATAGCTAAAATATTTTCAAATAAGCAAGTGAAAGTCTCTTTATAGGTAAGGAATCGGTTCCCCATTCTAAGATTTTCCCTATGCTTTTTAGCAAAAGCACCTTTTGATCTTGGACTAATAATGAAAACTCAACCTGAACGAAATTACTTTCAAAATATAAATTTTCAATATTGATTTCATGAAAGAAATAAAAATATAAATGATTATAGTTATACTTCATGTGCTTAAAAGAAACGATTTGTCTTCTGTCTTATTTAAAAATCAATATTTGACCAGGCCAAAATGTATAGATTATATTACTTACTGACATCTTTAAAAGGCTCTGGGAAACTAGCATTTTTACCATGAATATTATAAAGATGGCAAGTCATGGAGTTTTGCTGTAATAATTAAATGTTTACTTATATAATGTATGTTATGTTTAGGTTTCTTTCTTGCACCATTTGACTTTCCAAAACTACATTCCATCTATTGCTCCCTCCATTTGCCATCTTGCATGTAGTATTTTTCTCTTGAATCAGTCTTGGTGTTGCTAGTCTTTCTCTGCCTTTAGATAACTTCCTCATTTTAATTATTGTTCCTTCTTTGATTTGTACAAATTTAATTGGAAATGTAAATAGTGGAAAAATCTACCTGATCCAAAGTCACTTTAACTGTTTGGTGTACAATGGCTGCCCAGTGTTAGTCTGTGGTGGGGACCGCACACCCAGAGGACTAATTCTTGGTGGTCATTATGGATTTCGAAAGATATGTCTCATTGATTGTAAATGTTGTTTGGATAAATATTAAAGGGTTTATTCATTTTTCTTTCTTTTCCTCTAAAACATCAGCTATATGTTTATGTCCCCAAATAGGTAATATTTGTATCATCTTTAGTAATATGCTTTCCTGTCATATTATATTTCAATGCCTTCTAATGCCACATTTTCAGAGTAATTTCTGGCAGGCAGGAGAAACAAGAAAAATGATATTCTCACATAGATCTGTACACAGGCAGCCCATGATATCAGAAGTAAGTTCTTCTAATGAAATTATTATGAAATATAATATGACAATCACAGACCTAAAAATTTGCTAGTTTTTAACATACTATCCCAAAATAGCCTCACTGATGAGAAGCCACGTTTGAATGGACTATATAATTTGCCTCATTCGTGTAGATAACTAACCAAATCATTTCAAAAAAGGAGAAATTTTGCATCTCTTCATTTGAAGATTCTTGATCTAGCGGTTTAACTAGAAATGACAATCATTTCCTTTAGATGTATCTCAGTTTGGGAATTTGAAATTAATAAGAAAATTTTAATTCTCATTTTATCCATCTTCCCTTAAACACGTTGGGGTATGTGCGGGGACTGTGGGAGTCAAATGGCTTGTGATTTCATAATGTCGTAAAATTTAATGTCAAAAGGTTTTCCTTAAAAGTCACAATCTGAACAACAACCATCTAGTGCTGGAATTACCTCCATAGAACCCTCTGCTTAGGAGTTTCTTTTCCTAATGCCCCAAATGATAGGAATTCCCCAGTTTCCAAACTGCCTGTTCCACTATGAATAGCTCAGACTTTAAAGTTTCTTCTTTATTGAGTATTCTGCAGCTTCCACTCATTGATCCGGGCTCTTGATATATCTGGCACTATTTAGAACAAAATCTGCCTCTTCTATGTGACAATCCTTTCAATATTTAAAAACAGTTCTCATATTTCTTCTTGGGTTTTTTTCTCAGGGCATGTTATCACCACTTCTTTCCACTGTCCCTCACTGTCATACTCAATCTCCTGTGCACATTTTAATGTGCCTCAGGGAAAGCCATCTCGATTGAGGTGGCCTGAACTAAACACAATATTCTACATGTGGTGCGATCCCAGCAGACTGTAGAAGAGTTATTGCTTTGTCCCTGGATGATATTAAAAATCTATTATTAAAGATTAAGATACGTTTGAGATTGTAATCTACATGTAATTTGAGTCATATTAATATTACTGTCAGCTAAAGTCCCTAAATTTTGCTTATATGAGCTCCAGTAAGCTACATTTTCCCTATCATATAATACATCTTTTTTTTTTTTTTTTTTTTTTTTTTTTTTTTTTGCTGCGGAAATTAGCACTTCTATAATTACTCCAAATCCCAAAACAAGTCATTTAGAAATGTTAATTCTGAAAGGTCTCTACAATCTTAATGATAATTTTTACTTCTGACTCACTTGCCTGACAGTTTGGCCAGAACTTCACCACTTTCATTGGATTAGGGGCTGCCTGTCCAGTAAGCCCGAGGAACTGTGGCAAATGTTTATTTCCTCGAAACCACATGTTGTGAAAATGTCTCTCTACAAGCTCTAGTAAGAGATCATTACTCTGGTAACCCAGTGTGCCAACGGTATCAGCAGCTTTTTAAAGCCAATAAAAATAATAGAAGTATATGCTGTCAGTTTTTCTCAAGAAAGAAAAGATGAATGGATGTGTAAAATGGGAAAATATAATTGTCATTTTAAATTATAAAAACTGAGTGAAATATTAACAGAACAGTGGTCTCTCTTCTTTCTTCTTTGATTTCTCCTCTTTCTTAGGTCCACTTTGAGAAATTAGTATAGGGGAAAGAATGTTGGGGTTACTTTCTCCAAAAAAGGAAAACAAGTCTAGACAATGTTATCAGCCAATGACTCCAGGAACAATGGAGTCAAGTTACAGAGTAGAACAAAGGATGAAGCAGAACCCAGGAAGAAAAGGCTATAAAGCAACCTTATCTAAGGCCGGTTGTTAAGCCCAGTCATTACACAGGTAGGGGTAACAGAGCTCCTCTGTTTACAAGGGCTAGACAAGGTCACAAGTATCTTAATGCCCTCCTGTCTTCTTTCCCAGAAAATATGTTACATACATTAAAATGAATATACATACAACATTAATATCTTGATTCTAGTGCCAGTTAGATTCTTATGTTTTACAATTCAGCTTGTAATTCAAAAAAAAAGAAAAGAAGAGAGAGAGAGAGAGAGAAGGAAGAGGGTGGGAGGAAGGAAGGGGGAAAATAAGAGAGAAAAATAAAGAAAGAGAAAGGGAAGAGAGGGAGAAAGAAAATTGAAATTAAGGTTTAAATTGTCTTAGTTGAACATGGCTTTTTTTTTTTTTTTTTTAACTATCAGAGGAACATTGCACATGGCAGGCTGGCCCTTGAGCAGCCATGCCTCAGCTTCCTCCGGGTTTGCTTTTTCTGCAAGTCTGGTGTGCCCTCGGGTGCCACCAACACAGCACGGCTCCAAGACTGCAGGTTGAACACTGCTTTTAAATGATAGATTACTATAAAATGTATTTTTGTAAAACTTTTTAAAATCTATAAAATGTTATTTCAGTTTTCATAATTCTACTGGGTTGCATAGCAGGTATAAAGAACTATAGATGGGACATAAGAGAAATGGAATTAAGCCATGAAAAGTAAAACCCAAAGAGGCGGCTCTGTGAAATGTGACTCTACTGAACAGATTTATGAGACAACTGGGTGAGCAAACTTGCTGGGAGGAATTACTTAATTCTCAGGTACTTACCAATTGGATAGAACTGCAAAATCTCTTCAGGACCAAGTGCAGACACTAAATATTAAAATTAAAAGACTCTAAATACACATGTGGTAGAAGTTATTATCAAGTAGGTATGGGTTTGAGATACGATAAAGTAATAAAATTCCATCCTATATTAGAGTGGCATGAGGGATGAGGAGAGTCATGCTCAGCTCACCTTGGTGCCAAGTTCAGTGCCCAGTAGAAGCCACAGCAAATTAAAATGCACAGATTTCAAAGACCGGAAAGGGCTGGGTCAGTTTCATGTAGCCCATGCTCTTCATTATGCTCATGAGGGAGCAACGCCCAAATACATGTTGAGTGGCTTGTCCAGCCAGGTGATACCCTGGTCTGGCAGAGCTAGACAAGGAGACAGATCTGACTGTCTGTGGTTTTAGATGATCTCTTTCCCTGATACTCTAACATGATCTGTTTTCTTGTCTATAGGACCCAAGAATGAATTTTTAAACTTCTTTTTGTTTAATTTTTATTTATTGACTTGAGAGACGAAGGGAGAGAGAGAAAAACAACAAAAAACAATGATTTGGTGTCCCACTTATTTTCTTGTATGTGCCCTGACCGGGGATTAAAGCCACAACCGTGGCATATTGGGACAGTGCTCTAGCTGACTGACCTACCAGGCCAGTGCTATTTTTAAACTCCTTTAAAAAAATGTGGATAGGTAAGGGAATAAATAATGCTCTTCAAAATTATCACAAGGTAATAAGAATTATTTTTGAAAGGCCTTAATGAGACTATAATAGAAATATTATCCCTTCGTCTGGCCTTCTTGGCCAAAGAAACATGCTGACCAAGGTGCAAGGTCGAGCAAAAGAAATATAAACATGATTTAGAATACACTTTAAGAACCAAAAAGCAAGTCATTTTAGTAAATATTAATCCAAGTATTCTCAGGGGAGAACAACTAGAATTTTACTTGGCACAATCTGGAAGTCAAAAAACTAGGAGAAATTACTTTGGGGAATATTGAAGCTGGATGTCAAGAAAGGCACCAGGAAAGTACCCTTCAGGACCTCTCCTGCCTGGGACTGACCTGCTATCCTAATCTTGACATCCCAATAGCTAAATCAGACTCTTATGGTTTTAGTTTTCTAGGTCTGAAAAGAAGCCTTGGAGATTAGCTTGCCCCAGGTGGTTCAAGGGAGTGGTGGTTGTTATGCAGAAATTGTTCTTCACCTGAAATGTTATCGTTGTACAAATACCTCTTAAATTATCTAGCCCTTTGCTTGATATTTCTCTGCTCATGACTGACCTTTCAAATAGACATTACACAATTGCATGCCACTCTTAGCGATAAAGTCAGATGACTTTATTCTCTGTGGTAGCCCCAGAACCTAGTACAGTGTCTGGCACACAGCAGATCTTCAATACATGTTTGATGAGGTGCATCAAAGTAGAAGGGGACGCAAGGGAAGGCTAGGGTTACAGATTTCTGGAAACAGGCAGAACGGAGAAAATTTGCCTGCCATGTTCTTTTTTCCTTCCACTAAACCCCTTCCCATTGACACAGGCCTAGGCTATGTATTGAGTTGACAGACAGCTTTGTAATGACTTCCCCCAAGGTGTACTTGCATCTCAAAAAATAATGAATTAAAGGAATTTCCAGATGGAGAAAAAGATCTGTGGTGTGGGACCAAGGCCTTTGTTTTCAACTAGAATTCATCCCATCTTTGGAATTGGAATTGTTTCCTGACTTTCATCCTCACTATTCACTTTCCCAGCTGTGTACTTGACGTTTCCGTTGGATTCTCACAGATGCCTTACCCCAGCATGCCCTAAACATACCCCTCCAAGTCAGTGTGTCTTCCTACCCTTCTCCATCTCAGTAAATAGGTCTATTACCCAAGTCAAAACCTGTGGTTAGGTGTCATTTCTCTGTTTTTACCACTCATACCCAGTCCATCAGCAAGTCCTATCAGCTCTACTTCCAGAATACATATGAGTTCTCTCTCCTCTGCACTCCCATGGTCACCCCTTCCCTCCCACTCCCCACCCCACCCATGTCTCCCATAGAATCCTGACTGCAGGAGCCTCTTCCCAGGGCTCCACTTCCACTCTCACCCACAGACCAAGCTGTCTGCACAGCGCCCTCGGCAATCTTTCATAAGTATATGTTGTACCATGCTATTCCATTCCCCAGCTTAAAACCCTCCAGAGCTTAGAGTTATAGTTATGTTTTTGAGATTCATCCCGTGCTGTTGCATATAGCTATATTTTATTTTTATTTCTGTCTAATGTTCCATTGTCTACCTATGCCATAATTAAATGATCCATTCTACTATTAATGGAAATGTTTCCAGTTTGCAAACAAAGCTGCTACGAATCTTCTTATATATGTTTCCTGGTACACATATGCGTGCCTTTCTGTAGGGTAGGAACCTAGGAGTGTAGTTGCTGGGTTGTGGAGAATGCAAAGACAAAATTCATCCAAGTCAGCTAAGAGTGTAAAAGTATATTGTGAGATTTTGTGTTTTTGTTTTTTAAAAACAAGTAGAGGAATATCGTAAAGAAATTGATTAATGATGGGAGGAGGCTGTGACTGGGATGAGGATGTGGGAGGCTTCTGACGTGCCGATGTTCTATTTCTTAACCTGGATGAACAGCTTGTTAAAATATACATTTACATATTACATAGTTATCTGTGTAGTTGTATTTCATGAAAAAAGTAGGCACCCCCCACAAATAATACAGATAAACCCCAAAATAGCACAAATACACAACTGAAGTAAACATCTCTCGAGGCTTTACATTGCACTTAGGAAAAAACTCAGTCCCTTTCCGAGGTAGATAAGTCCTACGTGGCCCCTGGCTCCCTCTTTTCCACTCTCCTCTCAGTCACACTTTTTTAAAATTTCTTCCTAAAGCTCATCTCAGTGTCTTAGTCATAAATTTCCGGGGGCAGCAACATTTTCCTGTAAAGGGCCAAAGGTAAACATTTTAGCATTTTCAGGCCACGTGGTTTCTTTCCCAGTGACTCACCTCTGCCTTTGTTGCACAAAAGCTGAGAAGACCAAACCTCTGCACATGGGCGTGGCTCTGTGGCAGAACCTGATTTGCAGAAATAGGAGGCAGGCTGGATTTGGCCCAAGACTGTAGTTTTACAATTTGTGAGTGATTTTGTTTCTTTTCTTCCAAACTAGACTGTTAGCCCCAGGGGGGGCAGAGCTGTCTTTGTCACTGTCCTAGAGGCCCTCATTCCTGGATGAGTGTGTTACTGGTCAGCCTCCACACACTTCCTGTCTCTTCCCTCCACAGGATTCCAAATCAATGAACACTCTCAACATCAAAAACAAGCTACTTACCCGTTTATGGAGCCCTTTCTACGGGCGAGGCCTTAAGCTACATACATTTCATGCGTGATGTCTCTTAACACTCACGGTGATTCCCCTAAGGTAGAGCCATTGGTTTTTCCCACTTTCTAGAGGTGGAAAGTCAGTTCCATCAAGGAAGACACTTGATTAAGATCATAGTCAGTGCAGGGCTTATACTCAAATCCCTGTCCTGAACCTCTGCTCTCACCTCAGGGGTGCCTGATAGTTTAGGGAACAGTCCCACAACTGTTGGGTTACTGTACGTTTTAAATGAGAGAACGTATAAAGGGATTAGCCCAGAGACCTCAGAAACGTTAGTTACCGGGTACCTTATCTTGCTTAATTTTGTCGAAGTGGTTGTGGGTAACGCCTGTACCGTTATTACTCCTAATTTTCACTCAGTCCTAATTTAAAGTGTTATTAGTCCTAATTTCATCAAGGAATCTGAGGCTCAAAGAGTTTAAGATATTTCTTCAGGACCACATACTAAGGAATTTGGAATTGAATTTTTGTTTTTCTGCTTCGACTTTCTACTCAATGAGATGCTGTAAGGGAAGAGTAGATAAAGTGACGAGGAATTTTGCAAGAAGGGGAGATCACTGAAGGTCTTAAGAAGGAACCATTTTAAGGTATAGATAGAATTTGGACAAACAGAACCTTTGAGGGGTAGCGGGTGGAGACTGGAAAGACGTGTTCCAGATTCAGAAAACTTTTTTTGGTTGAAATGTCAGAGACAGAAGCGGAGGCCTCCACGGCAGAGCCCAGCACGCACTGTCCTGGATGCCGACCCCAGGGCAGGGCATGGGGAGGAAGAGAAATGTTCTAGAAAACCCTGGGCGCATTGACATTTAAGAGAGGGAGGAAGAGGAATGTTAAAGGATATGGGAGAGGGAGTGGGTGAACAGAGGAGGGAGGAAACCAGAGAGTGAGTTCTCATGGAAGCCCTGGGAGGAACTCCTCTGGGAAGGTCTAGTCAGATGAGCACAGGCAATACTCGGCTCCCTGGTGACCTCAGCATCTGACACGCCCATGACATTGCGAATGTAGACTCAGAAGTAGTTCTAATGTAGGGGAGAAAGCTCAGACAGTGAGTGTATTTTTTCCCCCAAGAAGCTTGTGGAATGAGTGGCAGAGGGATTGTCTTAAGAGATGGCACAGAATTAAGCATGCTTATTGGCTAAGGACAATGGGCTGTTTTTTCATTTGCCCAAAACACATTGTAATTTTGAGCATGCTTCTCCCCCTCACCCCTGCCAAATTATCCTAATCCCTGCCCATCTATGTGGAAAGTCTCACCTGCTGTGTATGGAAGTGGGTCTAATCTGACCAGCCCCTCCCCCTGGCTTCCTTACTACAGAGAAGAAAGTGAAACCTCAGCATTGAGGATGAATGGCAGAGAGCTAGGAACAGGAGCGGGTAGAGAACCTGGGGACGACAAATGGGAAGGGTGGTCTGACCATCTGGGCCAGAACCACAGTGAGAATGAGAACTGACAACAGGCTTGGTATCTTTGCCTTGTATATACACATCTTCTAGGTCAGAAATATAAAACAAACCCAAAAGCAGGTGTGTATTGCCCTGCACAGTGGAAGGCACTTTGGATATAAGAGCAGGAAGAGGCCAAAACCTTGCCCACAAAGTATACAGGGTACCTGGGGACAGCGCTCATGGTCCTGTTTTTCACATACGGTCCTCAGGCACCTAAGTAATGAGCTGAGACTAAGGAGGTCCGGCTTTGGAGTCAAGGATGGATGAATCACTAAGACAGAATGACTAGAAGAAAGAACCAATTGGCAGGACACTGCCACCTTGAATTTAGCTACCTAATTTCTCTGCAAGTAAGAACCAACATTTCAGTGCCTGAAATGGGCTAGTTTGTGGCTAGTAGTTTATTTATCATCTAGTCTTCTTACAAGTGGCATAGATTTTAGACCATGAGGAGGGTGTAAGTAACCTTGCACCCCTTCCTAGCTGCGTTCCGGTGCTCGTCTTAGGTGTCCATTTGACCAAGTCAGTGAGTGTACTGTCCACTCTTATTTAGATGCCTGAGGAGAAGTTCTGGGTTAGGATTAAGGAATATTGAAAAGAAAATGAAAAATGATAGCTTCTATCACAACATTGTCTCTTTCTACCTCTTCACAGGAAAGACACTAGATTCTTTTGCTTTTCTGGGATGAGTTTGTTTATTAACCCAGCCGAGATCACAGGGGACATTTTTCATTGCCACGTCTGGAAAAGTTCCAACACTGAGTCATGCTTGCGTGCTTTAGCAACTCTATCTAGCCTGAATGAAGGAGCAGTACACTGCTATGCAGCTTTTTTAAAGAAGCACATCTAGCCACAAAGAACAGCACCATGTTCAAGAGTAAAGAAGCGAGTTGACTTTTATTCTCTTTTAAAAAAAAGACAACTCAGCCTGAGCCACAAGAGTCGTTTGTTCTGTGGGACAACAGCAACTTGTTATTGTCTAAGAGATGTGCCAATTTTGCCATTCAAGCCTGCTTCCTGGTTGGCCACCTATGAAGCCAGGATCTTCTGAGCATATAATGCCAGAGAAGGGAAAGAAAGACCGCGGAGGCTGGCCCTCCCACAGCGGCACAGGAATCCCCTAAAATGACACACACTTCTTCAGCCTTCTTAAGACCACCTGTTCCACTCATGGCTCATCTCAACATTTTCTCAACTTACCCCATTGTTCTCATATGAAAAAAAGGTTATATTCCAGCATTTAGTTTATGTGTTGAAAGAACCCCCTCCTACTGCCAGAAGGTGCTGGAAAACAAATGGTTAAAGTGAGACCCCAGTATCTGCTCATTCCTGACTGGGAGGGCAAGTGGAGAGTACAGGGGGCAGGACAGAACGCTCACTCCATTCTTGACCTTGGGCTTGGGGCCATCAGCCTCTCTCTGAGTCTCCAACCATCTCAAGAAGGTACTGGAGTCATGAGCACCTTCTGGGCCTCCAGCCAAACACAAGTGCCTGTGCTACACACAGGAACGCCTGAAGCAAAGGGCACCGTTCCGTCACCTGCACATCCCCAGCTTCCTGGTACCCATCTCTCAGAACAGTCACAGGAGGCCTTGCTTAATACAAGCTCTTGATCTCGAGTGCAAATTGCAAAGTGAAATATGTGCAATCCGGAATCTAAGTAATTTTCCCATTAACTATTGTGTGACTCCAAGAAAGAATTAGACTTCTAGAACTAAAGTTTGAGTGGATCCGGGTCCTAAACTTATTGTATTCCTTTTCCTTTCTGCTCACATTTCCTTGCTTTTCTGAGAATGCCAATATCAAGGGGTTGAGAGAAAAAGACATGGGAGCAAATGTAGTCATTTGGATTCTCCATGGTGAAAATCTATTGTCTAAATGTCAGTGGAGAAAAACATCTTTTCATTAAGGCTTTGAATTGATGGAAAATAATTTTTCTTCAAAGCTTTTTTGCATTTTTATGTTTCTTATTTGAACCTTCAAAAAATAAAATGTGCTGGGTCTTATTTGGTTTATCTCTAACAAGGTTAGTAATACCACACAGAGCTGCTGTGAAGATGAAAAGAAATAAAATATATGAAACATTTAGAACAGTGACTGGCATATAGTAGGTGCTCATTGAATGGCAGTTCCTCTTTCTTTTTGTTGTTAAATGCATACAACTACTTATCCTGCTTCATGCTGCAGAATGAGAATTAGGGAATAAAGCAGGAGAGGAAGAGGGAGAACTTTGAGATTTTGGGTCTTCGGGTAAAAAAACAATATATATAGATGAACAAATAATTGAATTTTAGCAACTAATGAATATATATGTTGCTTGTCACTTGCATAGTAATCCAATTTCAGTGGCCCTAAAAATATGGCCTACTCAACCCATTTCCTACAACTCAGTTGCCTATCACTGCACTAAACCTGCCTGCTTGCCATCCTGGGAGCATTCTCATTCTTTCCCTCTCATGCATGGTTCTCTGGCTCAGAATGGCCAACTTCCCATTTTTTCTCCTTTCTCCCTATCTTTACTCACACACATCCCCAGTGAACATTACCTGATCTACTCAATCAAATGTGATGCCCTCTTCCTCTGAGCTCTTGTACTACTGTGTCATTTCTCTTGCACTCTGTCATTGTGGTGTGGTGGTTAAGAGCTTGGGTTCTGCCATCTGTGTGGGTTCTGCCATCTGTGTGGGTTCTAACCTAGACTCTACCACCAACTAGACATGTGAGTTTTGAAAAATAAGCAAACCTCTTATGAATCTGTTTTTTCACCAATAGAAGGGAAATAATAGTACCTGCTTCACAGGGTTGAGGATCATATGAGACATGCATATAAAATGCTCAGTTAGCACAGTGTCTAGCATATACAAAGCACTAAAATCGTAGCCAGCAGGAGTCGTAGTACAGTTTTGTATTATTGTTTGTGCCCTGGTCTTAACGTTTTTACTAGAAACTAAATGCTTCAAAGGCAATAGTTGGCTTTACTCATAACATAGGTACCAGTCCAGTGCTCTACTGTCCTACTACTGAAAGTGTGGTTGCGGTCACCCAGGAGTTTGTTATAAATGCAGGATCTCAGGGTCTCCCTTGACCTGTGGAATCAGTATCTGCATTTTAACAAGGTCTCCAGGTGATACAAATATATGCACTGAAATTTGGAGACACTCCACTCGATTCATTGAATTCAGTTGCTGCAGCTGATGTTTTACTTATTCTATTAATTCCCACCAGGAAAATAGATTTAATTCTGTAGAAGCAATACCGCCATTAGAGACTTGCCATTCGTTTGTAAGGATCCTTTCGACAGTGTTTATCAAAGTGTGGTCCCTGGACCCGGAGCATCAGATTCACTTGGGGTCATGTGATGCTAACTCATCCTACTGGTTGAGAATCACTGCTTTAGAACACTGGGAAACTGCCAGAAGTACATGAATACTGTGTATCTCCTTCTTTCTACCTTAGTTTATTTCTTCTCTTCCATCTCACTTGGAGTGCGGGTGAATTTCCCGCCAAAATATAAGATGGTTTTGTTCCATCCACCAAAAGGGTGGATTACAAACAAATATTTGGTAATACGCAGTTACAATCGGCCCGAGTTTACACGTTTCCCGCACTCCACCGCAAATCTATATGAACCGAGTTAAAGACGGCTCCCGCGGAGTACGCGCAATTCACGCTTTCTACCTTAGTTTATTTCTTCTCTTCCATCTCTTAAAGATGTAAATAAGGTCAAATATCGCAAAATACTGAGTTTCCTATCCATGTTTGCCAGATATTTGCCGGTACACATACACATCTTAGTATCTACCTGGCAGATCTTTATATGTCAAAATACCTTTTCAGGTGAATGAAACACACAGCCTAATGACTTGCCTGCAGTCCCTGTTTTGTTTTGTTTTGTTTTAATTTTATTCGTTTTTTGAATAGGTGGTAGATGCACATGGTATAAAATTCCCAAGGTACAAGAGTTGTCGGTGAAAAGTAAGTCTCCCGTCTTCTTGTTGCTTCGGTAATATAGTTGCCATCTCCAGATGCAATCACTGAACTTTCATTGCACACATTTACTGAGCATGTACTATGTGCCAGGCACTCTTCTGGGCATTGGATACGGAAATATATGGAAAAAGAAAACCCTGTCCTCACGGAGCTTACATTTGGTTACCAATCTCTTACAGTATTTATTCAATAGCATAGCATATTGCAGTAGTTAAAAGTAGAGCTCTGTATCAAACCAACTGATTTTGAATTTGATTTTCCCCACATTCTCAGTAATCTTACCCTTAGTGTGGACTGGGTTATATCTTGAAATAGAGATAACCATTCTATTTTATAATATCATTGTGAGAATTAAATGAAGTAATACTTATAATGCACCAAATAGTGCCTAGAACATAGTAAATGCTCAATAAATAGCAGTGTTGATTTTAATGATGTGATCTCATTCTACTTTTCTATAATGTACTCAAGAAATGGCTAAAGGATTTCTTTTCCCAACAGTTTTCATTTCCTCTCTCTGCTATGTGGTGATTTAAAAAAAAATTATCACTTTTCTTACAACAAGTAAATTTAAGTCTTCTAAATTCTGATCATTAACTGCTTATCTGTAAGACTCTTTGCTGATTTCTAGTAAGAAACCAACTCATAATAAATCACTAGAGTATAAAGGTTGAGTTCCTCTTTATTTTTTCTAATCTAGCTTTTAAAAGATCTTATGTAATTTGGACGTCTTGTATTAATCATTTACGGTTTTTATACTCTTAATTTCAACTTTATAATATTACAAAATTTATACCTCGGGGAGATTTCTGCATTTCACAGCAGAGGAACTAAGCAAAGTTTCTGACAATATAATTTGGTTTAGTTACCTTAAGGAACTTTCTTTATGATTCTAGTCCTATCTAGATGGGAAAGCAATTTTCAACTCCTGGAAAAGTAACAAGTATTTCTTGGTTATGGGCTTAAGGGGGGAAAGAGTAGAAGAAAATCACATGCAAAAATAAATAAATAAATAAATAGGAGAAAAAAGAACTCCTGGGACATGAAAACACTTCTAAATATTGGGCCAAGAACCGTTTCCTCTGTTCAGCCCAAAAAGGAACGTTAGTGGGCATAACGTAAGAGTGCAAGGAACTTGGCTTAGGTATATGTATTCTACCTTGTACTGACACTGGACCATTGACATGAAATCTAAAAAGGAATGAGGGCACACCTATTCGACCACAGTCCTGATAATCCTTTCATGTATGTATTATCTTTCTTTCTCTCCTCTGTCCTTTATTTTATTTTGTATTCTTTCCTGGTAGACAAAGTGTATGAAGCTTTGAAAGTCTGATTGTGGTACAGGAATCTCTTCTCTTAGCCTGGTCATGATAGAGGAGGAAGAGGAAGAGGAGATAGCTGGGGCATTGAAGTGCCTCTGAACAGCTTTCGTTATTTGGTTAATGGTGAGATCAAAGTAGACTTGAGGTGTTTTGTGTTCTTTTAACATTTTCCAGCCTCTGGTGTTATATTGTCAGAAATGGATTAACAAAAAGAACACCAGTGCTTCTAATGTTGAAAGGCATAAAATCAATACTAAAAAAAAATGAGGCCTGTAGTGGCATTTACCAGTGTACTTCCCCTGGACTTGTCAACCCTAATCATATAATGCACTACAGAGCTAACTCTAACCCACTAGGGATGCATTAGGCAACCAGCGTGTGACCTCTTCGGCTTACCTTTGGACCTTCTCATTTCTCATTGTGCTCTGTTTCCACTAATTATTACAATGTAACAAGCCATCTCTAAACTCAGCTGCATAATTTATTATTATTATCTCCTGCGGTTGTGTGAGTTGACTGGGCTCAGCTGGGTTCTGGAGATCTTTCATGACATTACAGTCAGATAGCAGCCGAGGCAGGAATAACATGGCAGGATGTTCAATAGGGTGTCTTTATTCAAAGGTCTGTTACCTCAGATGGCTGGAATGGCTGGGGATTGCCTGGGCATCTCTGTCTTTCTGAGCCACCTCTTTACAGCTACTTTGAGCTTCTTCACAAGCATGATGGTCTCAAGGTAGTCAAATGCCTTACAATTCCATTGGCTTTCCCCAAACAAGTGTTCCAGTAGATTGAGGCAGAAACTATAAGGTTTCTTTTAACTCAGACTCAGAAGTGATGCATAATCATTTCCCCTGCATTCTATTGTTCAGAAGTCAAGCCAGTGTACCAAACACTTGTAGGAAACATAAACCCACTCAAGTACTTCTTAGTAAGTGAAAACTTGTGTTTCTTGGTAATATACAGCAGTGGGTAAAAGTAGGTTTACAGTTGTGAGTACACAAAATAGTTTATTCTTGTGTTATGAATTATTGTATTATAACTATAAACTACTTTTGACCACCCCTGTATATATTTTAACTAAATATATCTGATGTTGTGTGAGTGATGTCCATTAATAGAATTACCTTTGTATAAGAAGTATTGGTCAGAAGCTGCCACTAATAAAACATTTTTTGGATTATAGGAGGGTTTAGAGGCAGTTTATAAATCACTCAACACAATTTATCTCATTCCTTTCTAAACTTGGTACAGTAGTGTGTTGTGCCAAGTAGTAGTATGTCATAATAACTATAGAATATTGTGTTTATTGAAAGGAAAATAAGTTAGTTTTATTGTTCTTTCTTTCATTCAATCAAGAAATATTTGTTGACTATCTATAATGAGCCAGGCCCTGTGTTAGCCAGTAAAGAGCAAGGACAAATTCCTGCTATGGTTGGATTTTTGCCCTTACCAGTATATATAGTAGCAATTTAAATACTAACTATATGAGTTCAGATGCTTGGGCACTAGAGAAAACTGAGTCACAGAATATTAGTGACAATTAGTGCTCATTAAACCCTTACTTTGCGCATTACTCTATTTAATCCTCCCAAAAGGTTATTGGGATAGAGGCAGAGTTACTATCCCAGTTTTGTAGAGGTTGAAACTGACTCAGAGAAGAGTGTTTCAAAGGTCATCTAATCAGTAGCCGTGGAACTTGGATTTTAATCCAGAGCACCTACCATGCCAAACTGCATTAACATAATACCAATGCCTTTATTTCTGAATTCCCTAACTTGTAAAAATGTTTTCACTTTATATATATATATATATATATACACACACACACACACACACACACACACACCATATGTATATTTATTGATTTTAGAGAGGAACAGAGAGGGAGAGAGAGATAGAAACATCAATGATGAGAGAGAGTCATTGATTGGCTGCCTCCTGCATGTCCCCTACTGGGGATCGAGCCCACAACCTGGTCATGTGTCCTTGACCGGTATGGAACCCGGGACCCCTCGGTCCGCAGGCTGATGCTCTATCCACTGAGCCAAACCGGCCAGGGCTTCACTTTTCTAAAGTGGTAGGTGCATAATTTTTAATGTCATAATGCTATTTTAATTCATCTTTGACCACATGTATTGACAGCTCCCACGCCTACTCCAACCCCAGGCTTCTTTTTGGTTTTACAGTGACCAATTCTGAAGTCTAAGAAGGATGGGTAAAGAGGAATGAAAACTTAATTTTATTGACATTTTACTGTATACCAACCAGTTATCAAGCTTAACATGCAAAAAAAAAGTGCTAAGTGACTGTAGCATGTAGATGGGAAAGAAAACACAACCACCAACCTCATTAATAAAAGTAATCATGAATTCAAATATTTATGGGGCATTTACAATATGCCAGGCCCAGGAAAAAATTGGTTCCTAATCTGGGGGATCTCACCATCCAGTGGGAGACAGGAAGCAGATGTTTCTCCTGGCAACACACTCTGATAAGGGAAGCCCACCGGAGAGGGCCATCTCACTTACGATGATGAGTGAGGGTGGGAGGAGTTCTAGAAAGAGTCAAACACTGGAGAAATTACTCAGATGCAGAAGAGGGTAAAGGTTCCATCAGGAGAATGCACCCTGTGCAGTGGTTCAAAGTCTAAAAGACTTTCAGGAATTCCTTGGGCTGCAATCGTTCTGCCTAACAGAGGGCAGGCTGGGTGTGTGTGGAGGAGTGGCCAGAGAGGCTGGCCAACAGGTCCGCAGGAAGGACCCTGTTTTCAATGCCGTCCGTTTTGGACATTTTCTCCATTTTAACCATGACATTCCCCAGGATTGCGCTTGGGAATATGTTTCCATATGCGCCAGGCATTATAAAGGGCTTCCCTTGCGTTTCTGCATATTTACAATGTTGGTTACAGCCGCGCTGGCCCAATGGAAACACCGGGTGTCGGAGTCCTATCATCTTCATATTCCATGAGTCATTTATTGATGCAGTTACTTACGCGTTTACCCAGGAAAACCAAATCCGTTTCCCACTTCGTCGGTTCTACAGCTTCAAATGTCAGTATGTTTAGGTAACAATCCAAGAGGTAGAGGCACTGTCATGAGACAGGGCTGCAGACCACTGACTTCAGCGAGACCGTTTCAAACCCTCTACTTCCTTTCCAGCCTGTCTCCCGTTGTGCTGAAAAAGAGGAAAGAAGTCGCCTCTGCGTGTGCCCAGGTGGAGGGTGCAGAGTGCCCCTTGGTGCCAACACAAACAGGGTGGGGCAGCTGGGAAGGGGCAGGAGTCCCCAAGAGAGGGAACGCCGCCCCACTGGCCTCTCCAGCCCACTGCGCCCCCTGCCCCTCTCTCTCCAGGGACCGCCCAAGAGGGAGAGCCAGTGAGTCCCTTTGAGTGTGTTAAAGAGTTGAAAGAACCTGTGCCCCACATACAGCAGAACATCCACTCGCTTAGCTGGTCTCACTCCTCTTCCTCCAACTCCTGCTGAAAAGCAGCGGTGATGGGTGAGGAGTGCGTTCTCAAGAGCTTCTTGGAGAGCTCTGGGAATCACTGCTGCTTCCTTCGGCCCCACAGTTTCACAACCTCTTCTCAAGGGCAGGCCCTCCCTCTCGCTCTCTTTTTTCCCCCTCCTTCCACCTGACAGGGACCATAAATAACCGAGGCTCCCGGTGTCCCGGCTGAGAACAAAGTTGAAAGTTTGCCGGGAGCTCCCCGCCACTCCCCGCTGGGCCGCTTCTTTGTTTTCTTCTGTTTTTCCTCTACCTGGGTTGGCCGGCTCCTCATCCACGTGGGAGAAGAGTCACCTCCTAATTAAATGCAGCACCTCGCTCCTGGCTCTCCCTCCGTTTAAGGCTGTCTCGGTTACCCGGTTAGGCACGGAGCACTGGTATCAAATTACCGAAAGTCTACACTGGAGCTGCCCTCATATTTACATACAAATAACTCAGGGCTTGCATTTATGTCACCATTCGGTCCTGCTAGAGGCTTGCCAGAGGAGTTTTTAATCCAATCAGAAGGCGCTTTAAAAGGATGTCTGCGGAGTAATCAAAAGGATCTTAATCTCAATTAAGAGTAGCCAGGTTTTGTTCTTCTTTTTTTTTTTTGTCTGAAATATTGAAAACCTTTGAGCTCTGATGAGTAGGAGAAGATGTGTAATTCCTCCATTGCCTACGAGGAGACGGAGATGCTGAGAGGAACTCAGCGGCGGTGGTGAAGACGGTGGCTACACCCCAGGGACTGGTTTGTTTGGGCTGATTTGGAGGTAGATTCTAAATCACTGGTTAAGGAATTCCTGGAAACCTCAGGAAACATCTGATCCGCCCCATCCTGGTGAACATGGCTTGGCGACAGAGTAAGATCTTTAAGTTGTACTTGGCGTGCACTGTTTTTTTGTCTCATTTGTGGTGATTGTGAAAATTAGCCCAGCTGTAAATAGTTACTTAAAATAATCTCTTGGTCCTGGGTCGCAGAAGAAAGTTGATCTGTTTAGTTTTTACATTTGGGGAAAGAAAAAAAAAAACAAACACAGTAGTCGACAGTGTATTTTTAGACTTGATTGGTAGTTTAAAAAGATGAGCTCTTGTGGTTTCCTGAGTTTAAATGAATGGAAAGTATAAATGGTACTGAGAAAGGAATTGGAAAATATCGCTGGAGCGGATGAATCACTTTACCTTTGAGAAAACATAACACACGCTTTTGAAATCTCACGGGGCCAGCCAAGTTTGTGTCCAGAAAGAAAATGAGAGTCGTAAAAAGGAGACAGAGTTTGCCTGTTTGCGGAAGGAACTCTGCCACGGCCTGTGCTACATTTTGCGAGGATGGGAAACGTCCCAGGGGGCAAAAGCCTCTGGAAAACCTGCCCTGTCACTCTTGGAATGTGGTTTTTCCGCGTGAGGTCATGTTCTGCATATGTAGCTGGGCCAAGTATTTTATGCGATTAACTCTTTGTATTGATGACTAAAGAACAGTTTCTGTCGTCCCTTTCCAAACCGCTGGAACTCCCATTGGATCTCTACTTTCCAAGTAGGGTTCAGGCCTGGGGGCCGCTGGGCCGGGTTGTTCATTTGATCCGTTTAGAAACAGTTGCAAATCGGTGGGATTCAAAGTTCCCCAATGGAGCAGTTATCCTTCAGATTAAGTAACTTGCTGGTTTTTTGCATAAGCCCCAAACCGAAATCCTGGGTGTGCGAAGACTATTTAACAAAACTCCCTTCCCATGTATAATTTCCAGAGCAGTAAGGAAGAGGTGGTTTTTATTTTGCAACAACGTCCATTCAAACAAGCTGCCCTCATCACAGGAAAACTAATTGACATTAAAAAAAATCCTTCTTTCTACTTAGGCGTAACGGGGGGAGAGATTTTTTAAAAAGGGGTGCTTAACACCAGGTGCTTTTTCTGCTCCTTAAATCCACTCTTGAAATTATGAACTAACCTCTGCCCATACTTTTTCCTGCTAAACGGCAGCTACAAATACTACCCATGGGACAGGAGAAGAGGACAGAGAGAATGGGTGCCTTGCTGATGACCAAAGGAACAGGTTTCTCCACAACAGGCACGTTTTCAAAGGGAAGCTTCTGATTGTGGCTTGCTTTGTCCATCCGCAGGCGAAGATGCGCTGACGGGGGACACTGACAAGTACCTGGGGCCACAGGACCTCAAGGAGCTGGGCGATGATTCTCTGCCTGCCGAGGGCTACATGGGCTTTAGTCTTGGGGCCCGTTCTGCCAGGTATTTTGTTGTTGCTGTTGTTGTTTTTCAGAGGTAATTTGAAACAGCCATGATTTGTCATAAACCAAAATCATTTTCCATTTTCACCATTATCTCCAAGTATGCTCTTTGGATGAGGATGTGAATTTGGTGAAATGTTCGCTACTCCATTGTATGTGCCCCGCTATTTCCTTTCATGGTTTTCAGTCCTTAATTGTCTGTGATTGAACGTGTTAATTGTTCTTTTTCTCCCCCCACCTTGCAGTCATGCTTCAAGCATACTAGCAAAAGGGCTCACAGACAAAACTGGGAGAACCATCTGGGTTATATGTTTCAAAATTAAATTTTATTCTAATTGAAAGAAAAATCTTATTTTCCAATAAGTAAGACATGTTTGTGTTGGTTGTTCACTATTCTCTATTTATTATTGAAAGAAAAATTCATGTTTGAGAATATATATATATATATATATAAAATTATTTATTAGACTTGCCTACCAAGTGTTTGGAGTATCTCTTCTAAAGCTTTCCCATTAGTTTGTTTACAAGGGACATGTCAGGAGTGAAACAGTGACTTAGCAAGCCAGGAATAGTGGCAACTTCAGTCCTTACAACCAAAGCGTAAAACTTTGGTATGTGGAAAACCTTGGCTCAAACTTATCTGACAATGGTTGAAAGAAATAGGACCTTGTCCAGAATTTGGGGACTTCTTTTCCGTGGTTGGATTAACAGCTTGTTTGCTGACAGTCAAGTTATGTGAAAGCTAATAATTAAACCATCTGAGCCAGAGCCCTGGGGACATTTTCCTATAGTTTAAGTATCTGTTGTAAAAAGTTTCATTGTCTAATAGTAAATGGCACTTCCCACTAAGTAAACCTAAGAGTTAATTCTCAGTGTCCTGGATGTGGCCAGTTTAGATACTGAATTGATGTTTTTTCGAGTTAATCGTTTTGTTTTTTAACAGAATTTGGAATCTCATGTAATTTTGCCTTAGAAAAATATATATCTATAGATCTATATCTAAAGGTCTTAAAGTCTTCTTGTAGCAGCTGTCATTAACAAGAAGGGGAAATAACCTTTAATATTTCATGTAACCACAGATAATAACAAATTATAACTAAAATGTGTAGCATCTTAAAGGATCTCAAGGGAAAATTCTATTTAGAGATTTAATAGGCTTTGTAATCCAACAACCCGCTGATTCTCTTCCTGAGATAGTATATTAAAGGTAACATTTTATTAATCACTCATTTGCATATAGAAAATTGTAGCAGCTGACATCCAATCAGTGATGAAACCAGAATATTGTCTCATAATTTTTTTCCCCAAGTTGTGAGGCTTCCACACTTCTGGTTTTTATTGTACCATTATTATTATTTGTTGCTGTTATATGTAACTCATTTTTTTACATTGGCAACTCATGTTATGCTCAGAGGCAAATATAAAAATAAATCATAAAGCCAATATGTTTTAAGGTATTCTTAGAGTATTGCCAAGTATAATATTCTGAGTGTAACATTTAAAAAGAAATACATTAAATGTGTACCTCATTCAACCATAACATTTTTTTCTTTTTTTCCCTGTCTGATTTTTTTTTTTGCTTCCTTCTTCTCCTGTGTTTTTGTAAAAATACTTTAAAATAGTCCCAAGATCAGGTAAGAAATGGCACTTTCCAGTGTCCCCTGGCCTTCCCTGGCTCATTTTCTCATTTTTGTTTTCCTCAGCATTGTGCCGTGCTGTGCTGTGCTGTGTTGTTCTGCCATGCGCTTTTCTGTTCTGCTCAGCTTTAGCAAACCAGTTTTGTGATTCTGAGGAAATGAGCAAATAGCTAAATGTATGATAAGAAATGTTACTCATGCAACATTGAATATTTAAGGAATTTCTTTCGCTTAACAAGGTTTGTATAGTGCATGAAGTAACTGGAGAAATTTCCCTGGACTTAAAGAAACCATCTTGAAGAGCTGTTTGTCTGCTGGTTGCATTTTATTTGAATTGTGCTAAGCACATTGGCATAATTTTAAGAATCCTCAGGCATGTGGTTTCCTAACACTTCCTGTATTTAACACATAGGGTATACTGATGGCTACAAATAATATAGTTGACCTTAGTTAAAAAACAATTTAATGCTTTCCAGATCCCCATGCAAATAATGTCTAATTTTAGTAGCTGAAATTATTTCGATGTATTAAGGATTCCCAGTGAAGCTTGATGGATTTAATTGGCTCCATCTGCCTAATGTAAGTTGGTCTGGAACAGTTCAGAGTAAGAACTTTAGACAATAAAACGAGACATCATTAGGCCTTTCTGTTGATAGCTCCCAGTTCGGGGCTCTGTCCTGTAGTTGGCATGCCTACATAAGTTAAAAGAGGATGCTTAAAATGTATCAACCCATCTTAGATGTAATTAAAAGCTGAAATTAAATATGTAATTATTTCTTTAAAATGTTAAGTCTTTGTCCACATCTACAGTAAAACTGTTCTCAGGAATCACCAATATTAACTTACACCGGAGGGACCATAACTTAAAGAAATGAGTGTCTGAAAAAAAAAAAAAAAAGAAAGAAAGAAAGAAATGAGTGTCTGAGGGGGCAAGCAAGTTTCTCAAATCACATCCCTGCGGCAAAATAGAGCCTTGCTGTGAGTACTTAGAAGTTGCACTGATAGTGTAGCCCCTAGTGGCGCGGCTCTTTAGATGACAACTAGTTAAAATGAAATGAGACCTAAAATGCAGTTCTTCAGTCACCAGCCACACTCCAGGTGCTCGGCGGCCGCGCGTGGCCCGTGGACACTGTATTGGACAGTGCGGGTTGAGAACACACCCTTCATCGGGAGAAGTTCTGTTGGACAGTTGAGTTAGAGAGTAGAAAGAGAGTTCCTGCTTTTAGGAAGTTTATATAATGTACTTGAGAGAATGGAAGGGCACTAAAAACAGGAATCACAGAAGGAAATGTTTGCAACAGAAATGGAGGGTGGGAGAAAGAGTTATGAATTATGGGGGTACAGAAGGCCCAAGTGTTCGAGGTCACATGGTTTACTAGGTAAGCTCCTCTGTGCAGGGATAATGCTTACTTTTTTTCTCCTTCTATATCCTGTTATTAATATTTTGGCTAGCTCATAATAGCCACTTAGCAAAATTTGCTGAATACACTAAGTAATGACTGTACAGTAATAGTCATTCTGGAGTTCTAGATCCCTCTAAGATTCTGGTGAAAGCGAAGGCTCTGATCCTAGAAGAATGTACCTCCTCATTTCTGTAGACACTTCCAATAATTCAGGGGCCTCTGTGTATTGATCTAAAAATACTCACTTTGAGGTAATCTTAAGTATAGTAAATGCAGAGGGGGAAAGAAGTCGTTTTGTGCAAAGCAAGGAGTCATTCCTTATTCACCTCTCCTTTGCTCTTTTCCCTGCCTAGTACACATAAGGCCAAGGCCAGAGTCTGACTGAATCTACTGGTAAAGATTCAAGCAGCCACATTTACATTCAGACCGTTTATTAGTTACATAGGCAGCGACAGGTGCCCACGGCCATGGTCCTTGTCTGCCACACTAGCTGAGGAGCCAGTCCTAGACCGCAGCTAAATGGCTTCGTGTTCTGCCACTCTCTTCCAAGGAGGATGGGCAGGAAGCCTCAGGAGCCAATGAAGAGCTGCCTGGTCACGGCCCACCGTGGCAGGTGAGAGGGAGGCCTGTGGGAGATGCCTGACGCAGCTCCCCACCTCCATCCTCTGTGTTCCTGTAGCATCAAAGGTGTCCTGCCAAGGCTCAGACCACCTGCCCGTCCTATGTGGATACGTGCAGGGTTACCAGGGTCCCTTCTCTATTGCTTTTTTAAAGATTGAGATATAATTGACAAATAACATTATATTAGCTTCAGATGTACAGTATAATGATTCAATATGTGTATATATTGCAAAATGATTATCACAGCCCTAGCCGGCTTGGCTCAGTGGATAAAGCGTCAGCCTGCGGACTGAAGGGTCCCAGGTTCGATTCCGGTTAAGGGCACATGCCTGGGTTGCGGGCTTGACCCCCAGTGGGGGGTGTGCAGGAGGCAGCTGATCAATGATTCCCTCTTGTCATTGATGTTTCTATCTCTCTCTCCTTCTCCCTTCCTCTCTGAAATCAATAAAGAAATATATATCTTAAAAAAATGATTATCACGATAATTCTAGTTAACATCCGTCACCACACATAGTTACAATTTTTCTTTTTTGTGATGAGAACTTTTAAGATCTGCTCTCTTGGCGACTTTCAAATATATAATACAGCATTATTAACTATAATCGCCATGGTGCACATGACACCCCCAGGACTTATTTATTTTATAACTGGAATGTTGTACCTTCTGACCACCTTCAACCGTTTCGCCCATTCCCGAACCCCTTGTCAGTTTTTAGTTTAGAGGTCAATGTGGAGAGTGGCATTTGAGGACATAAGAAAGCTTGCACTCTGGGAAGTTCAGGGGCTCTGTAGAGGATTTGAAAGCGGATGGAAAGGAGAAGGTAGAAGGAGCAAGTAAGAAAAGGAAATAAAAAAGTGAGCTCACCTGGAATTGAAATTTCAAGGCCAGAAAATCATGTAAGAGGGATTCATAATACTGCTTACTTCCTTCTTGATGCTTTCCCTGAGTAGCAACCATAAACCTTTCGATAATTTAACCCTATATCTAGCTCCCAAGACACATAAACAGAACTATTTACAGCAGGCACAATTTCATTGAATAATGCAAGCTAAACAGATTTGGACCAGAAAGAGAGGAGACTAACATAAGGTCTTAGCATAGAAAAATCTCTCAGGTTATTAAATTATTTGGAATGATCTGGTTCTTCTCAATTGTCATGTTGGTTTGATTGTCACAGTGCAACATCCAAAGTTTTCATGCATTTCATCTTCTCACAGATTTAACACCAGTTGGCCAAATTTTAAACAAAACCTGATCATAAGATTGTCCAAGCTTAAGAGATTTCCTCAAATATAAGGGATTTTATTTTTGACCATGTGTTTTCAAGAACAACTTTGGTTGATATTTTTAGCCATCTTGCCTGTTTTTAAAGTTGCATGCATTAATTTTTTTTTTATTCATCTCATCATCATCTACCACTCTTGAATGGTTAACTGTAAATACAACAGCCTCCGCTCCTTCAGTTCGGATAGGTCTTACACCTTGAACAGAAGCTCCTATGCCCGGGACAGCATGATGATCGAAGAACTCCTGGTGCCATCCAAAGAGCAGGTAGGCATTCTTTTTTAAAAAAATACTCTTTGATTTGTTAAACTTCCATTTGTATGTTTGAATCAAACTCTTTGTCCCACGACAAGAACTATATTTCTGTATGTTTGATTTTGCTTTTGTAAATCTCTGTGTTGCCACTTAAAGAAAAAAAATTATCAGCCTGGCTGGTGTTGCTCTGTGGTTGAGCGTCGATCTGGGTTGCAGGCTCAATCCCCAGCGTGGGGTGTGCAGGAGTCAGCTGATCAATGATTCTCTCTCTCATCATTGATATTTCTCTCTCTCTCCCTCTTCCTCCCTCTTTGAAATCAATAAAAATATATTTTTAAAAAATCAATTGTGCCATAAATGGAAATAACCCTCTCTTCCTCAGTGAGTCCCTAAAAATCTCACAGAGCAAAACTCATAAAGTCCTAGGCAAGGCATGGATTTCTTTTCTCATTTCTAGGTCTAATCTAGTTTAATTTTTAAAAAGAGTTCATAATAATAATTGTAGCTAAAGTTATGTACATTATCCACATGAATGTTTGATTTTCCTAAACAAACTTTTTGTTAATACTCACCTGAGATTTTTTCCATTGATTTTTTTTTTTTAGAGTTGAAGGGGGGAGAAAGGGAGAGAAAGAGAGAGAAATATCGATGTGAGAGAGACACATTGATTGGTTACCTCCCCCAAGCACCTTGACCAGGGCTGGGGATCAAACCTGCAACCAGATATGTGCCCTTGACCGGAAATCCAACCAGAGACTCTCGGGCACATTGGCCAATGCTCTAATCACTGAGCAATGCTGGCCAGGGCTTCCTAAACAAAATTTGTATCATGTTGGAATTCGCTACAGTTGTTCTTAGCAAGTAAAGATTAGATTGGTTCATGTTTCTGATTCCTTAGTTTCAAAGGTGTGTAATGGGCCTTCTCAAGATGTGATAGTATTTTGCTTTCTACCAGAATCTTTGCTAGGTTCACTTGGTGTTTGGATGTTTCAATAATTGTGGTTGAATAGATAATTGGTTTAATACAAGAAGTCCCAGCAATGTAGTTCTGCTGCATATGGGCTCAGGATGGTTCATTATTCTAGAAACACACAATACCTAATTGTAAATTTGCATTCCTGAGTTGATGATGGATGAAACTGTTTGAAACATAAAGTTAATTTTGAAGGTGTCTTATAATACTGAACAATGTAGATGATTGGTGAAATGATGCTGGACTTACTCACTGCACAATGAAGGTGAATTTGAGCAGATGAATTAGATGATAAGCAGAGAGTCAGAACTTCAGGACTCCCACTTGTCTGGAGATGCTGATTTCCAGACACACAGATGTACATTGTGCTTCACAAGGATTTACAATAAACATTTTATTATTCTACACTCTCTAGAACATTCTTAGCTTCCAGGCCTTACAAGGTGAATACAGTGGCTATTCAGTTTTGTTTAGGCAAAACACCCTTTGTGGAATGATTACAGGTACCACAGTTTGTCATGGTTTACGTGGGTGTTAACACTAAAAAATCACTTGTCTCAACTAATGAAGCTAAGGTCTTGGGTGTAAGGTGTTGTCCTGTTGTTGGTTGAGAAATTCTGAGGATCTCTTTGCTTGGTTGGCTGTGGTCATTATTCTAGTCAGATCATCCTGATCTCTTGATGTTCCCAATTGAAATGAGATGTTCATGGGTACATTGATAATAATTACCAGTGTAAAAATGCCTGTTATTCTCCATATCCTAAAGAAACCACACAAAGCTTATAAAATTGCAGGTGAAAATGTATTCGTTGTGTATCAGTGACATTTTTCTCTTGTGTCAAACGTGTCTAGTTCTATACTGGAATAGCAAAATCCATGATTAAGCTAATTATGGTTTATATTTCTGAATGTGTATTGGCTTTGTGGCAAGGACCTGAAATTGGGATCACGATCACCATGACCTCACCATATTGCCACTACCACCACCATCCATCACTGCCACCATCACTTCCACCACCACCACCCTCACCTCCACCACTATTACCACCATAGTTACATTACCTCCCATGTTCAGCACAGCAACCGTAAAGCAAAATACTATAAATATTTGCAGTGTTGCAAGGTTACAGACCGACTTCTGAGGGTCCTCACACCATTCCCTATTAGCTTTTACCTAGACCAACTTACTCAAGTGGAATGAAAGGGCAGCATTTTCTCAGAATGAAGGATTTGTGAAAAATAAAGGGTAAAGAGAAGTTTTGAGACAAAACTGATGTCCTTTTGCTCATTTTGTTGCTGTTTCAATTTCTGTGGATGTCACGACACTCCTGTAGAACAGTCAGGGGAATGGAAGGCTTAGGACATCTTGAAACCTTTACAAAGGAGTCTGAAGCGGATAACTGCAGAAGCAGGAAGTTGCTTTCTTTAATGACCACAGAGAATCCCATGATCTGGCAAGCACGCCTTGTGGAAATAACATGTTTAATGAACATATAACCTTACTCCTGGCCACACTTTCATGATAATTCCCCAGAGATTTGGAAAAAAAAGTGTGGAAGGCATAAAATCATTGTAGTGACAGTTGGGGGCATTTGAAAATTTACTGGCTATACTGTTAGGAAATAGTTAATTTTTTAGCAGCTATAACAGTATTGCAGCTCTACAGGGGACTATCTCTATTCCATGCAGGGGTGTGCATTGCTGAAGTTTTCAGGAATGAAGTAATTATTAAGTCAGCTATTTATTTTCAAGTAGTTCAGCAGAAAAAAAAAGTGTATGTGTGTGGAGAGAGAGAGAGAGAGAAGAAAAAAAAGCAAGTGCAGCAAAAATGTAATTTTTTAACCTAGGTGGAGTGTATATTGGTATTTCTTATACTGTTTTTTCAACTTTCTTATTTGTATGAACACCTTCAAAATAAAAAACTTGGAAGAAAAGGGAAAACAAATTCTGAAAGAGGTGTATTAACCTATTTAGTCCCAAGTGTCTCATTCATTATAGAAGAGAGAGAAAAGGCTAATTCTTCAAAAGAGAAGTTTCCAGAGGGGGGAGTCCAGTTACACTGTGTACGACTAGTGAGAAGCATTTACCTGAGCAGCTCATTTACATGCCTTCTATTAAAATTTAAGTACAAGAAGTATTAGTTTATGTCTATCATGCCTCTCAATCTAGATTTATAAACTTCAAAGCAGAATTTCTCCACAGTATTGATTTTGTCTGAAAGCATGCGAGTGGTCTTCAATCCTTAGAATCCCTAAAGCAGTGTTACTTGACTTACTGTCAGATTTAAAACTGCCCTGTCATTGCCCAAAGTTGCTTTGACAAGGTAAGGCGGAAAATGAATAAAAATGAACCCTCCGCACACCTTTTTCAGCATGAGTAGACCTCACCCCCATAGCACCTAGTTTATTTTCCTGCTGCTGCAGATAAAGCAGTTTGCACATTAACCACAGTTACAGGACAGTTGAGACCCAGGGTAATTCCCACAGGCCCGCCACCTGTGTGGCTGGAGGCAGGTGTGGAGGCCAGCACTGGGGAGGAGAGTTGGGAGAAGCAAGTTGTCCTCCCTCCTTGCTGGGCCTTCCTCGGGATTAGTCTGTAAACCACTCGGTCCTCCCTCCACCCCAGTCAAGAGTGGACTTTTTTTTTTTTTTACTGTGATATGGGGTTATCCATGAACTCCCATTTCTTTCACCTTTAAACAAGAACCACCTTTCGATATGTTTCTGAAAATTATATGCAAATAAACCACATCTTGCATTTGTCAGAAGATAGTATTTAAAGCAGTGACTCTAAGCCCTGACCACTGGTGAGAATCACCCAATAAACTTGTATGTATGTATGTATGTATGTATTTATTTAAAATATATCTTTATTGATTTCAGAGAGGAAGGAAGAGGGAGAGCCAGGTAGAAACATCAATAATGAGAGAGAATCATTGATCAGCTGCCCCCTGCACGCCCCACACTGGCAATCGAGCCCACAAATCAGGCATGTGCCCTGACCGGGAATTGAACCATGACCTCCTGGTTCATAGGTCAGTGCTCAACCACTGAGCCATGCTGACTGGGCACCCAAAGAACTTTTAAAAAAACGATAGCTAAGTTCAGATTCAATGGATCTGGGTGGGGCCTGGGCCTCGCATTTTTCAATGCACCCAGAATTGAAAAGCACCAGTTCCTGGTGAGAGCACACATTGGAACCGTCTGTGGCTGCTTGGAAAACAAGATGCCGACAGAATCAGAATCTCCCTGATGGGATCCTTGGGCATGTGTGTGTTTCTAACGCTCCACGGGCTACTCTGGAATGCGTCTCTAAGTAGGAATCACTGATTTAGAGCACTCTGCCTCGCATCTTCTTGTATATGACCAGTAAACATCTAATGTATTTGTTTTATAAGCTCAGAGTTGTGCATGTCAGGTAGTCTTAGAGCAAGCATTCTTGGAAGCATTCCTTTCCAAATAGGTGGTAATAAGGAAAAGAGATGACACGAAGCTGAAGCCCAGTCTCCTGACATAATTCTGGGAGGCACTCTGGTGCTGCAGTCTATGATCCAGGTCAGCCGGGCCTCATCACATCAGTGGAGGACTAGTCATTAGAGGCCATAAGCGTCAGGAGATACGGTGGCGATGCTTATGGTGAGGATGGTGAAAACAGCTAATTTTGAGCTCCTATTACACGCCAGGCACTATTCTAAGTTTTACCAGCAGTAACTCCTATACCCTTCTCAAAAGTCCTATGAGATAATTTCTTGGCTCCATTGAAAAGATGAAGAAACTGAAGTGCACAGGCAGATGCCGTGACTTACCCCAGGGGACACAGCTGGTAAATGGCAGACAGCCACTGGCCATCTGGCCCCAGGTTGCCTCCTTTTAATACTAATCCACAATTACACTGCACATCTGCATTGCTTAGTGTGAGGGAGTGAGAAGGAAGCCAGCAAAGAGCCCAGCCTTGACTTTCCACCCCCCAGGATCTCATACTTATTAGTATTCTCAATATGGGTGTGGTACCTCCCTGGCCAGGTGGTACAGTTGGTTGGGAGCATCGTTCCGTACACCAAAAGTCTTGTGGGTTCAGGACACATACCTAGGTTGTGGGTTCAAACCCCAGTCAGTAAGCATATAGAAGGCAACCAATTGATGTTTCATATCAATTTTTTTCTCTCTCTCTCCCTTCCTCTCTCTCTAAAGAAATCACTAAAAAGAACCTATCCTTGGGTAAGGATTAAAAAAAATTAACTACACATGCTTGTAAAAAAATATATATGGGTGTGGTACCATCTTCTTCATCCATTTTTTGCATGAAAGATTATGTTTAGACATGTGTTCTTTATTATGCTTATTTCTAATTCCAGTAATAAGTTCTAATTTAATATGCTTTAAAAGGAACCGACAACTTACATTCAGCAACAAGTCATGAAAATTATGGAGAAAATTATTCTGCTTAAAATTACGGCATATGAGACATCATTAAATGAATGGAAATACTCAACCTTTGCATGAAAATGAGGTAGAACACATGATAGTGGTCTAAGAAAAATACTTTGAAGGATAACTAATTAATTATATTTCTTTTGAATGACCCTAGAAGTAGTCGTAAGACCAAGGGATGTATATTGCCAGCAGAAACATGTACTTCACTGTGATTTCTGGTGGTTATTCCAAGATGGGAGGAGAGCCGAAATCACAGACATGGGTTGTTTTTGCCTGCATGCACCAATTCCACTTTCTTTACGTGGGCATCATAGTGTCTGATGCCAAAACTTCTGCCCCCACTCATTTCTCAGTCATGTAGTTGAGAAGGAGTTGAAATCCCTCCCTCTCCTCCAAGGATGAACCCCAAACCTGGCCCTTCAGAGCATTCCTTTCCCTAGATTACAATAATGATGCTAGGAAGAAATGTAAAATCTTAGCCAGTCTAATGAGACTTAAATTTGAGACTTTGTCTAGCCTTTTGGGGATTGCCAAGCTATGAGGATGATGTAAACCCAATGCTGCTGGGGGTGCAGCATGCAGACCAAGGATCCCTACCATCTTCTGAGCCATGGCTGGCCTCAGCCACACCTGTAGTTAGTACCATCCAGACTTTCCCACTGTATAAACAGGTAAATTAATCTCATTCTCCCCCACTCCTGCCCCTAGGGAGAGGGTGTCTTAAACCAGTTTAATTTGGGTTTCTGTCCTCCCTTGCTGTTGGTGGTCATCAAACCTGGCATGAACAGCCACATATCAAGGGCCATGTGCAAAGTCTTCTAGCATCTTAAAGTGCTACCTAGCCTTGAAATTCTATTATTTTATGTTTTCTCTCTAGAAATAAATCTAATTTTAACAAAATTAAAAGAAAATGAGCTGTGATTTAAAAGACAAGCTATAAACTTGGGTATTCCCAAGCAAAAAAAGACAAAACCGTTAGAAAGTCATTCTTTGCCAGCTGATCACTAAGAAATGAGCACCTTCCATTTCCTTTCCATTCTGTTGATAGAGGGGCAGTATGTTAAGGAGAAGAGAGAAATGGGACAACTGTGCAACTCTGTCCCACTAATTAGACAGCTTTCATTTTGTAGACTTTCTCTCTCAGACCAGACTTACCCAAGTGTTTAATGCCTACGAGGACAAGTGGCAGGGATTCAAAGGGTGACCAGTTTAGAAGGCTTAACTAAGGCGGTGGTAACAGTTTCATTGGCTATTTGAATGGTAACTGTGGAGAGGACTCTGTGGTTAATATTATATTATATTATACTAGGAGCCCAGCGCGCAATTCGAAATCACTTGGCGCCGCCCACCCTCGAGTCGCTGGTCCGGCCCTGCCTTGCTCCCCGGGCCCCGCAGCAGCCACGGCCACTGCTGTTCCGGCCCTACCTCCCTCTCCAGCCCTTGAAGCAGCCACGGCCGCTGCTGACCAGGCCTTCCCCCAGCGCAGGCATGTGGAGGCCCCTGCCACCACGCCCCTGACGCTGCGTGCACAACCTCCTCCTGTCCGGTTGACCCGTTACAGCGTCCCAGTTAATTAGCATATTTCATATATATATATATATATATATATATATATATATATATATATATATAATATTATACTATACCAGGGGCCCAGTGCAAGAATTCGTGCACCTTGAAAGGAATTGTGGGCCGTGAGGCTGCAGTGGGCACAGGGGCGGGTCTCAGCCCGTCCTCCGTGCCCCCACCCAGACCCTCCTGCCGCGGCCCCCGGTCCCCTGTCTGCCTGCAGCCTTGCTCCTGCTGCTACAGCTCCCACACGCTGACAGCACGGAGTGATTGGGGCTGGTGCCATCAGCAAGTGCGAACAGTGGCTGCTGCCCCGATCGCCCCTCAGGAGCAGGGGGAGGTGAAGAAGTCCTCAGGAGCAATCGGGGCCGGCAGCCACTGCTCACACCCGCTAACGGTGCTGAGCAATCAGGACTGGTGTGGGCGCTGGCAGTGAGTAAGAGTGGCAGCTCTGGCACTGGCAGCAGGTGCGAGCACTGGGCGGGTCCGTGGCATGCGGGAGCAAAGAATTTTCAGTAACCACCCGAGGCTCGCCCCGATGACAGCAACTGGTGCCCCACCTTGGTCTGGCACCCCTGCTCACCTGCTCCACCATCCCTCCGCAGCCGACGCCCACCATGTTCTGCACTCTGCCACCTGCTGCCTACGCCCACCATGTTCTGCGCACACCCCTGGTGGTCAGCGTGCATCATAGCGACCAGTTGTTCTGTTGCTCTGCCATTCGGTCTATTTGCATATTAGCCTTTTATTATATAGTATTAATAGCCTTATTAGAGCCTTCCCCTACCTGGAGGCAATTGTCACATTGTAACTCTTATTTACCTCAGAGCCTAGGATTCTAGCTCCTTTGGGTTAGATGGGGCCTTTTTTGAGGCTAAGTAAGGATGATCTCATGTATATTTAGTCATAGATTGTGTGATGTACTACTTAATATGTTAGTAAGGCATGTGCAAATTGGAGGGTTCTTCAGGAGAAATTGCACATATATTTTTTCAAGACCTAGCAATTTTCAGTTATCTCAGTAATAGAAGAACAATGCCTAACTCAAAAGGTTGGTTATGATAATAGGTTTCCTTCTCTACCTCTCAAGCCCCTTCCACACACTCCTAACCCCATACACACACCCTTCCCCACATCAGCAGATTTACCTTCCTGCAAGTTTCGTTCATTTACACTCGTTTCTCAGGGGCTCTAAAAAATGTGCATGGTGGCAAAAGGTAGCCAGCCTGGGATTAAAGATTTGCTAGAGATAGTCCCCCACAAGATAAGCACCTTTGACTACTGACATTTAATATGCTGCTTTTTCTCTTCCAAGTGCTTCGCCAGCATTACTCAGGTGATCCGTTCAACACTCTGGCAGATTGGTCAGCAAGATTACAGATTTTTTTTGTCAATGTTGTGACTTAAGCTAGTACAGTTCCTTTAGGCATCTCGAGCGGGATGTTGATGTTTTAACGCTCTCAGCTTCCACCCTGACCTTGATTCACCTTACTTTGTTGAAGTTGGTAGCTAAGTTATCTGGAAATCAATCAGATTGGAAGTCCCAAAGAACCCAGCCTCATTCTGGTTTAGTAGTCTCAAATAGGTCTTAAGAGGTAATAATAGTTGACTTCAAGAAAAGAAATACTTTAAAAAAAAAGGCTGCTTTAGTAAGTTTTACTTGATTTTGCTGCTTGAATCAGGTTTTCTTTTATGAAATCCTTATTTTAAGATGTAAAACATGATGCTTTGACATATGTCTACATTGTGAAATGATTTCCACAATCAAACTAATTTATATATCGCCTTCAATAGTTATCATTTATTTTGTGTGATAAGAACACTTCAGATCTACTGTCTTAGCAAATTTCAAGTATATAATACATTATCATTAGCTACAGTTACCATGCAGTACATTGGGTTTCCAGAACTTACTCATCTTATAACTGAAAGTTTATACCCTTTGATCAATATCTGCCCTTTCCCCCCACCCCACAAGCCTCTGGTAACCACCATTCTGTTCTCTGTGACTATGAATGATATATTTTTTTAAAAGATGGCATTCATTCTTAAAAGAATTTTTCCAAATAGTTGTGCTGATTCCCAAACAGACCTACTCTCTATGTCGGTACCAGCTTGCCATTTCTTTCGCTTAATATCCACTCTCAATCACAATAATTACTGGACTTAGTGCAGTACCTGTCACAACATTTTGTCAAATTAATCTTATTTCATGCTTTTGCCACCTTATGAATTAGGTATTATTACTGCCACCTTACAGTCCAAGAGACTGGGGCTGGGAGGAGCATGTCACTCACCCAGTGTCACCTTAGATGGCATGAGATGGTAGCACTGAGAAGAGAATTTGTCTGATGGCTACTTGAACCCATTCTGCTGACCACTAAGCTGCAGGGCCACTCTAATGAGGAAGTGTGGTAGACCTGGGTAAAGCTAATTCGCCTCAGGAAGAGTTGGGGTTTAGATAAATATTTGTCACAGCCAAAATATCCCTTTACTTGTTAATCCAATAGGGATTAACATCTCTGTAGTCTGATAAGACGTATGCTATCCTAAGATGGCTGCAATGTTATTAAATTTAAGAAATAAATGATCTTCCATTGTAGCAAACAAACAAACAAACCTGGGAGTATTAGCATGGTTATTTTCTGTGCTTTTGTTTGCATAGCAATTTAGAATTTCAGAATTGCTTTCGAATTACTTGGGTCATTCGTCGTCTCAGTGAATTTGGGCAGTTAATATTATGTACCCATTACCCTAATGCAGAAATGGAGGTTCAGTGAGGTTTTTATGATTTGCCATTCACTGGGCTATGAAGTGACACAGCCCAAGTCATCTATTCTATGTCTAAGGAAAGGGTGGGAGCCTTTTTTCTGCCAAGGGCTATTTGGATATTTATAACATCATTCATGAGCCATACAAAATTATCAACTTAAAAATTAGCCTGCTCTATTTGGTCAAGCATTTAATTAACTCACCCCTAATGCCTTGGCAGGGCTGGACCAAATGATTTCTTGCCTTACACGGCCCTCGGGGCAGACGTTCCCCACCCCTGGTCTAAGGGAACTGACACCCACGTGGGTTCCCCTGCCCTGGTCCTGTCAAGGCCTCCAGTTAATCTGCTGGCTTCCGGGGCAGCAAGGTTCACAGACAAGAACTGGTGTCATTCAACACGGGGGGCTGACAGCAGCCTGGAGAAGCATCCAGTATTGGAGCTGAGTAGATTTCTCTTTCTTTTCCTTGCACATACTTTCTTGTCTCCTGCCTCTCTTCTTCCATGCCTGGACATTTATATCCAGACCTGGGCCTTCGGGTGTGTCCTCGTTTGTAAAGCCAGTGTGTCCTTGCTCTCCTCTTTCCTCTGGTGAATAGGGCTAGTGAGAATCTATTTTGGGAAAGTATTAAGCTCTTGGAGACAGTGATATCATCATTAGTCAGGCTTTGGACTCTATTAAGTAATATGCATTTTGATTTTAATAGTATCCTTGATATCACTGCCAACATTGGAAATGATGTGCTTACTTGTATCATTTTTGACATGGAAGTATAAGGTCTTATTAAGTCAATGTGAATGTTTCCTTAATGTACTGTTCTACTAAAGCCACCCCGTGGTGGGTTTTGACCTTGTTTTGTCAAATGTTCCGAGTTTCTCTCTGAACTTGAGTTTCCTCATCTGTAAAATGGGTATAATATTACCTCCCAAAGCTTCCATGTTCTGAGGACTCAAAGAACAAATGAATGGAAAGGCCTAGTGATAACTGCTGTTAACATGGGAACGTAAACATTTTTGAGTCCGTAAATAAGGCATTTATAAGATGCATTCTTCTTACTGAACGGGCTCTGTTGATTTGGTGCATACAACTGTAAATGGTCAGCGCTGACACGAATACCTTTGCTTCTGCTGTACTTTCCCCACAGATTACCAGATTTTAGCAAATGAGCTACTATAAACGAAAGTCCTTTAAAAAGTAGAAACTACTACACATATAAGGAGACACTATAATTTCAGGCCAACTTGGTGCCAGATTTTTGATGTGTGTTTTAATTTAATCTCCATATCAACCAAACCTCAATTTGAAAATGAGAAAACTGAGACTGAGAAAAGTTAAGAAACATGCTAAGGGTCATGAAATATGCAAGTAATGTCGGGCATCTCCAAAGGGGCTTTCAATAATAAAGATAAGGAAAGGTCCGAGGCAAAATATTTTATTTATTCCCAATGAAGGCCAGGTTGAGGGCTGGCTTAGTGTCTGAGCCAAGTGGGTCTGCTAACTGAGCCTGTGAAATTGGCAGACGCCCTGCCCAGAGGCCAGCATCTCCAGCCCAGGCGCACCCGTCACAGAGATGGATTTAGGGAGCAGAGGAGGATGTCTGTGCTCCATGACCAAGCTCAGGCCCAAGAGGGTGAAAATTAGATCTGAGCAGAGCCTTCCCAGCTACCTTTCCCACATTTACCACTCAGATAAATCACTCCACATTTTAAGGGTCAAAAGGAATATAAAGGGAGAGGGAAAGGCCCAAGTTACACAATGGAGTTGCCATTCCAAGATGGAAAACTTGCGAGTGGGAAAGAAGTGTTCTCCGTTAGCAAGTGGCAGAGGCGATTTTCAGATCCAAGTCTGTGACTAAACTTCAAAGTCAATGTTTTCCATTAAACCCTGGGAACACCCCTACTTGCTGTGGGGAACTCAAGAGCCAACTTTGTTTCATCTCTTTTAACCATCATCACATGTGATGTCCTATTTATCATTTTAAATGTCTATTTGATCCGTAACCAAGTAGGGGAAAGCTCTTTGTTGGTACCATGGTGCCATGCACAACATTTTGAAATTCATAATGTTTGTGAAAGTAAACAGTTCAAATTTCACATTTCAGCTTTAAGTAAAGGCCAATCTGTAGAAATAAGTATTCAGAGATGGGTCACTTGGAAATGAAGCCACCAATTCATTCTCTTTCTGTAAAGACCATAGGCTCTGTTGAATTGCTGTATTTTTTATGTAGGTGGATGCATTGCAGGAAGAGCATTTTGTGTGTCTGTATTGAGGTTATTAAAATTGTTAGGTCTTCCCATAAACCTAAGCAGACCTCTATGAAAAACAACACTGGGACATGGAGCTGATTGTTTTAAACAAGTATATTTGTTCATTATCCATCTGTTCATCTGTGTTAAGACGGAGTTTCAGTGAGTGGCTAAGGGTTGGGAGGGGAAAGGAGTTGGGAATAACTCGAAGGGGTGTGGAATCCCAGTGTGCTGGCATACTCCGGCTTCGATAAATATTGCATGATGGTGCTGATACCTTTTTGTGCGATATATTCATTGTTTCAATAATTAATGTCACCAGTGCATGTTTCTAAGCCTGCCACAGGTAAATAATTTACTGTAATTACCAAGGAAGAGTGATATTATTTATTTATTAGAACTTTAAAAAAAATAAAAAGGGTCCTTTGTGAAAAGTAACCTCAGGGCCTCAAATGCAGGAGTTGCAGTTTGCTGAAAAGTAAAGTTAGCAGCGCCACCCACTTTCTATTGAATATTTTGTCCTGCTCTGAAGCTAGGTTACTTGGGGTCTCCAACAGTCAGTAAAATGGGTAAATAAGGCCAGACTAGAATTAACACCTAAGCTTCGGTTTACCCGCATAGAATGTGGGGACTTTCTGAAGTGATGCGTTGCTCTGTTGGGGTTAGGACCTCGGATCTGTGGGCCCCTATTAACACCATTCATTGCACATTCGTCCACTGGATGTGTCTTCTCTCACTGAATGCTGAGAAAACTGTTTCTCATTCATGTTTGTATTTTTCTAGGATCTAGATAGGATAGTGGCTTGCACATAAGTGCTCTACAAATTTTTTTTCCCCCAATTTGATTTCCCAATTTCCCAATTTGATTTCAGGGCTTTAAAAAAAAATCTTAGTAATTCAGAGTAATTTTTTAAATTTTAAGCGTTATTTAAAATTATCGAAGTTTATACAAGCCATTAAAAAGTCTTGCCATTTTATAAGACATACTCATCATTAGGGGGAAAAATTATCTTCTCTCCAGAGACAAATGCTTAGCATACCTTTTGAGACCTTTATTATATGCTTTCATGTCTCTTCTTATTGGCTTTTCCTCATGTCAGGAATTTTCTTTTTATTGACTCACCAAAATGGAGGATGAAGCTCTCATTTTTAAAACAACTCTTCTCTCCCGCTGTATATACTTCCCATCCGCCCCCCACTCCCCCTAAGCCGTTGTATTTTATTTTGGTTATACCAGTATGTGTTTAATGCGTCTATTGTTATGCCTACGTCATGTTATTTACAGATACGAAGTATGTTATGATTGCATTTTCTCTTTGGTACAGTATTTGTTTCCCCTAAGTTTTCTCGTTTGGTTGTTGCTCTCTGTACAAATCACTAGTCCAACCCACACACTCCTCCCCAGTTGTGAAAAATCTCCTCTCCGTATGTTCGCACTTGTTAGGTGATCTATAAATTTCATCTTCTGAATTCATCTCCCCTGGAGCTTTCTTAGTGGTCACGTTCCTTGGAGGCCCCTGTAAGGAGCCCTCCTGATTCCTCCTCCATCGTCACCATGGAAAGTCCCTGTTTTTGAATTAGACCCTATGTCAGTGATGGCGAACCTGTGACACGCGTGTCAGAGGTGACACGCGAACTCATTTTTTTGGTTGATTTTTCTTTGTTAAATGGCATTTAAATATATAAAATAAATATCAAAAATATAAGTCTTTGTTTTACTATGGTTGCAAATATCAAAAAATGTCTATATGTGACACGGCACCAGAGTTAGGTTAGGGTTTTTCAAAATGCTGACATGCCGAGCTCAAAAGGTTCGCCATCACTGCCCTATGTCTTACTTGGTTTAAGCCTCTGTTTTGGTGGAGTATATCTTTCAATAGTTTCCTTTGCAGAGTGCATCACATATGTATCTTTTTATGAGGTTTCATATATCTGAAAATAATTCTATTCTTAATTTTCATACTTTTTGTTCATTTGGCTGGTTATAGAATCTTGGGTTGAAAATCATTTCCTCTCAGAACATTGAAGGAATTGCTCCATGGCCTTGCCTTTAACTTCAGTTTTTGCTCTTAAAATCTGGTGGAAGTTTGTCACCTGTGACCATTTTCCTCTCTAAAATTTGGAGAATCATTCTGTTCCTTCGAGTTTGGAAGTGGGGTTTATATTTCTCTCTAGTTCTGGTCATTCTGTGGGTCCTTTTACTCTGGGAACCTGTCGTCAGCTCTGGGAAATTTTCTTGAATGATTTCCTTGACTTCTTTATTTTACTATGTTTCTCTTTTTAGAACTTTTTTTTTTGGAGAGGGACAGAAGATTTGAAATTCTAAACTGATTCTCTGCTTTCTTACATGTTCTCTCCTATTTTTTATTTTAATCTTCCTCTAATTTCCAGGCATTCTTTTCAACTTTAATGCTATCATATTTGTTACTATCTTTGAGTTCTGTCATTTAATGGAGCATCAGTAGGAAGCAACTCTTGAACAGGACAAAAATTGAGATTGATCTTATTTTTGGTCTGTGGGATAATATCTTATATCGGATTTAAAACGTTCTTAGCCATTCTCTATTCAAATATAACTTTTACTTTATTCTCCTCTTCTAAATTACACTTATGTTAAAATTTTTCACTGTGTTGCACATGTCTCATACTATTTTCTATATTTTCCATTCTCTTTTAAAAACATCTATCCTTCATTTTGTATAGGTTTCCATTTATGCTTCCAATTCACTAACCCCATTTTCTGTTGTGTCTAGTCAGGAACTAACATTGTATTTAGAACTGGACAAATGCCCATTTGATTCTTTCTTACATGTATTCCATACTGTGTTAAATTATCCTCTTTTTATTTTCCTTTTTTCTCTCTCCTTATTTTCTTAAACATATTAATCATAGTTACTTCAAGTTCTTATTAGCTTACTTCAAAATGTAGGATGACCCGGAGTCTATAGTATCTGGGTGTGTTGTGTTTTTTTCCTGTTTTTGTTCATGTGCTCTTGGCCATGCCTGGCAGTTTTGTATTGCGTGCTGGACATGATGTGTGAAACAGATGCAGACGCGGCACGCCCGATGCTGCTCTAGGCCTCCACGGAGGATTCACCCTCCCTCTGCTTGGCAAACAGTGGTGGCTGGTTATCTAATCCTATCAGGAGTCTGCTGAAATGAGGCTGATTTGCAGCTCTGCTTAAGTGGAGACTGCCTCTGGTTTGTCCCTGGTCCCTTGGGGTCTTTACTTAAAACTCTGGTGTGATTTTCCAGTCTCCTCTCCCGACAAGTCCCAAACTCTCAATCTGTTTCTCATGAAACTGCCACAAAGCTCCATGAGCCTTTCGGATTTTCTGGTGAGCCTGTTCTGCACAGCCCCAGAATTCCACCAGTGTCCTAACGGAGAGCACGCTGGAGGCGTCCCAAATCTCCACCGAACTCCTTTGATTTTTCTATTCCCCAGCAACAGCCCCTGCAGGTACAAAAGCCCCCATTCGGTCTGCACTGGGAATTGAGAAATGCCCCCGATTTAAAAGTGGCAACAAAACGCCAGCATGAGTGTTGGAGACCTTCCCCTCTCCCAAGTCCAGCTCCTCCAGTTCATGCCCCAGCTGTTCTCTGCCGCACTCAGACATGATTTCCATATTTATCTGACTTGGCGGCGGCAGCAGGCTACTCTGCCCCACTTGGAGACAGAAGTCGTCAAGACTGAATGTTTTATTTTCTTTTTGAAATTTGGGAAAGAATTTTACAACTGTTGTAGGATTAATTTGAAGATGTGTTGAAGTGCTTAAAGGCATGGTTAGAATTATTCCTCGATTCCTCTTGCTATGCCAATTACTCCAGATGCTTTCTTAAAGGATTGAAATAACCTCTGTTTTCCAATTCTTGAAATGTCTGTGTAGACCGGTAGTGGAGTGTATATAAGTTATTTATTGTGAATGTAGACTACCTGGACTGATAGAGACATACAGGTATATTTTGTAAGTGCAGAGAAAACCAATGTCTTGTGTGGGTTGTTGATGCAATCTATCATTTCCTTTTTCAGCACCTAACATTCACAAGAGAATTTGACTCAGATTCTCTTAGACACTATAGCTGGGCTGCAGACACCTTGGACAATGTCAATCTTGTCTCAAGTCCTGTTCATTCTGGGTAAGTAACCTAAAAGGCACTTTTCTTTATCCTGTGAAGCTAGCATTGCATTTAATATTTGCGGTTGTGAACTCATTGACAAACTTCATTTGTATGAAATATTGATCTTCTATAGGACTTCATTAGTGAGTGTATGTATGTGGCATACTTAAATCATTAGTGAATATTTTTAAGCAAATGTGTGTATCTTTTTTTATTAATAGAGAAGCACAGTGTTAGAAAGGAAATTCATTAAAGTTTTGGTGCCTAAAATTTTTCTGGCAATGCTGGTACATTTCTAGGTCTTTAATTTTCCTTGTCAACTAAAAAAATTAAATATGTATAGTCATTTCTCTTAATTTTACTTTATTCAAATGAAGTTTTTCCCTAAATATCTGATCTGATATATATATATAAATAAAATCTTTCTATTAATTTATCTCATTGTTTTGTTACCCACCTTGTTAATTTATACTAATTTATCTAATTGTTTTGTTACCCACCTTGGGGTTCTTGGGTTCCCCAAGCTTATGCTCAAGCACAAGGGAGGCAGCACGGAGGGAAGAAAGGGCCTCTGAACTGACTTGGGGACTGGCTCTGCTTGGCTGATTTTATAAGCTGGGGACAAAGTGGGCAGAGTTTTTGAAAAAGGCGGGCTTGGGGAATTTTTCATTTCAGGGTTGGGGGACTTGCCTTTCCAGCCGCCTGGCCTGTAACTGCGTTTCCACTTGCAGCTGTGGGGGCAAGGTGGCAGACTGCTCATTACTGCCGCCCTAGGAAGGTCCTCTAGAGTCAAAGCTTGATCCACTGCGCATGTTTAAGCAGGCCAGGGAGACAGTCAGCTGCCTCTTCGTTCTTGAGTACAGAGTAGAGGGTGGTGACATTTTTGTGGTCAGCTTATCACAAAATCCATGAGACCATCTAGTCTCACCTTGGCTTCATGGCTACTTGGTATTTTCTGTCCCCTGACTCACACCCCTGTGCTGGTCTCAGCTTGCTTTGACGCTTTGCTTCAAATGATAGATGGATTTCACTCAAAAGTTTAGTTTTTAAATAAGCAGTAAACTCTGGTGTTCTTATATTTTTCTCATATGATATAGGCCTCTGATATGACAAATGATCAATTTTGTGTGATTTTCCTTTAAAAAGAAGATATAAACTTGAAACCTCTAGATCAGCGGTTCTCAACCTGTGGGTCTCGACTCCTTTGGGGGTCGAACGACCCTTTCACAGGGGTCGCCTAAATACATCCTGCTTATCAGATATTTACATTATGATTCATAACAGTAGCAAAATTACAGTTATGAAGTAGCAATGAAAATAATTTTATGGTTGGGAGTCACTACAACATGTAGTGACTGTATTAAAGTGACTGTATTAAAAGTTTTGGAACTGTATTAAAGGGTCGCAGCATTAGAAAGGTTGAGAACCACTGCTCTAGATCAAGTTTGGTCCCCTTCTGCATTCCTGAAATGAAGTTATAATTGTGTTAAATTACAATGAGAAAAGAGAAATGAGTTTTTGAAAGGATATAGAGAAATCCACTTTTTAAAAAATGAATGTGCCACCGTATGTCCATGAGAAGTACTATGGTGAGAACACACCAAACAGGCCTCACTGCCCCCGCCAGCAAAATTTGAGGCTGGTGCTAAAAGTTGAACTGCTTCGACTGCTAAATTGATAATCAGTGTATTTTTAGATAATTGGATTCTTTACTTATAGGTCATCAAAACCTGGGGTAAGTGTTCTCGGTATACATGGAATAGAAATAATGCATCCGATAGTGAAAATAGTTCAAGGTATTTTCACCTCTGAAATCGGCACGTAGGCCACACATTAGTTGTGATCCAGGACAAAGGCTGACTCATTTGGAATTAAATAAATGATCAGTCATTAACACTGTAGTGCCTTATGTGTTTCATGAAGTGTTTGCTGCTGCTTTTAATTAAAATAAATTGTAATAGCTAATTTACCTTGTGCTTTTCATGTACCTGGCATTGTGCTAAATGTTTTACATGTATGGTCTTATTTAGTATTTATTTGAGCTAGAATGACACGGTGAGAGGTTTTACTCATTATCCCTGTTCTACAGATGAAAAGTCTGAGATTCAGAGTAATGCTTCAGGTAATTTACAGCATTCTATAGTATTTATAGTAGTCTTATGGGGCTTAGCTTGGAACACCACAATTCTGAAAAACAAAAGTGTCATTCCAATGGCAATGATTTACATGAAAATGCTGTATGTATAGATGATAAACTACATGATGGTCTTTGAGTCATTAACATTGTATTTAACTAAATTAGAAAAACCTTCAATTATAGTAATGGTAATTATTAAACAGCTAACAATATTTATAAAATTTCTAGTAGATATACGTGAGTCTAAAATTGCAAAAGCAAAAACAATCAGAGTTGAGAAGGAAAATGTAAAATACTTGGCATACATTTGGTGGGCAGACATGAAGAGTTTTTGGAATCAAGCTTGGTGAATGTCACCGTGTTACAAAGAACTTTGTGCCCTCTACGTGGGAAAGAAAAGTACTAGCCATTAATTTATTAAACTGAGAGGCTGAGGAAGCATAGGATAATAAAATCAGAAATGAACTTTCGAATACATTAGAGACAATGAAGTATTTGAATATGCAAATGATCTCTGCTCCTTGAATTAAAGTCAATAGACATGTGCAGGAAAGCGAAAATAATGACAGCTAATATGGGCTTATTTGAAAAGAAAAATGTAGACTTGGTATATACTTGGAAGTAGTTCATTAATGCTAGGCCTATGGAGTAGCTTGTTTATGGCAAGTATTTTTCCAGGTGGTCCCACAAATGCCAAATGCTTTGGTTTCATGTTCTGATGGTTTTTATTTTTCTTTTGCTTATCATTGACATTTTCTGTTGCTTGCTTCTAATTATCTTACATTAATTTTTCCCATTTGCTTTCTAAATTATTTTGCAGCTATTCTTCTCCACTTCCTCAGTATGATTCAAGGTGATAACTTGTCCTTTATGTGAACCATTCTCTTTTGTATTTTTAATTTATGTGAATCCCCCTTCCCCCACCTCCCGCAGATAGATTGTGTCAATGTCTGTAGTGTATCAGCATTTGTCATCTCGCTGTTCCTAAAACTAGAAATATTCATGTGTTAATTTTAGGATCATTTGTAGAATTCCTGCTTTAATTTAAATAATAAAAGATACAACACACATGATTAAACATCACCTTTTAATTTGTTTCTGTAAGTTATATTGCATGGAATTTTATTTTATACAGAATATGTAAGGAATGAGTTTGGAAAACAAATCACTCTAGTTAATAACGTGATTGAATAATAGAACCCATATTCTGCCTAACATGTACTCCCACCTTCCCCAGTCTGTGGGCTCCATAAAGTTGAAAACCCTAGAACAATATACAGTTGGTCATGAGCTCCAGCTCCGCACGGGGTGCTATCAGAACACAAAGAGGCTCTTCCAGTTTGTCATTAAAATCTCCTAAGCCATGTTTCTTTTTCCATTTGGTTCTGATATTCTTTGTAGCTGGGATATTCTTATATTGACACTGATTACCTTCTTACACTACCTTCAGACTACTTAGCTACAAATGCTATTTTATTTATATATATATTAATAACCAAGTCTGGCCTAGGCAGTTTCTTAGCACGCTTAACAAAATAGTTTTGTTCGTTAGTTCATTCAGTAAATGCGTCTTGTGTGTAGGAACTGTGCTCGGCTCTGCAGGAGGAGCCGTGAGCAAGGCAGACCTGATCTGAATGACTCTCTGTCTGTCTCATTGAGACTCAGCTGCTTGTTGCCAGGGCATACATTGCCCTCCCAGTGTAAACACCCCCATGTTTATTGTACTGATACAACTGCATTTTCAAACCCAGAGTTAGTATTGAATCATTTTTTTCATCCATTCTCTTCCTATGATTCTCAATCACAAGTTGGTTTTCACCGTTAACTGCTGGGAGAGATCAGATTTTGTCTGAGACTTCATTGCCACATTATCTTTGTTACTGACTAAAAGTGGTCGTTAAACATGTACAGGTGTAAGAAAATGTAGGCGCCCAGCGTAGGTTCGTGAGCTTTGCATCATCTAGCACTGGAGACAGTTCGTGTGGATACGTGTGTAAGTGAACACGTATCTTTGACTAGGAAGGAGTGCTTTTTTGTTTTGTTTGTTTTTTTGAAGGGGTCCATCTCTTCCCCTCAAATGTCACAGTGGCCCCAATCTCTCAAAGTAGGTATAATGTTATGGAGAACATAAATTAACTCAGAAGAAAATGGCTAAATCCAAAATGAGCAAAAGGGCGTGAAGTTGATTCCGCCCCACTGATGACCAGTAACGGTTCTGAAAATTGGATTGGCTAAAAAATGACCTCCGTGTGTCTCTCTCCATGGGGATAGCAAGTCAGTTTGCTTTATTGAAGAGGTTGCTGGTCAAGCGGCTAACTCTTTAGGAAAGGGTCCCCAGCAAGGACCTCCAGCCAGGGTCCTCAAATCTATTTGCAGGATATTAGAACTGTTTTTAGATGAATAAATGATAGCGGATTTTGATGGATGGGATAATTTTTTCCCTAAAATACTGTAGGTAGTCAAACAATTTTCTCATCATCCACATTTAATGCTGTTCCAGTACCAAGCACATTTTCACATGTGAACATGAGAGTGCGCAGATCCGCGTTTCTGTTCACCTGTCTGCCGTGCACCCCTCCGTGTGTCGAGTTCAGCACTGTGGCTCTGGGGGGAGAACTTGCCGGAAGACTCTTGCCCTGAGCACGCGACAAGAATCGCACATCGCAATGTGCTGTTTCCCTGATGTGACAGTTAATTTCCTTTACATTTTCATATTTTTCTCATTAGCTTTAATGTAGAGGTCAATGACAGAATTATGTAGTTGAGAGATATTTTCTAAGAGGCCTAAGTGATGATATTTGTATTGCTGTACAAATACTCAAATGTAGGTTATTTTAAAGCCAGATTTATATTTTAAAGAAATCAAATCCCTTTCCATCAAAATTGCCTTAGCGACACTAGTTATCTTCTGCTTTTATTATTATATTCTGCTTTGTGATAGTAAAAATTAGAGTGCTGGTCTGAGTAAATATACATTCATTTTTATGAACTGTACGTGTTAAGACATACTGTGGAGTTTCATCTTACCTTTCAGGGCTAGAGATTCCATAGTCAGCAAATGGCTACAACTATTTGCAGTTAAAATGATCCTTGAGTATAGCTTACAACACCCATAAGAGACCACATCCGGTGGTTTTGTTTTTTGTTTTCAAATGCATGACCGTCCTTTAGCCGGTTTTTATTCCCGTTTTGGAACCGTCACTGTTCCTTCCCTTTGAGCCATTGACGAAGTGGTTGGCTTCTCCCAGGGGGCCGTGTGCCACCAAAACTAAGTTGTCGTGTCTCCTTTTGTGCCCAGTTCACAAGTTAAATGCATGTTTGATGTGACTCCACCGTATTGACTTCCGATTTATTTTTAAAGAGAGGAAATGATAGCTGCATTGTCTGTCACTTTAAACTTCAACGTTTAATTTCAAAACCTCCTCTGGGAGATGGCTTATTTCTGTCCTTGATGTGGCCTCTGATCTTCTCCCTGCAGGTTTCTCGTGAGCTTCATGGTGGATGCGAGAGGCGGCTCCATGAGAGGAAGCCGTCACCACGGGATGAGAATCATCATCCCTCCACGCAAGTGCACGGCCCCCACCCGAATCACCTGCCGTTTGGTAAAGAGACATAAACTGGCCACCCCACCCCCCATGGTGGAAGGAGAGGGACTAGCCAGTAGGCTGGTAGAAATGGGTCCTGCAGGGGCCCAATTTTTAGGGTAAGTTATTGTGTCGATTTTAACCTTGGCCCTCATAACCACATCTTTGATTTTTCTTTACCCTTAACTTGAGGAGTTAGCTATTAAAACGGCTTAGTTGGACGGGGATTGAGTGCAGCTTTTGTGTAGTGTCAGAGGTCACAAAGCTGTGTAAGTCTGTGAGCTCATAGGCTGATCCTCCCCTAACTCAGTTTGCTGGTCAAAGCTTTTACTAACCCAGAAGCATGTTCTCTGCTCAGTGAGTGCACGGAACCCCAACGCCACCCTTAGGGTCAAGGCACCATTCTTAGGGAAAATAAATATGGGTGCTGGAATTTTATCACCACGTTGCATAAATGGCTACTTTGGGTACATGTTCTTTTATGAAGATCACTGCTAGGGGAAACAATCCATTGTGATATGGTATTTTACAAAAAGAAACACTAAATTGATTTCATTATCTGAGGTGGCACTTGGGTGCAAATCAGGCAGGCTCTGTCGTGACGGACAGTTTGTTCACGGTTTCCCCTTCTCGTTTCTCTTCCTGCTGCATGGATCTTATTCAGTAAACTGCATCTTCCCACCCATCCTCCCCCTGTAACTGAGGGTGAGAGCTTGGTTAGCCGAATCCTGCAGCTTGGGCCTCAAGGAACAAAATTTATTGGGTAGGCTCTTCATAGACAAGATACAGAATGTCTACAATTCTTTTTCCATTTTCAATTTTTTTCTGTCACACCCATAGTCTTATTCTTAAGTTCATTTTTATTTTTTTAGTTGTTAATGCTTTCAGTTGATGTGTGTCACTGAAAGGAAAAAACAAATCATAGTGGCTTGACTTAATGTAGCAACGCTACCTATCTTGTGCTTTTCAAGCATGTGGAATTCACTGCAAGCATTCTGCTTTCATAATTTTTTGTGCTTTTGCAAGCCTTTCTTTAATTTGAAATGTTTTGACTGAATATGATAGCTTTTCAGATAGACGGGCAGTCTAATTTCAATCCAGTGTAGGAGAAGGTATTTACAGGCTTTAAATCAACATTTGCTATTAGTGGGAGATGTATGTGTGTATGTATATGTATATGTATATATATATGTATGTGTGTGGAGTTACATTTAAAAAAAAAAGTTTGAGTACTTTTCATGGGCTTTGCGAAGGAAAAGTGATCAATAAGTAAACTGATTTCAAAAAATGTTGGGAATACGAGATACGGAAAGAAAACCAAATAGGCAGCAGATAGAATATGCTACTGTAGTTACCACATTGTTTTGTTTTCTTTTGTTTAGCTGATGTGTTGGTATGTGTCATTTGTTTGCTCGTCTGTTCGGTGTATGTGCCTTGGCAGTCTGCATGAGGAAACCTGTCATGAAAAGTTACGCTTGGCTTTCACCTGGTCAGAGGTCCTTGTCATATCTTCTCTCCAGTGATGTTGAGTGTCATACACACAGTCACATTCCCTAAATATTCACAGAGACAGTATCTGATACATTAACCTGCAAAGATTGTATATTGTTCTGAAAGAAATTAATATTTAATCATCAGCTGTGGTTAAAAATAAAAACTATGGTAAATAACTTAACTTAGAATTATTAACACTACTAGAGATAGTTGATTTTGCCTCTACCTGTCAAAAAATTAAAGGCATACATATCTTTTAAATCTTTAATTTGAATTAACTATACTTATTTTGCCAAAAGTATAATGATCATATTTGTCATCCCATTTTAAGTGAGTGCCAGTAGTCATGTTTTTATTATGTTATTTGATCGTTGCAACTACTGTCCCTTTTTATGTTCCAACCCAATGGAAGCCTTTACCTGCTGTTATCACACATACATGAATACATAGGTGAAGAGGCGAGGTTACATACAACCTCTGTAGGAGAATAATGATACTGTCTACTTAAATGTCATAAAAGAAAGCTGCACAATCCAACTACATAAATTGTATGTGATTGTGGTCTGCTTACTTCCATTCGTTTTTTTCTAACATTTATCCTATTTTAAAATTTAACAAAATTATTCCTGTGCTTGATTGGCTATCTTCAATTTGCAGCCATTCTTTTGCAAAGGACACTGTCAAAAATTAACAGATTATATGGCAATTTCAAACCAACAAGTGCTTTTTCAGAAAATTTAAAGATTCCTATGCAGGTTAAGCTAGAGCTAGGAAATTAAGCTGCCCTCTACCATTTCACAAATTGAAAGTCAGAGAAAGTGTCTTAACTACCTAGGCTGTGAAAGTCATGCAGACGGACTATTGGAGGAGTGGGTTGTTACATTGATCGCTTTCTTGCTAAGGGGAAAAAAATCAGTAATCTTTAAAATAGGAAATTTACAGAATTCTTTTTTAAATAAATGACTGTGTCCTTTTAAATCATTAGCAATTTTTATAAAATATAATATTATACCTATTGTGTTTTTAAAAATGGACCAACTTTCTTTCTTATGGTCTATTTTTATAATCTTCAATTCCTTGAATCAAAATTTATTTTTATACGGGCTAAATATTTCCCCCTCCCCCATTAAATCAAAAGCCTAACCTATAGTAGGCCCTCAAGAATTGTTTGTGAATGAATGAATGATGGCATGTTTTCAAGCTTCTAATATATTATTTAATCAGCAAATGATTCTGCAGCTTTGAAATCATTCCCAACCTTAGTGGCACCTCTGATTTTCCAATGAATCCCGTTAATGAAACTTTTTTTTTAAGTATGATACTATAAGTATATTTCATTTGATACCAAAATAATGTGGATTTTTTTCCAGCCCTGTCATAGTGGAAATACCTCACTTTGGGTCTATGAGAGGAAAAGAGAGGGAACTCATTGTTCTTCGAAGTGAAAATGGAGAAACATGGAAGGAGCACCAATTTGACAGTAAAAATGAAGATTTAACTGAATTACTTAATGGCATGGATGAAGGTAATTATGATGAATCTTTGTTTCTGTAAATCTCTGCAGGAAAAATATCAAAGGAATAACTAGACTAAAAGAAACATTCTGGACTTCACACATTTGTATTTCAAGCTGGGAATGAGGTTCCTCAACGTTTGTGGCTGTTTTCTGTATGTAAGGCATGAAGTTCCATTTAATGTAACAAACGTTTTCCCTTATAATACTAGTGTACAAGTAACGGTTGTGATTCTTTCATCAAATACGTCAATCTTTCCAAAACCCAAGAAAGTTTTCTAAGTCAAAGATGTATAAAGAGGGGGTGAAAAAATAGTGGAAGGTATGCAAAGTATGCAGAGCATTTGTAAGAAAATACGTTCACATTTTATTTTTGGAATTATTACTTTCAGACCCTTTCTTCTATCAGTTTTCCCCCAGATTCTTCCAGTATTCTTCATGAATGTTTAATTTCTCTTGAGCTGCAATCCATTTTAAAAAAATATGCTTCAGGCTAATTATTGGAGTCTTTGTTGCTGCAGGTCTTACTCTTTGACCTATAAGACTGACGTAAACTGAGCATGTCCCTTCCTCATACACACCTCAGGCTGTCTAACCCTTAGAATCAAAGCCGTTTTTCTGAGGTGTGCAGACATTAGGAATGGACTTACTTTGAGAGTAGGTACTTGATGCAGTTTTATAGACCAAGGTCATCATAAAATAAAGCCAGTCTTTATTTTATACTGACTTCCTAATCACTACAAATCCATCAGTTGTTTTAAATAACTGCTTTATTGGAGATATAACTCACATGCCATAAAATGGACTATCTGAGGGTTTAACTCACTTATTTCTGGAATGCTTCCAGAAAAGTCACTCCTTGTTTCAAAATGTGGACAGAGGGGCTCCACAGATTCAAGGGTGTTTGAGGGATGACCATGGACAAGTTCTTTGATCCCTGTGAGCCTTTGTCACTTCTGTAACATGGAGATTACCTTCCTTGCATTATAGGATTGTTGTTAAGAAAAAATAATTATGTGAAGACTAATGAAATACAGTCCCTGTCACATATAAGCCCTTGATAAATATCAGTTGTTGTCACTATTATATTATTATATAGGCTAAAAAATTGTCATGCCAAAGGTTTTGCATAAGATAGTTCATTACAGCCAACCAGGAATTTCGGGTGTCTTTACAGCAAGGGGAGGGAACTAATGATTGTTGAGTGTCTAGCATTCATGAGGCACTAATAAACGCCTGTGTATATGAAAATCTTAAATGAAAGCATAGTCCTGAAAAATGGGAAGTTTTAATCCCACTTCAGAGGTAACGGAACTGAAGTATAGACATGTCAAGTAACATATAAGGTTACCCCAACTAAGTAGCCTCACCAGGGTTGAAATCTAGTCCTACCTGTTTTCAAAGACATTTAACTATATCCCCCTTATTTTAGAAATGTGTGTCTTGTGGAGAAGAAAATAAACCTAAAGGGGAAAATTCCTACAAACCTGTAGATTTAAAGGTCCAGAGGGATAGTCATTTTAAATGTTATGTATTTAATGAGCATACATTAAATGTCTCTTCATAATACTGATATTTATATCACCATCTCCAACTTCAGATAATTTCTGATGGATAGGAACATGCAATGGCAAATAAGATTTTTCATTTTTATTACCTTAACTTATTTCAAAGCATGAAAAATAGTCATTCTCTTAGAAGGACATTTATAAGAATGTATAATCAAGAGTTTTAAAAAAGAATAAATACTAAGAGAATGAATTGAATTAGCATTTTGAAAATAAAAATAATACAGATAATTCAGAATAAAAATCTGAGAGAATAAGGGAAATGGGTTTTCCATAGAGGATAGTTTGTTTTTGTTTTAAGGAAAATAAAATATAAAAATATTTTCATATATCCATATTTCTTAAATGCTAATGTAGATGACTAATCTTTAAAATGGAGCATCCACTACACAGAATTTTCTCCTTTGTAATGGGTAGCGACCTTGTTACTGTGAGCTCCGAGAGCAGGGTACATGTCTTGGTTACCTTTGAGTCACCAGTGTCAGGCACAGAGCTGCTTTAGACTAACTCATGCAGTCCGGTGAGTGAGCAGAATGAGGAACCGCAATATTATAAGATGTAGCTTTATGGAAGAAAGTTCTCATTAGTTCATTTCCTCTACCCCAAACTTTGTTAGTGTTCATCTCCAGGAGAAGAACAGTTAAAGAGGAGCATTTACTTTGAGGAAAGTACTGGAGAGTAACTATATTCTAGCAGGAATATTGAATATTCAAAGACAGTGCTGTCCAATAGAACTTCCTATGGTGATGGAAATATAAACACTGTGCTTTCCAACAGCCATCACTAGTCACAGGTGACTCTTGAGTACTCATCATGTGGCTAGTGCAACTGAGGAAGGGAAGTTTTAATTTTGCTTAATTTTAAGTAATTTTAAATAGCCATGTGTGGCCAGTGGCTATCTCATTGGACACTGAAGTTCTAGCAAAAACCACCTAATATCCTAATAATAAATTCTTCTTCATTTTTTAGTATAAATGATAGTATCTCCTATCAGGCAGAAATAGAATTTTTTTTTAAAATTATGTGGAATGGAGTTCCATAATTTCATGCTGACATGACTTTATTTTGTTTTTAATAAACCAATTTTCAAATAGGAGTGAGTCATGTCTTTGCCTAGAGAAATGATTCACCATACTAAGGTGTTTTAAAGAAATGAAGATGTAGCCCTCTGTCCTGGATTCTGTGTGTTATCTTGGAAATAGTAGATAGAGTTTCTATGCTACATTTTTAAAGACCAGATAAACTTGGGTTCCATTTTAGACAATTAAAAGGAAATGTAAATACTTTCGGGCTTAAAAATCAAGCACTGGAGAGCCAGAGCAGCAAAGATGAGGACTGAATGTTCAAGGCACAGTGGTTTTCTTCATGTATTGAATTTTAAAATAATAATTATGAAGATCCACTACACACCTTTTATAATTGAACCTCCATTCTTCAGATTTCATACCCAGCTCAAGCCCCACTTACCGCCGTTCTTCTTCTGTTCCCAAAGTTTCTTTTTATTGGGACACCCCCTAACCCCTGTAAAAACAGGCAGAAAGAAAAATCATTCGAGCTCTAAAAGCATAAAAAGCAACCCTTCTTTTTCCTTCCAAGTCCAACTAGTCAAAGTTTTCTCAGGAGAAGTGTTAGCGTAGTGTGGGAGGTTTCGTGTTACCTCCCACACTATGTCCCTCCCAAGTGGGCACCCTTTTCTAAATCACACAGACACCACTAGGGCCAGTGGAAGCCCTGGTCACAGTTGATGGTGGTGACACTCGTCCCATCACCACCACCCACTCAGGAAATAGCAAATAAATAGGTGGAGACTTCCAAAATCCGGACTTCTGACTCAACTCGAGTTGTTTTTCTACATTACTCCTTTGCCTTTGTATGTTTTCAAATGAAGGATGCCTATGAAACTACTTTGTGGGGAACAAAAATGCTACCTAAAGGTCAGCTGCTATGTAAATGTTCCATTACTAACCAAGTAACCCTCTTAGTTCATGTCTGACTCAAAAGGATATTGTCATTGCAAAATAAGGTGCAAGCCTGTGAGACTAGAGCCTCCGTGGTTATGCTAATGAAGGGGGTGTGTCAGCAAGGCTCTATTCTAGTAAGAGGCTAGAATGACACAGGACAGTTGGTCTGGGTGTGAAGAGCCTGCTGTTACCACCAAGGTATCATGTGGCAGGAGCAACTTTTCTCTCGGGCAGCGGACACAGATCTTGTTCTAGCACTTGTCAATTCGTGTTTTCTCAGCAGAGAAAAAGATACCGCAAAACAGAGAATACTCATTCTGCTTCCCAAAAAAACTCTTTACAGTGTACCAGATTAAACCCACTTCATAAGTTTAATTAAAACCTTACTTTAATTAAACCCACAAAGTTCATTTACACATGTTTAAAATTGTGCCTCCAAAGCCAGACCCAAGGGGTGTTTTGTAGTTTGCAGTTATGCTGGACCTGGGAGTATTTGATTGGTGGAAGAATTCTTCCTCCATAGAGGTCTTAACTTAAAAATTGATGAGACACACTGAGTCCTGCACTATCCAATACAGTAGACACTAGCTACATGTGGTTATAGAGCACTTGAAATGGGGTTTCTACAAATTGAGATATGGATGCTATGAATGTAAAATACATGATATACAAAGATTTAGTACACCTCCAAAAGTAGACATATTGAGTGTCCCCAAAAATGTATACACACACTGAATAATTATAAAGCCAATGTTTATTAAAATACATTTCATTTTCAAAATTGAGCTATCAGCTGTTACAGTATGTATACATTTTTGGGGGGACAGCCTGTATATCTCATTAAAAATGTTTATGTTGGTTACATGTTGAAATGGTAATATTTCAGAAATACTGGCCTAAATATAACATTGTTAAAATTAATTTCACCTGTACCTGTTTACTTTTTAGTGTTTCTATAAGAACATTTAGATATTTACATATGTGGCTTGCATTATATTTCTTTTGGGCAGTGCTTCTCTGGACAGTGTGTAGACTTTGTTTCACATTACCATTAGATTTTAAAATCAAAATTATTGCTACCTAAGTATCACAAGAATGCTTTGGGGATATATGAATTATGCTATGATTTTAAAATCTCAGTCACTGTATTGGAACAAAATGTTCCTAAACTTGTCCAAACAATGTTATAATGCTAGGAAAATACTCTCTCCCTTGTTGTGATTGCTTAAGTTTCAGATGAGAGCAAATGAGATTTGAAGATAATACATTTTAGATTTAATAAATTATACTATTGGAATTGGAGTCAGGAAAGGAAAATTGATACTTATAATGTTACATAACAGAAAATAAATTTTCTGTGATTTTTTATCTAACTATATCAACAATATTTTAGAAACAGACTTCTCAGTTAAAAATTGCAACTTTGCTTCATTTCAGTGAAGCAAACTTATTTGTTTTTAATTTATCAGCCCTGAGACAAATAGTGATCTTAAAGTGTCCAGTTAGGTTGTAGAAGCAGTTGAGCAATGACAGGTGAAATCTGTAGCTTTATGTTGTTCACAGCACCATCTATTGGAGAAATCTATTAACACTCTTGAAACATTCTGGAGAAAAAGTAAAAATTGAACTTAAATCAAGATTGTGGTAAGAGTGCAAAAAAAAAAAGCATACCAAAAGCTATTAACTAAACCATAACATAATATGGACTTGTCCCTCGTGTCTCCTCTTCCAGAAAGTCTTCCCTAAACCCCAGACTGAGTTAGATCCACCTGGTAATACACAGCACCCGGCCTGTCTTCTTCTGTAACAAGGAGCTTTGAACTTTGCTATCTTCCTTGGTGGACGGTAAAGTCCATGAGGGCAGGACTGGCTCTGACGTGTGGACAGCCTTTATGCTCAGTGCAGATAACAGCTCTTGGCACAGTGTTGTCACTTCATCATAATTTGTTGAAAGAGTGGAGAAATGATTTGTCTCCAGGCATATGCACCCACTTTTGGTGATATTCATTCTGAGACCCAGACCCAAGAGAAAAAGCAACTACTTAAAGGAAGGAATGCACAACCAAATGGGGAGGGGAGGTCTAGGAGACAGGGGAATGGCACAATTAGTTTTCTAATTTTAAGGCATATGATTGTCAGAAATTATATGGATTGTTAAAACTGGAGAGAAAAACAAACAAGCATATCATTTTCCCACACATTCTGCGTCATTAGCACTTCATACATGTGCACATATGAATAACAAAGAAGGTCCCACCTTGGGTAAAGATACAAAGTAATGCTGATCCAGACAGACATGAAGCAGATACCAGAATTGAATAAGAATATGAGTTAAACTACTGAAAGTGCTATATGAGACCTCTCTGTACTGTCCTTGCAACTTTCCATGAATGTCTAATTATTTTAAAAGTTGACAAAAATTGAAAAGATTCCTATCATCTTTACTTTGAGGAAGAAGGATCAAATTACATCTTGAGTTATTGTTTTTTCCCCTGTAACATCTTGGGTGGGCTTGGTACAAAAGTTGCATTATTCAGATGGAGCTGAATTTTCATTCCAAAGAAAGGTCTGTAATTTTCTGAAATATTTCATTGAATTTATTACAAGTTCCATATATTCTGTAGCTTGAGTTGACTGTTACCGATTTATCTTTTATTTCCTTCATTTCCCTCAATTTCTCTGATATTTCGTTTTCTGTAATTGAAAATATTTTTAAAAAATGGAATGAAATGAAAATGATAGCAATTCAGATGTATATACTGTAGACATGCAAAACTAGTTAGCTTGCCCTTTCTAATTCCAACCTTCTAAGTTTCATCTTTTCCCCTGCCCTTCCATAGCAGATATTTCATTCTTAGAGGAGCAAACTGAGTAGAACTTACGCCTAACCAGAAATTATCGAGACATTTAATCATGTGTATGTAAGAGTAAGGCAAAATTGATCCGATGATAATTCAAAAGCTTTAAGACTAACTCATTTAGTGGGAACATGAATTCAATTCTGTCATTTATGCTTCAGTGTATTATAATCTCCATAACTGTTCATATGTGAAAAGCATCTAATAATCCTTACTGCTCTGTTCTAAAACCTCAGTGGCAGAGAACACTGTCCCACCTTTTACAAATACGGGGACTAAATGAGTTACAAGGTGCTTAAGAAATTTATCATTAATCAGTGAGGCAAGAAAGCTGTAGAACATTGGCTTCTACGTGTTTTGTGGCAAAAAGTGCCACGGTACTAAGTAAAGTCTTTCTGCTCATAGAGTGGGCCAATAACAAAGCATGTCACCTTTTGGACCAGGGTGTTTGCAAATCTACCCCTTATTCATCCACCCATTTATCAACATGTCTATATGACTTCACGCCTTCTCCCCAACCCTGTTTCTAGACCTAGTTTCTATTTTCAGCCCTAAAGCAGACCAACAAAGTCAACTTGGGCAAGTCATTAAACCTTTTGCAAGTCAGACACCTACTCTACCATATGCTATATTAGCCTTCCTCCTAGCCAGAACTACCTACTTCAGAACTCACCTCTGTCTTTTCCCTTTAATCTTTTTTGAGGGGGTGGGTGAAAACTTTACTAGTAACAGATGAAAAAGAGGAAGGAGGATCCTTTCATATTCTATGGCTTTATGAATCAACCTAAAAGGTAGAAACTCTGGATATTTATACCCCTTTATCCTTTAATACTATCGCTTTGGGGTGATTTATTATATGTTTTAAAAAAAACATTTAAAAGTAATGGGTATTTATTATTGTCCTATAAGCTCTTCTCGTATTGAACCATCCTTGAGTTTTTTATAGGATCTTGTTGTCATGTTTTTAATCTTTGAGTTCTGAATTTGCAAAGAGACGTGCAGGGTGAGAGTCTACAAGACCTTGCTTCCCTAATGTGTCAGTCAAGTCATAGTCACCGGGATTGAATGTTAAAAGCAGATTTTTGGGTTCCACCCCTGGCCGACCAAGTCAGAATCTCCACAAGAGAAACCTAGGAATCTGTGCTTTTAATATGTCCCCCAGGTGTTGCTTAGGACCTGGCCATTGTGGGTACACTGCACTCGGAGCTGGCTTCTCTGTGGGTATGAATGTGATTCAGGCATCGCATCTGTGCTGCAGATAACTGTGTAGGGTGTATATCTGCATGTAAAGGGTGGGAGCAAAGCAAAGATTCTTGGTAATTCCTACTTCTGGCCTAAGTAATAGAGCATTTAAAAATCTGAATGGAAAGAACTTTGACGTTCCATTTTCACATGATCAGACTTTATGACTATTTGCCTGGAAATCTAACTTTTCTGATAATAAGAGTCCCCCCTTATCCATGGTTTCGCTTTGTAGTGTCAGCTACCTGCAGTCAACTGCAATCCTAAAATATTAAGTGGGAAATTCCAGATATAAACAGTTCATAAGTTTTAAATTGTACGCCATTCTGTGTAGTGCAGAGGTCCTCAAACTACGGCCCGCGGGCCACATGCAAATACAAATACTGTATTTGTTCCCGTTTTGTTTTTTTACTTCAAAATAAGATATGTGCAGTGTGCATAGGAATTTGTTCATAGTTTTTTTTTTAAACTATAGTCCGGACCTCCAACGGTCTGCGGGACAGTGAACTGGCCCCGTTTAAAAAGTTTGAGGACCCCTGGTGTAGTGTGATGAAATCTCACCCTGTCCCACCATGAGTGTGAATCATCCCTTTGTCCAGGGCATCCAAGCTGTCCACCCGTTAGTCACTCAGTAGCCGCCTTGGTTATCAGATTGGTTACCAGAGAGAGACCACATTCACATAAGTTTTATTACAGTATGTTGTTAATTGTTCTACTTTATTATTAGTTATTATTGTTAATCTCTAATTATGTCTGATTTATAAATTAAACTTTATCATTGGTATGTATGAATAGGAAAAGGGTCATGAAGCATATCCCCCACAGATAAAGGGGGACCACAGTATACCTTTTTAAATTATATCACAGAATTTTTAGAAGTTTTATATTCTCGTGAGTTTTTAATTCCGTTCAGGTAAACATCCAGTAAGTAAACTAATTTCTGAGTTATAAACACATGGACATAGATTTTATTGTGTTTTTAAAAAACAGGAAGACTAGAGCCACTTTTTCACATGATATTTTAATTTTTAAAAAACTATTAAAATAATAACCAGTCTCCACTACTACATCTATTTTAGAGCAATATTTTAAAGAATTATTCCAGATGTTTGGTATGAAAAGTGTGAGTCTCATTAATTCCCAATTGATTTCTCTGTTCAGTGGATATGAACTGAACACTTACTATGTGCCAGGCCTCAATATCAAACATCATCTAATTTAATGTAATTTAACTGAGTGTCAGAGCCTTTTCATTCCCTCTTGGCAACTGTTAGCCAGCTGGGTCTTTAGTTACCTGATTTCAAACTTTCAGCTAAGGTCATTTCACTATTGTGTTTCACTTTCCTTTTTTAAAGCAAGAAATAGAGAAAAAAATGTACTTGCGTTGAATTTACTTTAAAACATTAATAGTCTGTTGTTTGTATATATTATATTGTTATATTAATACTAGCATGTTAGAATTATTACCCAAGTAATATTGCATGTCTATACATTCATTATAATATTATACTATTCCTCTTCTTTTTTCCCCTTCCCCAATTTTTACATAAATTATATGAATGTATACATTGACATGTAAAGATGTGATTAGTCAATTTTTATACTTTTTGTGACTGTAATATGCCTTGGAGAGAGAAGTACATATTACAACATATATGTCCACCTCATGTACTGACTTTTGAAAGAACATGCCTGTGGCTGGGTGGAATGGACTGGAGTAAGGAGATACAAGTGGCAGGAAGGTGGCTAGGAGGTGGTCTCAGTAATTAGGCAAAAGCCTGAACATGGGGGTGACAGGATAGGAAGCCATTTCTGAAACATCAAGAACCAAATGGACTTTGACCTTTAGATGTAAAGTACAGAGGAAAGTGAGTCAAAGCTATTAAACTAGAGGACTGAACAAACAGTAAACCCTTTCCGGGAGTTTGGACTATAGGGGAAGGAGGAGGGTTGGAGGTGGACAGAAAGCAAAAAGATGTGTTCATGTGTGGCTGGTTGAGTTTGATGTGGGAGGACCATTGGTGGTGATGTTACTTATCATTTGGGTAATTTAAAAATATTTTCAAGAGGTTTTCAAACAAAATTCTAGAGCCTTTCAGACATACTTACGTCCTTATTCACTTTCTTATGGGGCCTTACTTTTTCTGACTCATTCTTTCTTTTGGCAACTTGAGGGGAAGATTATGTATAAATAATCACAGAATCAACTGTCCCTTTTTGAAGAGTAGAAGTTTGTCCATATATGGTAAAATTCCCATTTTTGAAGATTTTGTTCTTCTTTTCAAGTACTGTATGTGAATATTTTTATAATAGTTTTGCAAAGCTTGTTATAATTTTAGGATAACTGTAGTTTTCTCTTTATCATTAAAAAAAACCCTCTATTTAGATTACTGAATATAAGTAATTTTAATTATCAAAATTGCACATCCGTTTGCCTCAAGGTATTGTGGAAGCAGGCTTATTCTCATGGCTTTCTTCATTCATTTGTCTTTTCAGAACTTGATAGTCCAGAAGAGTTAGGGAAAAAGCGAATCTGCAGGATTATCACGAAGGATTTCCCCCAGTATTTTGCAGTAGTTTCACGGATTAAGCAGGAAAGCAACCAGATTGGTCCTGAAGGTGGAATTCTGAGCAGCACCACTGTGCCCCTGGTCCAGGCTTCTTTCCCTGAGGGCGCTTTGACCAAAAGAATCCGAGTGGGCCTCCAGGTAATGTTCACACAAGGTTCTCCTCCTGGGATCAGATAGAGCAGCGGTTCTCAACCTGTGGGTCGCGACCCTTTCACAGGGGTCGCCTAAGACCATCCTGCAGATCAGATATTTACATTACGATTCATAACAGTAGCAACATTACAGTTATGAAGTGGCAACGAAAATAATTTTATGGTTGGGTCACAACATGAGGATCTGTATTTAAAGGGCCAGAAGGTTGAGAACCACTGATATAGAGGGTGGGGAGCATGTGCCACTCTGGGAACAACTGTCATAACTCTCAGTGGATTCCCTCTCATATTGCTGATGAAAGCACGAGGCCATTAGGGAGAATCATTAACCCATTTCAAATGAAAAGCATTAATTAAAAATTAGCTTAGTGGCTTATGAAGTAAGTTACATAGTTTAGGGTTTTCCCATATAAAAGTATCACCTGGTTTCTGATGAGAGATCGCTTTTTTTAACCATAGGTTATTGGTCTCAGTATGTGGAGCAACAGAAGCACCAAAGGGTACATGGACCATTAAAGAAACAACCCATATTTGACTTGGTTTATGACACGCCACATCATAAAAACCAGCAGTAGTGAAACTTGCAAGCTTTCAAATTTTGGTTTAAGTAAAATCGTAAATGCAGGGCTTTATCCAAACCAGTTGGAACTCGTTTGGGTTTGGAAAGCTGACTGGAAATCTTGGCAACGGAGGTCTTTCATGTATTTATACATTTCAGTTAGGCCGAACCAGTACTTAACCGGTATTTTTTTTCTTACTAAGGAAAATAGCCTGAAATGACTTAATTTGTGTTGTTAATTAATAGAGTATTTAAAATATTTAACTGACAGTTGCCTCTCATGCCCAAGGAGTTGGGTTTTTAGAGCTGAGCACTCTAAGTCCTGGGAAGGCCTTCAGTAAACACCTAGCTAAAGAGACCACCTTCCATTCCACTGGCATGAAGTGCCCTTCAGCTCTCTCCCATATAAATATTCAGTAGCAAAGAGACCAAAAGGAAGAATTTCAGTTTGGAAGAATAGATCTGAAATCCTTTGCAATCATGATTTTTTTCCTTTTCGTTACCACTCTGAAAAACCTCAGTTTTTACAGGGGTGCAAGTTGCCTTTGTCATGTTTTCCTGAATGTCCCACATAGGTTTTTAAATATATTGGACACGGTATTTGTTGTCTGTTAGTTTAGATTAGGCTAGGATGCTTCTCTGCTGTGAGACTGGATTCCCTCTCTGTCACACAAGCCTACGCTGTCTGTTACATTGGGGCAACATTAGGGCTGACGGGTTCCTGCTACAGTGTTGGGTTATTTGGGGTTTGTTTTGTTTGTTGTTGTTTTACGCCTTCTTGAAATAACGCGAATGCATGAAGAAAAAGACATTTATTGGTTGTGTGTTTTTGGTTATTTCCTCTTCACTTAAAAAGTCAACTTTCCAATGAGATTAAAAAAAAATGGCCACTTTCACTTAAGGTTCTTTTTTTGACTCTAGGCCCAGCCTGTTCCAGATGAAATTGTGAAAAAGATCCTTGGAAACAAAGCAACATTTAGCCCAATTGTCACTGTGGAACCAAGAAGAAGGAAATTCCATAAACCGATCACAATGACCATTCCGTTGCCCCCGCCCTCGGGAGAAGGCGTATCCAACGGGTACAAGGGGGACGCCACACCCAATCTGCGCCTTCTCTGTAGCATTACAGGTTTGGTTATGTTGTTGCTGTACCTGCTGTTGATGCTAGCATTTGCAGTGATTCTGTAAGAAAACAAAGCCTTTGAAATGCCCATGCCAACTTTATAAGAGAAAAAAAAAAGAATAAGACATTTTTACTTGTCCATCACCTCATTTCTATTATCCCTCCAATAATTTCTTTAAGATGTTGATATCATTTAAAATTAACATTTTTCCTACTACTAAATTTCATATTAACAATAGCGCCCTCTTAAGGTGATTGAGATATTATTGCATCTGCTGGGGCATCTAGGTGATCTCTCGGTGACCTAGACAGAGGTGGTGAACCTAGCAACACCCTTTAGACTGCAGGAAACTGAAGGACTTCGGGAGTACATGTTTTATGAGAAGCACCTGGAATCCAGAGCTCGATTCCTCATTTGATCAACCTAATGTGATTTTTAACTGAAAATCCCAAGATTAAGATAGACTGCGTTTTTTTGTTTGTTTTGTTTTTAAGAATAATTTTAATGGCTGATTCACCCTTAGTCCCTGGTAAATTATATGATTCAGCTAGTACAAATAAGTTGCTTCTTAACTTTCTTGATGGTTACTGCCTTTTTAAACATTAAAAAAAAATAATAGATTGTCTATCTGAAACACTAAATCTTGGCACTTATAAAGTACACTTGTAAAATCCACTTATAGATTGGTTATCCCAATTTCAAGCCATTCATTAATACCCGGACAAACAGAAAAGTAATTTTTAAAAAGTTGAATAATATCTTACAAGGAAGTCACAATAAGCCTGCAAATGGATAAAAGGAGAGTCAAGAAGAAAACCTTTAGCACATGTCATTAATTGAAAGAGTTAAAGTTTTGCAAGCTACTGGCAAACCGTGAAGAACAGGATAATGATGCAAATATTAGAAGGAGTATGTCTGTTAATAAAGTTGCCATATCTGCTGCTGTTCTCTTAGGGGGCACCTCACCGGCTCAGTGGGAAGACATCACAGGAACTACTCCTTTGACGTTTATAAAGGATTGTGCCTCTTTTACAACCAATGTTTCAGCCAGGTATGGAAATAAAGGATTCCAAAAAGCAATAAGGAATTAGTTTTATTAGCTTTTGGAAAGTAAAAATTGTTGTGCTCAATGCCAGTATGGTTATTTTTTACAGTTTTGATAGTTAAGTTGGATCTAACTTAGAAATTTAAAATTCACTGTGATAAGTCATTAAGCCCAGTTTTTGTAGGAAGCTATAAGGTACTAGACTGGATTCTTCTAGTAAAATTTCTTAGCAACTTTAATTTATAAATACTGATAGTTTTCTCTCATAAAATTCATGCTCCTTCCAATTGTAAAGTTATAGATTAAAAACTCTTAAAACAGCAGTAGAAAGGAAGTCTTACCATATATGGGTATGTGTTAGAGGGAAACAAGAATTTTATGGGAAAGAAAGAGAACGAGAATCTTAGCATTTTCTCTGTTTGATAAGCAGCAAACATCCTGCTGTTTGTTTAGATGCACAAGTCAATGTTTTAATTTAGTTCCCTTTATACTCTGATTTTTTAATGGTGAATTTTTTTTTTTAAGATTTGGCGTTTAAGTCACTTCATTTCCATACTTACATTTTGTTCTGTTTTGGTTTGGCTTTGTTTTTATCAGATTTTGGCTTGCAGACTGCCATCAAGTTTTAGAAACTGTGGGGTTAGCCACGCAACTGTACAGAGAATTAATATGTGTTCCATATATGGCCAAGTTTGTTGTTTTTGCCAAAATGAATGATCCTGTGGAATCCTCCCTGCGGTGTTTCTGCATGACAGATGACAAAGTGGACAAAACTTTAGAGCAGCAAGAGAATTTTGAGGAAGTTGCAAGAAGCAAAGATATTGAGGTACCTTGTTCAGAACAAGTTCATTCAATTATATCCCCCAGATACGAAGTTTTGAAGTTTTATTTTGAGACCATAATAGTGCTCACTATAAATATCAAGTATATTATTGATTTTAGTTTTTGTTTTAAAAATACAATATAGATTCATTCTCAAATTATTTTAAATGTTGTCAAGGTTATCTTAGTTGGTTAAAAAAATAGCACTAATGAATCTAAGTCATGGTTTCCATTTTCCTGTAGCTACTTGAATTATCTTATTTTTATGGTCACTGTCTGTACACATTACCATGATTTTGCTTTTTCAAACCCAGATATCAGATAAGAGTAAAAAAAACTGGAACAAGTTTTCAAAGTCTATCTGAACAAGTGATTGATGTCAGATACTTTCTCAAACATGTTTAAAGTTGCTAGAATAGAAATATATGATTTTGTCTTATACGAGTCCATAATAGTTTCCAGTCACAATTATTGAATTGTGAGCCCAAACAGTTAATTTTGTGGCAAATAGGACTATAGAAGTAATGCCCTAATAAGGAGACAAATGTGACATAGAAACATGTCATTCAGTTAATGTCAATGTGACTTAAAAATCTCAAAATTCTTTTAATTAAAGTTAATATTAAATTATGTATTTCTTTTACTCTAAAAGGTTCTGGAAGGAAAACCTATTTATGTTGATTGTTATGGAAATCTGGCTCCACTGACCAAAGGAGGACAGCAACTTGTTTTTAACTTTTATGCTTTCAAAGAAAATAGACTGCCATTTTCCATCAAGGTAAGTCCTCATCAGCAGCGATTCTGTGAATGTCCTAATCACTTATTCTGTTTGAAATATTCCACCAAACTTGAAGTCATAGGAACAAGGTCAGATTTTGTCTTGGTTCTACCTGAGTGTACTTTCCAGATAGGAAAGCTTTATAATTAGTTTTAAAAGTCCTTACCTTTTCAACAGCTAAATAGTCAAGCAAATGTTTGTGAGACCAAATACTCTAGTATAATAAAATGCCTCATAGCTAGTTATTGCTCAGTAATCAAATAATGGATGAAAGTGAAAGTCAGAACTCAAGCTTCACCTTCATTTCTGACCTTCTTGGAGAAGCTTTTTCCTCAGAGAACAGAAGGATATAGGACGATGATTTTACTGTCATTATTATTTGCTGTTATTCGTGTTGCTAAGACTGAGGATTTGAGAAAAAGAAATTATGAGACAGGAAGAAAATGCATGGAACCCAGACACAACAATCCTCTGTTTAGACTTGGAATGGGACATCCTAAATCTTGCTGAGTTTAAATGTGACCACCTCGGTGGCCATGTAATTGTTATCATCTTTTCTCTTTATTTTCCTGCCTCTTGAAGGTCTCCATAAAATAAACATGCTTGACTCTTATAAAGACAGGATTCCTTAGAAAAGTCTATTTCTACATAAATTCTTAAATTCTTCTTAAATTCTTCTAGATTAGAGACACCAGCCAAGAGCCCTGTGGTCGTCTGTCTTTTCTGAAAGAACCAAAGACAACAAAAGGACTGCCTCAAACAGCTGTCTGCAACTTAAATATCACTCTGCCAGCACATAAAAAGGTATCTTTTGGTATTGGTTTATTTTCACTTTCTTTCCCTGGTCTTGAAGAAGTGGGCCATTGGTATGCAATTAAGGAATGCTATGTAACATGATTGAAGCTCTTGAAACTCAAGTTCTATTGGTCTCTGTGTAGACTAAGTCTCGTTACTGTGGTGTCAGATTCTTATGGTTTGTATGATGGAGTCCTCTGTTTATTGCTTCTGCTTCTGCTGGTAGTTCATAGATTTTTATGATTAAAGGGCATCACACATTAATTTGCCATGGATATACTGTTCTTGATACATTTTGTTGGCTTTTTTTTATTTGCTTTGCCTTCTAAATCAGCTTGCATTTTGTGCTCCTACTGAGTCCTTTTCATATCCTGATATTCTTTTCTGCTGTCCATTATAATATTCCTTGTCTCTGCAATGCATCTTGGAACGAAAAGGAGACAGAGTCAGATCAAGATGATGAGGTAATATGAACACTTCTGCTTTTACTCTATCAGAGATAGAATAGAAATTGAATCTGTATAAAAGAAGTTGCAGCAGGCCGAAGTATGGGAAACGTATTTTTTTTTTTAGCTTGAGTAAAGGGTATATATTTTTCTTAAAGAATAGTTCATTCTTCATCCACATACGCATAAGAGTATATTCAGTAAAATCATAATCCAAATAATAATTTAAAAAGTTGAACTCAAGTCCTTTAAACATTTTTAAATGTAATTGGCATGTATCAAAATCTACATTTTCACCTAGTATCAACTGTGTTATAACTTTTAAATCAAGATCATGGGTAATATATGAAATTTAATTATATGAATCAACCTATGTTTTACATAATATAAAATATGTGCTCAATGGCTATTGATAAATATTTTATATTCTACTTAAAGAAATGTATCTTGGCCATTTTTAAGGATATAGTTATTCAAGTTATCTCCAAATATTTCTCCAAGTTAGATGATAATAGGATTTTTAAAACTCACACCTCCATAATTATAGAATCAGCAGTCTTAAGACTCAGTAACATTCCTAATGAAACCATTAACCTGTTTTTAATCTTCTCATCTATACTTTCTGCCTGTTAACACACTGAAACAACAGCAGTAATCAGAATAAGAAACTTTGTGTGCCTTTTTTCCTGGAATGTACTCACATTGTGATATATGTGTTTTGAGGCCTAATTAATTGGGGAAAATTTACTGTTCAGCATCAGAAGTCTCTGTAACTCTCGTCTTTTATCTGTAGTTCCCTGTAGTCTGCTGTGTTGGTGCTCATATATTTGCTAAATGATGGCTATTTGTTTGAGACATTGAGTGGGTTTTTAGAATCACATTTTAATGAGGAAATTTCATACGAAGAAAAAATAAGGATAAACAAGATATCAACATAACATCCTACAAAATGTTTCTAAACTATGAAATGTCACAAAAATGTTGGACACAGTCTTTGTTTTTCCTTTTCAGGCCGAGAAAGCAGATAAACGACAGAGCTTTGCATCTTTAGCTTTACGTAAGCGCTACAGCTACTTGACTGATCCTGGAATGAGTGAGTTTTCTAACACATTTATTAATTTATGCAGATTTTTATAAGAAGAGACATTTTTTCTATACAGTCAGAATTTGGGGGTCATTTGAAAACCCAATGGCAAAAGAAAAATTGCCTGCAAGAAAACTTTACCATGAAAATCTAAGTAACACCATGAAATCTAAGGAATATATTGTACATAGTTGAAGATATGAGGCACAAACACCCCTAGGTCATAGCTTCAAAACAGGTTTTTAAAAGCCATTAACCATTTTTATTACTTAAAATCACCTATCTTAAAAAACCATGGTTTCACTTTGATTGTTAACTATGCTAGGAGATCATGTTGAACCGATGCTGTTTTAAATCTATGCTCAAAAGAGAAAATATTTATTTTTATGTATGTGGGATGGTAGAAAAAGATGAGAAAGTAACTTTAGTTGTCATCTCATTTTTCTTCATCTACATAGGTCATTATGTCTTAGTCCTGCCTCTTTTTCTGCCCACTTTGAAAGAATGGTATTTTCCTACCTTCTTGAGGTAGCATGGGTTTACTGACTTTCTTTTCCCTCCTTCTCTGTCTTTCTCCCTCCCCAGCCCTTTATTAAATGTGTTCTAAAGGCTGGTCTTCACTAGACTGGTTAGACTCTTCTCTCAGTGATTGTTTTGGTTCATTGTTAACTGGTTTAAAAGTATCAAGGTATAGATTCATTCAATCATATTCATTTTCTCCCTCTCTCTTTGCCTCCCCTCCCCTCATCCATGTGGTTATCACCTGTGTTGATCATTGCAGCCCTTAATATAACCCCTCCACCAATAGGAACTAAGGGTGTGAGAACTGCACTGTGTTTGATTGATGTAGTGGTGCCACTTTAAACATTAGAGGAAGATTTATACAAAAAAATATTTCCAAATTAGTGAATAATTTCTAGCTGTTTCTCAACTCATATGACTTGAGTTTAGGGAGGACTGAAAATTTGTCAGTGAGAGCCACAACTTTGGTTTTTCCCACCTTCTCTGAAATTAACTCCCATTGTGCTACAATGCAGGAAAGATGTGTATGTAACTAGATGATTTTTTCAGTAACTAAATCTCCTGGGTGGATGTCTTTGTTGGAATACTGTTTTGCCCGCCCCCCCCCACCCAGCTAAGACCCTCACTGCGTAGCTGGTTGGGACTCCTAGGCCATAGCCTTAAGCTCCATGGACCAGCTACTTTAGGACAGAAGTACCTTGGGTAGGCCAGCTCACATCTGATTCTGGTCCCTAAGGTATTGGTTGTGGCAAACATGAGTTGTAAGGTCAGGTATATGCTAAGTCGATTGAATTTTTCCAATTTATGAAAGTATTGCTACTCTTTGGTTAGTGTCAGTTAAGGTGTATGTAGGTTATCTTCCTTGAGTTTTGATAGAGCAACAAGGATGTTTTTCTCTCTTTTATGAAAGAGAGCAGAATCGTGGTGAACAGAGGAATGGAAAGGAGTATTAAGGAGCTAAGGAAACTAAGGAAAAGTCATGGCCCTGAATTGGTGTTAGAACTCCAAGTGAATGCAGCTTTTCTCTAACTACCTGTCCTTTCTAACTGTAAATCCCCCCCCCCCAAAAAAAAATTCTGGTGTAATTCAGTGCCTGACATCCAGAAATTGCCTTTGTTATAAAGGGAACTACAAAATATGTGTCATTAAAGCACAACATGTAATTGAACAGTAAGTTGGCTGCTTGTGCGAGGTATAAAACCATAGAGGTTGTTCAGAAGACTTCTTTGTTTGATGAGCTAGCCTTCAGTGGTAAAGGAGAGATGCTTCACCAGTTTTTGGTAGTTACAAAGATAGATTCTCTTGAGCCATGACATTGGACTGAGCCCAGATCACTGAATTGAAGGAATCCCCAAACCCTTCATTTGTAGTGTGGTATTTCTAACAGAGTTAAGCAATATTATATTGAGAATTATGGCTAGGAGGGGTAATGAGTGGGTGAGTTTTTCCTTAGTTCTTCCACTTTTCCTTAGAACAATATGCCAGTCTAGAAAAGGATATGTTCTAAATGTTTGAATTTAAATGTACACTAGGAATGAAAACCTTCACCCTTGTGGGAGTAGCTGCTAATCCAAGGACTGGATTGTAGCAATGGCACGAGCACAGCCTGAAGAGGAGCATAAAGATGAAGCAGATTCTCATTTCCTCTTCGCGGTTCACTCTTGTTCTGAACCAGTGCAGTCACTCTGACATACACATTACCCTTGGCAGGCATTCCAAATCTCTGACCAGCTCGATTTGTCAGAATTGTAGAAGTAGAGAGGACTAAGTGTGTGTTTGCTCTCCCCTGGCGAGTGTGCTTACCTCATTTGTGTGTTTCTTGTCCCGTTGCCAGCAGAATGCTGGTAGTAAATCCATCTTTGCTAGTGGTAGGTCTGCCTCATGGCTGCTCCAGTGTTTGGGGTATCCATGAGTCCCATGAATATTCCGGGAAGGGATCTTTGCCATTGACATCCATATACAAAAAAATACTGTATTCCACTGTAGATAGTTAAATATGGGGTGTTAAAAATATGAATGTGCTTTTTTAGATTTTCCCCATGATACCTTTTGAGAATTAAAAGTATGACATATCATGAAAAAAAACATGAGATAAAATGTGTGCTTTTATCCATAATGACGACAACACCAAACATGGATATGTTTAGTTGCAGATGTATTTTTACTATGCAGTATTAAATATTTTCCTAAAATCTCAAAAGGTACCAAGACTTCACATCTCATGGAAAAAGTGTACTCTTCTTTCTCAATGCTCTTGTGAAAGTATTTTTAAAGTTTATATATTGTGCATACTATGGCATAAAAATTGTATTCATTGGCTTGTTTGCCATGATATATTGCGCATGATAAAATGTTTTGTTGCTTTGCTTGCTTATGGTAACCATGAACCATATTTTGGTTTTTTTTCTTCTCCCTTTTATGTGTGTGTGTGTACACATGCATCTTAAAATCATTTCATATCACTTTTTTTTTTCCTCACCAAAAGGAATATACTGCATGGAAAAGATAAATGCAAACATTCCTTTTCTTTGTTTTTTTTTTCTTTTAAAATTCTGACTCAGAGAATTTCTTGCTCTTATTGGCTTTTTATGGGTGTGAAGCGTAACCGAACTGTGCATGGAAGATGCAGACTTAAAATCCAGTGGCTTCACGGTTTGCACATCAGTTGCCTGTCACTTAAAAGTTATTTTGGATTCTGCATGAAATAGGCTTGAGTGGTTTTCTAAAAAAAGACTTTTAGATATTTAACATAGAGCTACACACATTGATATGGTTCAAGGCGAGGAAACATTAGAAATTACTAAAATGAGAGTTTTATGGTTGCACAAAACAAACATTAGCCTATACAGGCAAAACAGAATGGCTACTGATATTTTAAAACCAGCACATAAGAAAGTCAATAGGAAGTAAGGGAACAGTTTTCCATTGTGGTTATTTTTCATCATTAATTCTTTCCTTGTGTTTCCTAATTTTCATTGTTGGCCTATTTGGTTGCGACGTGCTTTTTCTGTCTTTCATTTCACATTGCTCTGTTTTTTATTTATTTAGTGTTTTGTATGTCTTTTACTTTGGACTAGTTATGTCTGTAGAAATTTTTTCCCTCTTTTGCTTAATTGTTCCTTTGCCTCTTCCATTCTAAATCATGCAAACAATTGTACTTGCTTTTGTAATATTTCAAAGTTTACTGACCAATTTTTTTCTCTGGTCTCTCTGTTTCTCAACCATTTTTGTTGATTTTTGTGTTTGATTTCATTTTAAAATTTAAGAAACAGTTGAACGGAGTGCAGGAGCAACAAGATCCCTCCCCACTTCTTACTCATACAAGCCATTCTTTTCTACAAGACCATACCAGTCCTGGACCACAGCTCCGATCACAGTGCCCGGGCCAGCCAAGTCAGGCTTCACTTCCTTATCAAGTTCTTCCTCAAATACGCCATCAGCTTCTCCGTTAAAATCAATTTGGTCCGTTTCGACTCCTTCTCCAATCAAATCCACATTAGGCGCGTCAACTACATCTTCAGTTAAATCCATTAGTGATGTGGCATCTCCAATTAGATCCTTTCGGACAATTTCTTCGCCAATAAAAACAGTGGTGTCACAATCTCCATACCATATCCAAGTGTCTTCTGGTACCCTGGGTAGAGCGCCCACAGTCACGGAGGCCTCGCCTTTAAAGGGGCTGCCGTCCAGTTCCATGTTTTCCTCTCGAACCTCTCCAGTGACTACAGCAGGGTCTCTTTTGGAGAGGTCATCCATTACTATGACACCCCCGGCCTCCCCCAAGTCAAACATTAATATGTATTCCTCAAGTTTGCCATTTAAGTCAATCATTACATCAGCAGCGCCGCTAATATCTTCGCCTTTAAAGTCAGTGGTGTCTCCAGCTAAATCAGCAGTTGATATCATTTCATCGGCGAAAGTTACGATGGCCTCTTCTCTCTCATCTCCTGTGAAGCAGATGCCTGGACATGCAGAGGTAGCATTAGTCAATGGATCTATTTCCCCTCTGAAATATCCATCATCTTCAACTTTAATTAACGGATGCAAAGCCACTGCCACGTTACAGGAAAAAATTTCTACAGCTACAAACTCTGTAAGCGCTGTGGTTAATGCCGCCACAGAAACAGTTGAGAAAGTGTTTTCTACGACAGCGATGCCATTTTCCCCACTCAGGTCATATGTTTCTTCAGCACCATCAGCTTTTCAGTCTCTCAGAACTCCTTCCGCAAGTGCACTCTATGCATCCCTTGGGTCGTCAATATCTGCAACTACCTCATCTGTAACTTCATCGGTAATAACAGTGCCAGTATACTCTGTAGTCAATGTTTTGCCAGAACCAGCATTAAAGAAACTCCCAGACTCTAATTCACTTGCAAAATCAGCAGCAGCCTTGCTGTCCCCCATTAAAACATTGACTACGGAGTCACGTCCTCAGCCCCATTTCAATCGAACTTCATCCCCAGTCAAGTCATCTTTGTTCCTTGCACCCTCTGCCCTTAAGTTGTCTGCACCATCTTCTTTATCTTCCAGTCAGGAGATATTAAAAGACGTGGCTGAAATGAAAGAGGACCTCATGCGGATGACAGCAATACTACAAACAGATGTGCCTGAGGAGAAGCCATTCCAGCATGAACTCCCCAAAGAAGGGAGAGTGGAGGACGAAGAACCTTTCAAAATTGTTGAGAAAGTAAAGGAAGACTTAGTGAAAGTTAGCGAAATCCTTAAAAAAGATGTGTGTGTCGATAATAAAGGACCACCCAAATCACCAAAGAGTGACAAAGGACACTCTCCCGAAGACGACTGGATAGAATTCAGTTCCGAAGAAATAAGAGAAGCGAGACAGCAAACTGCTGCGAGCCGTTCTCCCACTCTGCCCGAGCGAGTGCAAGTCAAAGCAAAAGCTGCCTCCGATAAGGATTACAGCTTGACCAAGGTGATTGATTACCTAGCGAATGATATTGGGAGTAGTTCACTGACAAACTTAAAGTACAAGTTTGAGGATGCAAAGAAAGATGGTGAAGAGAGACAGAAAAGAATTTTAAAACCAGCAATTGCTTTGCAGGAACACAAACTCAAAATGCCTCCTGCCTCCATGAGGCCTTCCACCTCCGAGAAGGAATTGTGTAAAATGGCCGATTCCTTTTTTGGAACAGATGCTATTTTAGAGTCTCCAGATGACTTTTCTCAGCATGACCAAGATAAAAGTCCCTTGTCTGACAGTGGCTTTGAAACGAGAAGTGAAAAAACACCTTCAGCCCCACAGAGCGCTGAAAGCACTGGTCCCAAGCCGCTTTTTCACGAAGTCCCCATCCCTCCTGTCATCACAGAAACGAGAACCGAAGTGGTTCATGTTATCAGGAGCTATGAGCCCTCGGCCGGAGAGGCTTCCCAGTCCCAACCAGAGGAACCCGCGTCACCCAAACCGTCACCCACGTTTATGGAATTAGAACCCAAGCCCAGCACTTCCAGTATTAAAGAAAAAGTTAAAGCATTTCAAATGAAAGCCAGTAGTGATGAAGATGACCACAGTCGAGCTTTGAGCAAAGGCATGCGTGTCAAAGAAGAGACACACATAACCACTACTACCAGGACGGTTTATCATTCTCCACCAGGCAGCGAAGGCGCCTCTGAAAGAATTGAAGAAACCATGTCGGTCCATGACATCATGAAGGCCTTTCAGTCCGGGCGGGACCCTTCCAAAGAACTGGCAGGTCTGTTTGAACATAAGTCGGCAGTGGCCCCAGATGTTCACAAGTCTGCTGCTGAAACCTCAGCCCAGCACGCAGAGAAGGACAACCAAATGAAACCCAAACTGGAGCGTATAATAGAAGTCCACATCGAAAAAGGTAACCAAGCTGAGCCTACTGAAGTCATTATTAGAGAAACCAAAAAGCATCCAGAAAAGGAAATGTATGTGTATCAGAAAGACTTATCCCGGGGAGATGTTAACCTAAAAGATTTTCTGCCAGAAAAACACGATGCTTTTCCTTGTTCAGAGGAACAGGGTCAGCAAGAAGAGGAAGAACTCACTGCAGAAGAGTCCTTGCCTTCTTATCTGGAGTCTTCCAGAGTAAACACTCCTGTGTCCCAAGAAGAAGATAGTCGCCCTAGTTCTGCTCAACTCATATCTGATGACTCTTATAAAACATTGAAGCTTTTGAGTCAACACTCAATAGAATACCATGACGATGAGTTGTCAGAACTAAGAGGGGAGTCTTACAGGTTTGCTGAGAAAATGCTTCTGTCAGAAAAGCTAGATGTGTCTCATTCCGATACTGAGGAATCGGTGACAGACCATGCAGGACCCTCTAGCTCAGAGTTACAGGGGTCTGATAAGCGGTCCAGAGAAAAAGTAGTCACTGCCCCCAAAAAAGAAATTCTCTCCAAAATCTATAAAGATGTGTCTGAAAATGGTGTAGGTAAAGTGTCTAAAGATGAGCATTTTGATAAAGTGACAGTGTTGCACTATTCTGGCGATGGTAGTAGTCCAAAACATGCCATGTGGATGCGCTTTACTGAGGACAGATTAGACAGAGGTAGAGAGAAGTTGATGTATGAAGATAGGGTGGACAGGACTGTGAAGGAAGCTGAAGAAAAACTGACTGAAGTGTCACAGTTTTTTCGTGACAAAACCGAAAAGCTCAATGATGAACTGCAGTCCCCAGAGAAAAAGGCACGCCCCAGAAATGGCAAGGAATACTCTTCTCAAAGCTCTACCAGTAGCAGCCCCGAGAAAGTAACGCTGACAGAACTGTTGGCATCCAGCGATGAGTGGGTTAAGGCGAGGCAGCATGCCCGTGATGGACAAAGCCTCCCCAGAGCCAGTGAGAGGAAAGCGTCCAGTCTGCCCAGCAGCCCGGAGAAGAAGGTTCTGTCCCAACAGACTGAGGACAGCAAGTCCACGGAGGAAGCCCAAGGAAGCGTGCCACAGAGCAAAGCACCAGAAGGGCCCCAGTCTGGGTTTCAGCTCAAACAATCTAAACTGAGCTCCATTAGATTAAAATTTGAACAAGGTGCACAGGCCAGAAGTAAGGACGTGACTCAAGAGGACAAGAAGCCAGATGGCCAATCCAGAATCCCAGTTAAAAAAATGCAGGAGAGCAAGCTACCCGTCTACCAACTTTTTGCTAGAGAAAAACAGCAGAAGGCCATAGACCTCTCAGATGAAAGAGTACCTGTCCAAAAAGATTTTATGGTATTAAAAGCTAAAGATGAGCCCGAGCAAAGCAGTGAAATTGTTGTAAATGATTCTGGCTCTGATGATGTGAAAAAACAGAGAACTGAAATGTCAAGTAAAGCGATGCCTGACTACTTTTCTGAGCAACAGGCGAAAGACTTGACATGTCATGTAACCTCAGATTTAGCAACTAAGGGACCCTGGGACAAAAAGGTCTTTAGAACGTGGGAAAGTTCTGGAGCCGCTAACAATAAGTCGCAGAAAGAAAAGCTTTCGCATGTACTTGTTCATGATGTAAGAGAGAATCACATTGGTCACCCTGAGAGTAAAATTGTTGATCCCAGGAGTGAATTTGTGTCTGTGACTGAGAGAGAACACAAATTGTTAACAAATGGCTCTCTCTCAGAAGTTAAGGAAATGACTGTAAAATCTCCCTCCAAAAAGGTCTTGTACAGGGAATATGTTGTGAAAGAAGGGGACCGTCCTGGCGGGGCTCTCGATCAACCTTCCAGGAGAAGTGAGAGCTCGGCGGTGTCGCACATCCCAGTCAGGATGGCCGATGAGCGGAGAATGCCGTCTTCTCATGTTCCCGTTGGTTTTTGTGAGCAGTCGCCATTTCCAAAGCATGAACTATCACAAAAGTCACCCCAGTCAAGTCACAAAGAGACAGTGGAGACACAGCACTTTAATTCTCTAGAAGATGAAAAAGTTACCTATTCAGAAATCAGCAAAGTTTCCAAACATCAGAGTTATGTAGGCTTATGCCCCTCTCTCGATGAAACTGAAAGCTCCCCCACCAAATCTCCTGATTCTCTAGACTTTAGCCCAGGAAAAGAATCTCCCTCTAGCGAAGTATTCGACCACAGTCCCATTGATGGATTGGAAAAAGTTGCACCACTAGCCCCGCCAGAGGGAGGGAAAGAGATAAAAACTTTACCTGTTTATGTCAGTTTCGTACAGGTGGGGAAGCAGTATGAAAAGGAGATACAACAAGGAAGTGTGAAAAAAATCATCAGTCAGGAATGTAAGACAGTACAAGAGACCAGGGGGACCTTTTATACAACCAGACAGCAAAAGCAGCCTCCTTCTCCCCAAGGTAGTCCGGAAGATGATACTCTAGAGCAAGTTTCCTTTCTAGACAGCTCTGGGAAAAGCCCTTTAACCCCAGAAACACCCAGTTCAGAGGAAGTGAGTTATGAATTTACGTCTAAGACACCAGACTCACTCATAGCTTATATACCAGGTAAACCCAGCCCAATTCCCGAGGTTTCTGAGGAATCGGAGGAGGAGGAGCAGGGCAAGTCGTCCTCCTTAAAGCAGACAACAGTGGAGGAGATAATAGGCGCGCACCAATTGCCTAGCAGTGTGAGCAAAGACTCTAACCAAAGACCCAAAACCAACAGAGTTGCCTATATCGAGTTTCCCCCTCCTCCGCCGCTGGATGCAGACCAGATGGAGTCGGAGAAGGATCTTTCTCTGCCTGAAAGAGAGGCTGGCATGATTGAAGTCAGTCTGCAAGATGAGCAGGACAAGTACCAGCTGGCTGAGCCAGTCATCCGAGTGCAGCCACCCTCCCCAGTTCCTCCTGGGGCAGACGTCAGTGATTCGAGCGATGATGAATCACTTTATCAACCAGTTCCAGTTAAAAAATACACCTTCAAATTAAAGGAAGCAGACAGTGATCAAAAAGAAATGACAAAACCCAAAGCTTCTGCTGAAAAGGCTTCCAACCAGAAAGAATTAGAAACTAATGGATCTGGAAAAGATCATGAATTTGGCCTTGATTCGCCTCAGAATGAAACTGCCCAGAATGGGAACAACGACCAGTCCATCACAGAGTGTTCCATTGCTACCACGGCCGAGTTTTCTCATGATACAGATGCCACAGAGATTGATTCTCTTGATGGCTATGACCTGCAAGATGAAGATGATGGCTTGACGGAGAGTGATTCCAAACTCCCAAGTCAGACCATGGAAATTAAGAAAGACATCTGGAACACAGAGGGCATTCTGAAGCCAGCTGATCGCTCCTTTAGCCAAAGTAAACTTGAAGTCATCGAGGAGGAGGGCAGGGTGGGACCAGATGAAGATAAGCCATCTTCCAAAAGCTCTTCGTCCGAAAAGACTCCTAATAAGACTGATCAGAAGTCAGGGGCCCAGTTTTTCACCCTAGAAGGCAGACATCCTGACAGATCAGTGTTTCCTGATACTTATTTCAGTTACAAAGTAGATGAAGAATTTGCCACTCCTTTTAAAACAGTAGCTACCAAAGGTCTAGATTTTGACCCTTGGTCTAATAACCGAGGGGATGATGAAGTTTTTGACAGTAAATCCCGGGAAGATGAAACTAAGCCATTTGGTCTGGCTGTGGAAGACCGCTCTCCGGCAACAACCCCTGATACAACGCCAGCCAGAACGCCAACCGATGAAAGTACCCCAACTAGTGAGCCTAACCCCTTCCCATTTCATGAAGGAAAAATGTTTGAGATGACTCGCAGTGGTGCAATTGACATGAGCAAGAGGGATTTTGTTGAAGAGAGGCTCCAATTTTTCCAGATTGGTGAGCATACTTCTGAAGGGAAGTCAGGGGACCAGGGGGAAGGGGATAAAAGTATGGTCACTGCCACACCACAGCCACAGTCAGGGGACACCACTGTAGAAACCAATCTAGAGAGAAATGTAGAGGCACCTGCGGTCGAACCTAAACCCAGCATCCCGACCAGCGGAGAGTGTCAGGAAGGCACACCCAGTAGTGCCTCCCTGGAGAAGTCAGCAGCAGCCACTAACACCTTGAAAGTTGACCCCAAGTTGCGCACGCCTATAAAAATGGGGATTTCTGCGTCCACCATGACCATGAAGAAAGAAGGCCCTGGAGAAGTCACAGATAAGATAGAAGCTGTGATGACCAGTTGTCAGGGATTAGAAAATGAAACTATAACAGTGGTTTCAAATTCAGCCGATAGCCACACGGGTGCTAGGCCCCAAGAAAAACACGATTTTCAAAAAGATAACTTTAATAACAACAACAATTTGGATTCTTCCACTATACAGACAGATAACATTACAAGTAACGTAGTTCTGACAGAACACGCCGCACCCACTCGTACCACAGAGAAAGCTAATCCAGTGAAAAGCTCATCAGGAAAAAAGACAGGGGTGCCACAGGGACACTGTGTGAGAGAGAAGCAGAAAGTGCTTGGAGAGCAGCAAAAGACACAGGCACCGGTAGGGATTAGGCGCAAATCCAAACTTCCCATAAAGGCCACTTCAGCAAAAGATACCTTCCCACCAAATCATATGCCAAACATGAAAGGGAGTAAAATGAAGCAGGTTAGTCCATCTGAGAAAACCAAAACCCTTACCTCTTCTTCATGTCTAGACGTAAAGTCCAGAATTCCAGTAAAAAACACACACAGGGATAACACAGCTTCAGTTAGAAAAGCATGCACCCCACAAAAGCAAGGGCAGCCAGAGAAAGACAAGGCCAAACACCTGCCATCCAAGTTGCCAGTAAAGGTAAGATCCACCTGTGTCACCACCTCCAATGCTACCACCACAGTTCAAGTCAGGAAAAGTCAGCTTAAGGAAGTTTGTAAACATTCCATTGAATATTTTAAGGGAATTAGTGGTGAGACCTTAAAGCTTGTGGACCGCCTCTCTGAAGAAGAAAAAAAGATGCAGTCCGAGGTGTCGGATGAGGAAGACAGTACCTCAAGAAACACGTCGTTGTCCGAGAGTTCCCGGGGTGGCCAGCCTTCAGTTACAACGAAGTCTGCTAGAGATAAGAAAACAGAGGCAGCACCTTTAAAATCAAAGAGTGAAAAGGCCGGCAGTGAGAAAAGGAGCAGTAGGAGGACTGGTGAGAATGAAGGCAGTCAGGTTTCTCGAGCACTCTTTGCTCACATCCTGGAGAACGAGCCTAGTTTGTAAACACTTTCCAACTCGTAGACCCTAGTGCATGAACTGTTGTGATTGCCTGTGGAGTGACTTAACCGTAGTTTCTCATTCTGTCATTGTCATCTGTATGTGCTGTTTATATATACTCCTCTTTCTTCCTTCTAACCAAACTACACCATAGACAGCTAGGGAAGCATGCTGAAGATATTGGTGTCATTCATGATGAGCAAATTTTTTTTAATGTGCTAACGGATATGATTCTGTGAAAGTAAAAGCACAGAAGTTGAAACCCCATCATGGTGTTTTCACAAACACAACACTTCTGTAATGTTGTAAAGTAGCTAGCCTGTCAGCATGTTCAATTCCATTACATTGAGCATCCATGTAGTCTGACATTTGGCCTGATGCAGGTGAAAACCAAGTGAGTCCTGTGGAAAGAGGTGTTCATGTAGGTGATTAGGACACATTTAAGTGTACAGTGTTAGCATTAGTCTCTCTGTAAAATCTGAGTACTGCTCAAAGCAATTTTCCAGTATCCTGTTTTTCTTGATGATTATTTTAATTAAGAAATTGTAAATCGTAGGTCCACAGAGTCCATGTGAACGGACAGATATCAGGATGGCAATAGTAGCCGATCACCTGGGACTTAGTTGGACAGGTAAGTGTGTATAAACCAGAATGAAACAGATAGTTTCTTAAATTCTTTGTCTTATTCACAGGCGGTTCTTTATAAAAAAAAAACAAGCAATGAGTAAAAAATATAATAATTCTACCTACCCAGAAATAATTACTGGTAGTACTGTATACTGTGTTTTTCAAGGCTTTTCCTATGCATATTCACTGAAGAATATAAATTTAAATCTTAATTTCACCTTGATTGTAAGCACTTTCTCACAATGCCATTTCTGGTAATATAGGATAACCTTTTATCTAATAGGAAATTTATTATGTGGCATAAAAGAAAATGTAGCTAAGGCCTATGACTTTTAAGTAATTTAAAAATTTTAAACATGCCAGAGTGGGAAACCTCTGGCCCGTGGGCTGTATAAGGCCTGTGAAATCATTTGGTCTGGCCCTGCCAAGGCATTAGGGGTGAGTTAATTGTTTGACCAAATACAGCAGGCTAATTTTTAAATTGATAATTTTGTATAGCTTGAGAATGATGTTATAAATAACCAAATGGCCCTTGGCAGAAAAAGATTCCCCACCCCTGGTTTATGCCCTTAGAGCAGCTCTCTCAGGCAACAGTTAAATTAATCCATGCCTGGGTTTAAAAAAATTTAATCATTCATGAGTCATCTTCACAATTTTTATGATATACACATTATTTAGCTGATAGTTGTAAATTGACTCCATTTTACGCTCAAATATTTATTTAAAGGAAAACTTATATCACTTTGATAATGGAAAACAAGGATTATTTTCAATAATTACATAAGCAAGAAAACAAAGGAATGATGATAAATTTAAATTTTTAATTAAAATTTTAAAAAATAGTGAAATGAATGGAATTATTTATTTATGCAGAAAAGGAATATTCTGTAGGTTGAGTGCTGTTTATATATACTCCTCTTTTTAAATTCATAGCCATAAAACATAATAGTTTTAAAATGTCAATTATTGTCATAGCTAAAGTCATCTTGCATACCATCAGTGACATACATCTAGACTCAGGGAAATAATTATCTATGCTGTTAAAAGGGAGAGTATGAAAGTAGTTCATATAAATAATTTTCCTTTGACTGCCATAAGTCCCTCCCCCTCCTACATATTGAACCCTTTTCTCTCTTTCCACCCAGTCCTTGCTCTCAGACATATAGCTAATCCCCAGGAGGCTGGTGATGGTCTGAGTAATCCCTTGCAGGTTGAGAATTAATAGCAATCCGTTGTATGTAAACATTTGCTAACATAAAATTAAAGATAGTATTTATATTTTACCATAGGACACTATAATCTGAAAATAAAGTGGAGCCATTGTTGATTTTGCAGTATTGTATGCCCATAACTATTAGATTATTTCCCATAAGCAAATCCAGTTCTCTGCCAGAGTAAATTTTTGGAGAAAATGTGATGTAAGAATAGACAGACATAAAGCCATAAAACGCTAAAGTTCTTAGTGGCAATGTGTCTTAGCTTGCATCGAGTCTAGACAAATGATACAGCTCAGTTATGAGAGCTTGTTGGGCAGTAAGTAAGTTGTCTTAAAACACAGATGAAAAACTTAAAAACAAATTTAACTTTTTAAATTTGAATTCCTATAGGATAATAAAGATTATTAGGAAAATTAGCATTTAGAAGAACAAAATTTAAATCTGTCCATTAGAATCACTGTTAAGTAATCTTAATGAACTTTGATTTTTTTATAAAATGCTCTTTTAAATGTTATATTAACTATGCAACTTACTGCTTTTTTATTTGCAAGTACATAGTTTCTACAAAATTAAATATTCTCTGATCTTGATTTTAATGGCTAAACAATAACAACCAATAGAGATACTTTATACAATGATGTTGTTCTAACTGTGGGTCACTAGTGAGTCATAGAATCAATTCATGCTTTGGTTATGTTTTTAAATGGAATAGAATGGTAAAGAACACATCTGTGTATTATATGTATTAAGGCTAGTTTTGCTCCATAAAGATCAGTTTCATTTATAGCAACACCAAGATATACAATATATTTCTTATTGTAGGTTCTGATCAAAATAGTTTGCAAGCCCCTGCACTGCATTACATTAATTAACTCTTTTGTTCAACACTTGGATCGTTTTCAGTTTTTCAGTAGTACAAGCCTACAATGAACATTCTATGTATGTAAATCATTATGTACAACCCTAAGTATTGTCAAGATCGATCTCTAAAAGTAAAATCACGTGATCAAAGGATATGGACTTTTTTTGAGCCTCCGAATGCATTTTGACAAATTGCTGGAAATATGATGGTCTAACCACTATGCTATATACCTGAAACTAACACAAAATAATACTGAATGTAAAAATATATATCCTTTTGATTAAATAAAAAATAGCCAATATAAAAAAATTTAAGCAGGATAGAATCTTGAACAATTCCTTTTCCATGGAAGGATATTTTTACCATTCCTTACTTTTTATACTTATTTAAGGTACTACGTGCCTAATAAATCCTTTTTTAATTATACAAAAAAATAAGTCTTCTCATCTTTGACTTCTACCTTTCCCTCTACTAAACCAGCCACTACTACTCATACATATCTTCCCAAAGACACTCTCAGCATAAACAAGATTGAGTGTATACATCTAGATGGATAGAAAGTTATCTCCCTTTATTTTGTATACATGTGGCAGCATATCATACACGGTGATCTGTCCTGGAGTCTTCCCTTAGCCTCCAAAGTGAAGTTCATGCAACTTGATGACATATAGAGTAGAATGTTAAGTGAGTAAAAGATGTACCTCATGAAGACTGCCTAGGGAAAACACCAGCATCTCTTGTGCCGTATATTTATGAACTGTATATCCCTTGTACGAAGTTTGCTCGAATTGAAAGAATAATTTGGCTGAATTAAAAGAATCCAGCAAATCTTTCTGCAGATCAATAAACTATATAATCTAATTGTAACTAAGAGTTCAATCACAGCCTATGTAGGATCACTACTTTCCTGAGAAATCAAGTATATAATGATTATTGTCCAAGGCTGTACTTAGGTTTTACTGTAAAATTCTTTTCTTTTTAAATGAAATATATGTGATAAAAGTATAATACAAAATCTAAGTAACTCTTTTTCTTTTCTACAGAACTGGCAAGGGAACTGAATTTTTCAGTGGATGAAATCAATCAAATACGTGTGGAAAATCCAAATTCTTTAATTTCTCAAAGCTTCATGTTATTAAAAAAATGGGTTACCAGAGATGGAAAAAATGCTACAAGTATGCTAAAATTATACTACTTTAACTTTCATAACTGCATAAATCCAATATTTTCTATAAGTCTACTGTTAATAACATCAGAGTAATCAAAAAGTGGTAGCAGGTCTTTTGAAATTATATTAGTTTAGTGCAAATATTCTAACCTATCTTTAGGAAGCTTTCAGAAAGCAAATAGTAGGGAATTTTTTTGCGTTTCTGTCTGAAGTTCTCTCTGTGACCATTAAAAGTGAAAATGTAATTCTAACTGTTAAATTGTGGGGTGGTAGGCAAACACTTATGAAGTTACTGCTATGGTCAGAGATGGATGTGCAGGGAAGTAGAGAAAAATAGGATCAAATTAGGGGATCAAATCATTGTACACAGTTTGGTCTGTGGTGGCAGAGAATTCTCTAATATTGTTGGGTTTTGTTTTATTGTGGGTGGCATAGAGGGGTGCTATACTATGACAAGTGCCAACCCACAACAATGTGCAATAAGTTATTGTAAGGTCAGCCTGATTTTAGTAAGTCATTAAATTGCTAAGCATCAGATATGAGGGCGACCTATTTTGACAGTCTGAAAGGAGAGGAACATGTTTAAAATTTTATGATATCCCCTTATAACTAAAAGGAATGTAGCTATTTTGGGGCTCATCTGCTCTGCATCTTACAATGGAATGAATGTTGCTGTCTTCAAGCACAGCTTTATCGGGTGATTCTTAAGACCCTTACAAATCTTCCCAGGAGTGGCCAGTTTTCTGAGCCCTCTGGTTTTCAGAGCTGCAATAAAGAAGAGCTGAAATATCAGCAGGGTCGCAAAAGCTGTCTTTGTGTGGATATTGTGATGACTGAAAGAAATAATTTCCTTGGATTTTCAACCTTTTTTTTCCCCTCCTTTTCAGCTGATGCCTTAACTTCGGTCTTGACAAAAATTAATCGAATAGATATAGTGACTCTGCTAGAAGGACCAATATTTGATTATGGAAATATTTCAGGCACCAGAAGTTTTGCTGATGAGAACAATGTTTTCCATGACCCTGTTGATGGTAATTGAATCCAGTGTTCATATTTATTTAATCATTTGATAAAATTTGCAAGTGCACTAAAACAAGGAAGTCAGTTAAACCAGCTAAATGATGATTTGCTTGACTTAATTTCTCATTTTCACAGCATTTTTTCTGCCAGAGTCTGCAAATATATACTCTGATAGACCAAATGATAAATATGTTATGTAAAATATGAACAATGAGATATAAAAGCATATGTTATCTGAAGAATTCTATTTCAAATATTTTATGTGACCAAATGGGAAAAAGTTTAATATCTAGCTAGACACTACACAGTTTTTGTCATTTTCACATTAACCTTAAAAACTAGTGAATTAGCTTATTGTATATAGACAAAACCAAATTGCAAGCTGTTTTACCGAGTAAGTAAGGTATTGGGTCAAGTTTAAGCATATAGTATACAAATTGTTAAGTAAAATGCTGAATTACTGTTTTGGGACCCAGTATTTAAGTATGTACTGAAAAAGTCTAATGTGTCACTCAAAAAGTATTTTAGTTATTTAGCATTATTTTATCGTTGTGTGCTATTTATTTGTTGGGGGGGGAACCCTACTTGATATATAGTTTATAAAAGGCAGCGTAATTTCTATTCAATGAGCATATATGTCTCTAATAACATAATTTGTCTTTTACATTAGCTTCATTTATAGATATTGTAATTTTTCCTTCATTATGTAAATTTGGGCTTTTTTCATAAAAGTATTAAGAAAAGCATAACATATCTTATGTTTTTCAAGATGCTCATCTTCCTTCACAAATGGAATTTATTCCTAGAATGAATTTAGAGTAAAAATGTTGATGATGGTGTGGAGGCAGGAAGAAGGACTAGGGATATTTTTTCACTATTCCATGTTTTGGAAAATATGATGATTCTTTTTCCAGTTTTAACCAGAAAAGTTAGACTAACAAGAATCAATAACTTCTAATTCTGCATGTTATGTGATAAAAGTTCTCAAAGTCAACAGAAAATTTAAAGGATACCATAACATAAGAATTATGGGTATTAATGTCAAAAGTGGTTTCTCTTTAAGTTTATAAACACCAGAGAATCTTGGGGAAAAGCTCGCTTTAAAGCCTTATCTTATATGTGAAACCATGTATTGGTACTAAAGACGTATCATGTTATATCAATTGATGAATTATTGCCAAATTATAGAATCTTTTAATATTCTTTGTTGGGAAAATTTTTAAGCACAGTAGCTCTAATACACAAGATCACCAGGAAACAATGGACGTATTCAATGGAATTGAAAACTACATTTAATTTTAACATTTTAAAATCAGAATAGGGAAATTTAGGGATATGTGTATTAAATAAATATCACTTGTGCAGATTATAAACCTCAGCTAATCTTAGCCAGCTTTTCAACAAGATTCTGGTCTACAGGTGACCATAATAGGAAAATATTCACTTACCTATAGTGATCTGAATTCACAATAAAAGTTAAGTTGGTATTTACCTTGGACTGATGGAAAAATGAGGCTTTAGTTTTGTAGACTAATAATTCAGAAAATGTGCTGGGTTGCATTGTGTGTTGTTTTTTTCCTGTCTCTCCTCTTTGTTGAAATTCTGTAAAACTTCCTTTCCTCACCATGACCAGACCAGTGTTGACTTTTCTCTCTGCTCAAAGAGAAAAATACTCCCTTAGCCCATGCAGCACAGCTTAAAACATGAGACCTGCTCCCTCCGTCCCCTCTATGTAGTCTGGTTAATAAACCTCCGTGTTTCATAGCCTTGTCGTGGATGTTCAGACCTCTTTGCAGATGGTTTTCCTCCTGTCTCTGTTGTACCATTTCCTTTTTCTCTTTATTTGATTCATGGTTCTGAGTGGACCCATCTCACCAAGTTTACCAAAATGTCCATATACACCGTAGCCCTTTCATCTCTGACACATTATGACACTTGAAAATTTACATGGAGTCTTTTCTACTTTATCTGCTTTTTAAATCCTTTTCCTAACATGGTTTTAGATTGTTTTCCCCAAAATCTAATAATCATTTCTTTCCAAATATTAAATTCATTTTTCTTTGCTGTAAATTTCATGTGAAATAACTAAAAATTAGAGTTGGGTATAATCGCTCATTTGCACTGTTCTTAACACATTTCGTACCGCTCAGGAGTTTTCTCGTGTTTCGCGCACCATCTGTTAAGGACTGCTCACGAGTGTTCTCGTTTTTCACGCCCATGGAAAAAGGAGCAAATCTAGATACTTATGTAAATTTTGTTTGGTCCCTCTTCATAGAGGAAAATGTTTTACACAGTACCATACGTTAAAGTACTAGGAACTTTAATTGTTTAATTGTTTTTGTAAATAAAAATGTTACAATTATTGAAAAACACCTAAAGTGCATTATGATGATTTAAATAACGTGCAGTTTGCCCAAAAACGTGCAGTCCCTGGCGTATGTCTTAGAGATTTCTATGCGGTACGCAATGTGTTAAAATAAGTTATAATTATAAAAATTGGTTTCTTGTGGCTTGCTGTATTTAATCCACCAAAATATGGATTTTACATGCTAAAAGTTGAATGATAATAAATTTGGCCATGGAATAAATGTATCTTATATGGTGGCAAATAACTTTATATTAGATTACATTAATCTGTGTATTTAAGTCATTGTATTAAAATTACCAAAATTGATAAACAGTCTATATCTTAATTAATATCCTATCTTATTATAGTTTGCACTAGCCTTTTATTTCATTGTATTACATTTAATTGAACTAAACCAATAAATTTATCATTCTGTAATTCATCATACATTTTCATACCTGATATAATTTAAGTCATTCCATGTGTTTTTGTTTGATGTGTTCGTAATTCATTCCAGTCAGTCCAAATGTACTGTCTTCCATAGGTTATCCTTCCCTTCAAGTGGAACTGGAAACTCCCACAGGGTTGCACTACACACCACCCACCCCTTTCCAGCAAGATGATTATTTTAGTGATACCTCTAGCACAGAATCTCCCCTTAGAACCCCCAGTAGACTGAGTGATGGGCTAGTGCCTTCCCGGGGAAACGTAGAGCATTCAGCAGATGGACCTCCAGTTGTAACTGCAGAAGACACTTCCTTAGAAGACAGCAGACTTGAAGACTCAATGCCTATAACAGAAATGCCCGAAGCAGTCGATGTAGATGAGAGCCAGTTGGAGAATGTTTATCTGAGTGAGTATCCTCGATACCTTGGAAGTATGGCTGGGGTCCCAAAAGATGTTAAACCAGCAGAGCCACTGAAACATACTAGAAAAGTCAGAGTCAGCTCTGAGCAGCAAGAGAAAGGAAAATCTGGTCCTGATGAGGAGATGACAGAAGAAAAACTCAAATCTCTATTTGAGGACATTCAACTTGAAGAAGGAGTAGATTCTGAGGAGATGACAGAAGAAAAAGTACAGGCTATTCTTAAACATGTTCAGCAAGCAGAACTGGAAATGTCTTCAATTACAGGTTGGCAGAATGAGACCAGTGGAAACCTAGAGTCCCCGGCTCAAGCTCGAAGAATAACTGGTGGGTTACTAGATCGACTGGATGACAGGTATGGCTGCTTCAGAAAAAGGAAAATGAAACAGGTTACATATTAGTAGTTTAAATATGTGCTTTTCAGCAATTCCTCTTTTTCTACATGACCATTCCAGTTTGGGGATAATACATGCTTTAAAGGTTGGTTCATTTGCTAATCTGGAGAGGGAAAATTACATTAAGCGCAAATATAATTCTTAAAACTATTGACAGCCTGAGGGAAATGCAGAAAGTTTGAAATACATGCCAAAGATTGATGTACATTTTACTTTAGAAGACTACTCTTTTCACATAGCCAGTAATTAATGCTCATTCAAAAGAATATAATAAATTCCAAGTTTTTTAAAGAAATATAAACATATGTAGGCTTATTATACAAATTTTAAAAATACAGATTTATAAAAAATCAATGCAACCCCACAATCTAACAATAACCACCATTAAAATTTTGGTGGATTTTTTTTTTTGCATACATATTTTAAAATGTCTTAACAGAAAATGCAAAGAAAAAGAAAAGTCATCTGTCTTTCTACCATACTAAGAAAACACATTTTTATATAATAACCTTTTTTCTACATGAGTGTTTTACGTGATTTGAAATATAGTATATGTACCATTTTTTTTTAGAGAGAGAGGAAGGGAGAGGGAAACATTGATGAAAGAGAAACATCGACTGCCTCCTGCACATGCCCCAGTGGGGACTGAGCCCGCAACTGGGGCATGTGCCATGACCAGGAATCTAACCAGTGACCTCTTGGTTCATGGGTTGGTGCTCCACTGAGCCACACTGGCTAGGCAGTATATGTAATTCTTTAGCCCAAATAATTTTGCCATGATTGAAATTTGTTTATATCCAATGTAATTCCCTAATTATGAATCTGATTCTTTTTATGGTGGCCTTACTCTAGAAAGGTGGGAGTTTAATGTCCTCCAGACATTGATTCAAATCTCACCATCATTAGGTTTGCACTTTGTGACTTTGGATGAATTTCTAAGCTCTAAGAATGTCACTTCAATCAGCTTTAAAAATAAGAATGACTACTTTCCTCAAACAGGTTTATATATTGAAAAAGAAAGCTTGTAGCATGCATACCAAATGACTGATGCAAATAGTCTGTTAGTAATATTTTTTTATTTACACATCAGACATTTTACTTCAATGGCAACTAATGATAAACTTAAGTTGGATGCAAAAAACAGATTATTTCATAACCAAATTTAATATTTTCATCTTACTAAGCCTCTTGCTCCATAAAATTCCCAAAGGTGAAGTTTACAAAACTTTTTTTGCAGAATGGTAGCATCAATGAGTTCTGTGTTCACCCTACCAAAGAGCCAAGACAATAAAGAACACTACTTCTGATGTCTACATTCAGATACAGTCGTATAGTTTATGGTTGTAGTTATGTTATAGAACAGTGGTTCTCAACCTCCCCATGTTGTGGTGACCCCCAATTTCATTGTTACAAATTGAACATAATTAAAGCATAGTGATTAATCACAAAAACAATATGTAATTATATATGTGTTTTCCGATGGTCTTAGGCGACCCCTGTGAAAGGGTCGTTCGACCCCCCAAAGAGGTCGCGACCCACAGTTATAGGATCATCACAATGTGCTGGAACCATTTGTCCTTACACAAACAGAATAGGGTATGCTATTGATATTTTTGATAACTGTGTTTAGATAATCAATTTGATTACAAATGTACACATACACATACTTACATATATATACATAATAATATGTTATACATATAAAACATTGCAATAGTTATTGCCTTCAGAAGTCTATGGGTAATAAGCAAAGACACTAAACACAATACACAAGCTACAAAAAGTCTATACTGAAATGACTAAAACTTAGAAATCACTTTTTTTAAGTACTGGAAGAGAAAGATTTTTAATAGTTGAAAGAAAAATAGTTCTCACAGGAAGTAAAAGCAGTGGGTGAGCACCAGTCAGTGTCAGCAGAGATCAGGGGCATAGAAAGATGGGAGCGAGAAAGAGAATTATAGTTGGAAACTTGGTAGCAGGAATCATAATTGGAAACACAAAGACTGGAATTTGGGGTTCTAGGGGATGCCAGAGCTCTCATCACAGGAATTCATTTTGTGCCTTAGCAGGTTTTTCACTGGCAGTATAAAAGCATTTTGAGATATCCTCCTCTTTTAAATTAGTGGGTCTGGAACTCTGAGCGGTCCATGAACTGCTCAGGATTGCTTTTTAAGATATAGAATTCAAGCGGCTATAGAAGTGCAATCAAACAAAACACAAACAATGACAGCATAGCTAGCCAGCTTGGGAGCTGCCTGGAGCCTACATAGCACCTCCTCACCCCCACACCCAGGACTGCCCCTCACAGTTTGAAATCCAGTGAGCAGAGTTCTCAGGCCTTTCTATTTTATGCCTTCAAATGTATTTCAAAACATAGTAGTTAAAAATTTAGACCCATTTCCAGCCATGTGTTACCATTGTAAATTTCTACATTTTACCTTTTACAGCCCAGACCAATGTAGAGATTCCATTACCTCATATCTCAAAGGAGAACCTGGGAAATTTGAAGCAAATGGGAACCATGCAGAAGTCACTCCAGAAGCAAAGACGAAATCTTACTTTCCAGAATCCCAAAATGATGTAGGCAAACAGAGTACTAAGGAAACTCTGAGACCAAAACCACACGGATACGGTCGTGTTGAGGAACCAGCATCATCACTAGCAGCATATCAGAAATCTCTCGAAGAAACCAGCAAGTTTGTAATGGAGGAGCCTAAACCCTGTGTGCCTGTCGGAATGAAAAAGATGAGTAGGACTTCTCCTGCAGATGGCAAGCCAAGGCTTAACCTCCACGAAGAAGAGGGGTCCAGTGGGTCTGAGCCAAAGGTACGTCGCCTTTATTCAGAATGCTGTCCTTTAAACTGAAGGTATTGATGCTTCACTTCCTCTGATTAATGTTGTAGCATTGACCCAAGGTTCTTTGCTATTTCCAAATTATAAATGTGTGACCAAAAATTATAACACTCATGTTGGGGGTAAAGGAAGTTCTGAGTAAAACATAAGCTATTTGATCATATCGTCCGTCATTCATAGGGTAGGAAAAAGAAATAACCATCTCGTTGGCCATTTTTCAGATTTTAGAGATATTGAGTAACCAGCTTAAGGTCCAGTATTATTTTGTCTGGGATTTAAGTTTCCTAACTCCCAATCCGATCTTCTTTCCTATGCAAGGAGGGTAATTGTTCTGACCCTTTCTGGTTCTTTTGCATAAAGTTTATAACACACAACCCATCTAAAAGTTCTACCCTGTAAGGTCAGTTGTCTGAAAGTGTGTCTGAAAGTGTGCTTTAAAAATTGAAGAAACATACTTCCCAAGCCTAAAATGATGTGTGTATATACCACTATTAGTTGACAGCATTTAGAAATTTAAAGTAAGAAGTATCATTTTAATAATTTTATATCTAAGTTGATAATTATCTTAATTTGTTTTTAATAATTTTAAAACCTACTGCCACAGAATTATTTGCTTGCTCTTTGTACTTGTATGTTTTGGTGATACTATCTTAATAGTTTTTTATTCATTGAGGTTTTATCATTTTTAGGTATTTTAAAAAATTAAATTGAAATTATGATTCAAAGATGGATATGAGAAAATAGAGCTGATTTTTTGTTGTTGTTCTCAAATGTTATGTCTTTTCATGAACTATGTAGTAGACATAGATTAAGAGTTATACATCTTTGGAATAGTAGCACTTCTCATTTTCCTTAAAACATCTAGTTTTATTTTGTCAAATAATGAGTCCATGATTAATATGAGGTTTAAAAATGTATAAATTCCCAATCACTCAGGAGCTAATTGTCAGCTTATTGACTAATATCTCTCCTTTTCCCTTCTGCAGACTATCTTTTGACCATTTTCCTGCTTGTTAAGAAGGAAAGGGAAAGGAAGTAAAATTGTCAGGTCTTTTTTCCACTTCTTTCCTGACAAGTGGGGTTTTGAATATCAATTTCTTTTAGTTAACTCTTAGTTTATGTAAGCAGTATGATTTTGAGTAAAATATTCCCTTTTAAAATGAGCCCACAGTTAGAAACATTAACATTATGGCATTTTAACTATGAACATTTATTGTGCAAAAGCCTATTAAAATCAATAGAAAGTACTAAAATCAAAGTATAAATAAGCACCTCTATGTGTGTACATGTGCATACAGATTGGCTATTGGAGAACCAAGGAGAAGGCATAAAGTCTTAACCCTGGAAGGAATCTCAGCTGAGTTCATCAGTAATGGAAAATAATCATACTAGGAAATGTTTGCAACATTTTTAATAAATGAGTTTATGCCTTTGGTATTGGTCACAGGTCCTACTCCAATGCGTAAAGGCTTAATGAGCATAAAAATTCATAATGGAGTTCAAGCTTCTGGTAGATATGAGCCTGACCTCACAAGAAATCCAAAGATGTTCGGATGGGTCTTTTGTGACTAGACCATAGGACAATAGCAACCAAGAGGTCATCTGATGTATGATTTCAGAAACAGCCCCCTTTTTGTTCCCTAAATAATCAGGTCAAAAGTCCGGGTGCAGCTCTTACACGAATGACTACCTGCTGTTACAAGGTAAAATTCTGTTCTTTTCCACCTCTTTCCATGCAGCAACCCATGGCCAGGAGTACTAAGAGAATTCCATTTGGCCTCTAGGTTAACACTGTTTACCAATTCCTAGCGAATTCTCCAAAAGGAATCCTGATGAGGTCCTACTACTACATTCTGTTACTCTTCATCTTAATATTAGCATAGACTCCAGGAAGAGAATGGAAACTAAAACATTGGCCAAATGGCCCCTTTTTATTTGTGAGGGGCTGGTCTTGGATGATGCTTGATAGGATTATGATATAATGTGACATCTAGATTTGTTACTAGTGTTTGCATTAGTATCTGTTCTTCTGCTTTTAAATTTACCCAAGGGAAGACTGTTCCCGTTAACAATTCCGTGTATGGTTAATCCTGACTGAATTCTCCCTTTGCCTCATCTAACCTACTTATCCTTGAATGCTGATTAGTACTTCTTTTCTTTCACAATATGAATTCCTCTTACCTCTTTCTGCCTTTTGGAACTATTGCAGGGCCTTCTTTCATAATATTAGGTCATTTTAAGTGTCCTGAATTTATGGTCCTTTTCTAATGAACTTTAAAAAGTAATAGGAAACTTAGCAACCAATATATTTGCAAAGAGTAAGAAACTCAAAAACTGTTTCCATTTGACACTATGTATTATTCAGTAGGATGTTTTGTTCACGTGAACTTTCCCACAAAGTCAAGATTGATATTATATTTTTATATATTTGTTAAGTTTACCTTTGGTGAATATGGCCTACTGTATTATCTATTTGACTAACGTTTTATTAATCATTTTAGCTAGCACTTATACCTCCCATAACAATTTTACTTATTTTGATATTTCTAACTACAACTTCTAACTCCAGTACTATCAAATTTTAGGTAATTAGTAAACTTAGAAAATAAAATTTCAGAATTCCATCAATAAAATCATTCAGTAAATATTTTTCACTATGACATTTAATTAAAAGCCAAAGATATTTTTCCCTTTGAAATATGAAATTTTTGCCACTTGGAAGTTTTTTTCATATTCCTATCCTTATTGCCTAAAAAGTATCATTTGTTTAGTTACTGTATTCTGTTTATACCATGATCTTGTCTGTCAGATGTTTTTTTCTATTCTAATTTCATATCAGTTCTTTAAAGAAGACCTCATATTTTGACATGTTTTACATTATTCCTTCATTTATTTGAATAAACTCTTACTAGGTACCAATTATGCTTATATAAATTCTTATAAATTTGTCAAATCTGACCAAAATTTCATAAAAATCAAATACCATGCCTTTTTCTGTAGATTAACTGAAACATGGCTTGAACTATAAGATTATACATTTAAGTCAAATGTATATAGACTTAAAACTAGTTAAAATTAATATTAATGTTTCTTCAAACTAATAATTAGTAGCATGTACTTTCTGATGCCAAAAATTGTTATTTTTAATATTTTATCATTTATTTACCTTGGTCTTATATATATATATGCAGGTAAAGACCAAAGTAATTAGATTCACACACTTATGCATAAATACATACATAGAGTAGTTTCACTTAGAATCCTGCTCAAAATTTTCTTTCACTTAAATTTTTAAAAACATTTTCACAAATATACATCATGATTTTCCTTAGAGGAGGGAAAACCAGCAAGTAAAAGTAATTCTTTTTTGATTTCCCTTCTCAGAATGTCTTTTATTTTAAATGTGATGGTAAAATTATGCTAAAAATACATTTATCAGGACTTGAAAAACAGTGAGAGTGATTCAAGCTCAGAGGAGGAACAGAGAGTCACTACCCGAGTTATTCGCCGGCGTTTGATTATAAAGGTATCCTGTAGCCAAATCATCATGGGCCATTGCTGTATTATTAGAAAGTCCTTTCTTGTGGTTTTGAAAATTCAGCATGCTTGATAACTAAATGGCTCGCTATGTGTTTGTCTGCACATTTGGAAGCTTATAAAAACAATAACAAAAGGGAAAACGTCATGTTGCTTGGTAGTGAGACCTGTGTTTGACCTGACAGTTGTAATTAATTTTATCTGAGAATTCTTGGGGAATTGTATCCTGCTTTCCCTGAAGAAGTGTTATATGTGTGAACAAAGATTCTATCTTGGTGAGAGAATAGCCCCTACCAAATGAAATGTTCAATGAAATCTCAGAGGCCGTAATGAGGGATGAGCTAAGAGGATTGAAAGGCTTCCTTCTCAGTCTCAAATTCCTTCTGCCTTCACAGTTTTTTAAGTGAAAACTAGTTTGTTTGTTTTTTATCAATGACTAGGAGTTTGATGTTATAGCCTGGATATATGACAATAAGGCAAATTAGGCAAAAACTTCTGAAATAGTTTTTTTAATTAAATTTATTCGGGGGACATTGGTTAACTGTATTGGTGATAGGCACACAATGCAATATACAGATGATGTATCATAGAATTATACACTTGAAGCCTGTATAATTGTATGAACCAACATCACCCCAATAAATGCAATAGGTTTTTAACTTGACAAAAATACAGCCTGATTTTTTTTTGTATGTTAAATTATAGGAAGCAATCTTTACTAGAAGTGAAAATCATAATCTCACCTGTTACAGCACAGTTGAATTAGTTGATTTCCCCCATAAAGGCCTTTTGAAGCACTGACCTTATGCGTGGGAAGGTCCAGCAGAATGTGTCTCAGTCTGCTGCTTGTCTTTATTACTGTCTTTAGCGAGATCTTTCTTGATGTTAAAATGATTGAGTGCAGAGAACTAGGAAGCTGTTTACAATACCCAGGCCTCCGAATGTGATCCAAATAACTTGAGGCTCTTTGGTTGGCAGCTCTAGAAAGAAAGGAAGGGAAATGTCTATTGAAAACCATTTGTCAAACTTACCCATTTCTAAAGTGTCAGGAGACTCAACAGAGAGCAGAGATGTTGGCTTAGGTATCCAAAAATTCTTAATCCTGCTGCTTGTACTTTTCATGTAGATCAGATTAAAGAAGAGAAGAAATCTGCTTAGTATAGTTTTTCAAAGACTGGAAGCATTAGAGAAGAAAATAAGGCCTTGTCTAAATTTTACATTATCCCCCAGTCAACCTTGAGCTCAATAGGGGGCTATCAAAAAGCATGACTCACTTCTTTGAAAATTCCGTATAGGCAAGCCAAATTCCTTATTGGGATCTAGCATATTTGTAAGTATTCAACTTGCTATCCATAAGTCCTCATAATCACTTCCCACACCTTTCTGGAATTGGAGGAAAGAAATAATTCAGTTTTCTGAAGGAGATAAAGCCATACTCTTTGCTCAGGCTTTGCTATTCTCATAATGTCTTCAAGAAATGGTATTTTAAAGTGAAACGTCTAGAAAAAGTGCACCAAATATAGTGTAACTTGCTTCTTCTTATGCTTAACATGTGACATATTCATGTTGCATCCAAACCCACCTATTGCTTTAGAATAGCTGCCATGATAGAAGCTGGCTCTCCTTTATATAAGAATGAGCAAAAATAGGTTTACAGTTGTAATACAAGAAAAAAATCTGTCACATATACTTACTGCTATACACATAAGTTTACCTACCCCTGTATAGGACAGAAGAAAAATAAGTTATCCTGCAAAAAAAATTGGGAGGGTAGAGAAAAAGAAATATTACTCTGAAGCAGGGGTCCTCAAACTTTTTAAACGGGGGGCCAGTTCACTGTCCCTCAGACCGTTGGAGGGCCAGACTATAGTTTTTTAAAAAAACTATGAACAAATTCCTATGCACACTGCACATATCTTATTTTGAAGTAAAAAAACAAAACGGGAACAAATACAATATTTGTATTTGCATGTGGCCCGCGGGCCGTAGTTTGAGGACCCCTGCAGTCTGAAGAATACAAAAACATCAAACCCTGTTCCCTATGTCAGTGAGTTATCTCTTTTGTTCTCCTAGCATTCTACAGGTGCATTTTAAAGTTAGCTTTTATTGGACTTATTATGTATTTGAACTTAATATATAGTTAATTCTATAATTCTATAAAATATATTAACTTTTTTATTAAGTTTAAAAGACCAAAATACACTATGATGTTGTAGTAGGCTCCATAAAATAGAGGAGTTAGTGTTCTCCCCAAATCCCTATTTCTTGAAGTCAGTGTAATTTTAGGGAGGTTGGGTGGAATCATCAGAGAATGGGTTTTAGAACAAGAGAAAGCATGGTATAAACAATAGAATCACTCAAGTTTTGAGAAATGTCTTTTGTATATGACAAATCAAAAGCTAAAAAATGGCTATAATTATAATTGGAAACTATGGGTATAACAAAAAAATATGTTACATATAGAAGAATCTTTCAAGTTAATATTTTTCTGTTCAGATTTTTGGGGCAGTTGAAAAGGGTCAGACTTCTATTGTTTTTCTCTTTACTCCTCTGTTAGTATCTTTCTAACGTAAAAGAGCTTGAGACCACAGTAGTATATGGTAAATGTGGCGTGGGAACCATCTTAGCAAAAACATAACATGAGAATGTTAGGCCCTAAAGGGATCATCAATACTAAAACCACTTCTTTTGCTAGATGACAAAACAGGATTGGAGACCAGTTGATTTATACAGAATCACAGCAGGGCAGAAGCAGTTCTGGGACCAGAACCTAATCTCTAGCCCTCCAGTGAAGCTTCTCCTACCACAATACTATATTCTTTCTCTTCCAGAACAAATAAAAAATAACTTTTCCTAGACTAAATTAGGCCTTTCTAGTGGCATGGAAGAGGGCACCATTGAACTATCTTTCCTGAAAACTATGGAGCTGGAATGCTAGGAATTTGACCTACTTCATGGAGGCTATCCACCTGGGACTATGTCAGCATATTTCGATTGTTTGCCACTTAAGTGTCAATATGTGCTCAGGATTCCATTACCAGAAGTCTAGGCAAATTTGTGTTCTTAGCAGTTCAACTTGTATAATAAGTGGGTTGAACGTATAATTTTATAATTTAAATTTAATATTTTTAAGTTGCTAAGGAATGAGTCAAATTAAACTCCCATTTATTTGGGGATCTTTTAAATTTTATAAACATATTTATTTCTATGTAATCTGACAATATCACAATGGTTTCAAATGCTTGAAAGCAATTTAAGTAAATTAATCAGTCCTATAAGCTTGTTTTACATTATTTGCTTAAAATTCAGTGATTAGAAAGGTAAAAGGTTTAAACTAACTCACAGCCCAACTATTGTAAAGTTTAGGAAAATTCAAATAACTGAAATTTCACTACATAGTTCAACTGTATTTTCATGTCTACTTTTGAAAATTTTTTTACCGATTTTCAGATTGAGTTTATATGTGTTTTTTCCCAAACCAAAAGTACATAAAGTTTGATTTCCCCATTCCATTGTCCAGCAGTAGCTACTGTTCATTAGCTTTAGATTTTTATGTACATGTACAACATCCTTTGCAAGTGGGCTTCTTAGAATATAAAAATGAGTTATACTGTATATATTGCTTAGTAACTTGCCAAGTTATGTGTGCGCCATATATATGATATCTACCCCCATTTTTTGGAAAGTTGAAGTTGTAATATTGTGTACATCAAAGCAAATTGGTACATTATATATAGTTAATTGTTCTTTCATTTTATTCAAAAAATTCAAGGAGGAATAAAAATTATAAAGTGTTTTGGCAGGGTTTTAAAGGGAAGTAATTAGTCTTCAGTAAGGTGGCCACCAGGGTTGACATATATATAATATAGATAGATAGATAGATAGATAGATAGATAGATAGATAGATACTGTATTTTTCCTTAGAAATAGGAAAGAGAAACAGTATGTGCTAGGGGAGGGTATTGCCAAAAATAATGCCATCAATAAGGGACAGGGGAATTTTGTTTACTTAACAGTACAAACTATTTCCAAGAACTTTAGAAACTAATTAGGGGTTATTTTCTCTCATTAAGGAGAAGCCCCAAAGACCTCTCCTTGATAACACTTGATTTCCAATATATTTGAAAAATTTTAAATGGATGATTTTTTAATGTATTTTTTGACTCCTTACTATCGTTCCTATCTTATCTAATCTACTTTAGTGAGTTTTTACATACTCAATTTATTTTGATCTTATTAAAGCATAATTGACTATACTTTATGGCCATTTAAGATTAAGAGATATACCTATACCTTTAATTTTACATCAATAGTATGAATTTTCACACTTGGAGTGCGGGTGAATTTCCCGCCAAAATATAAGATGGCTCTGTCTTTTGGTTTTGTTCCATCCACCAAAAGGGTGGATTACAAACAAATATTTGGTAATACGCAGTTACAATCGGCCCGAGTTTACACGTTTCCCGCACTCCACCGCAAATCTATATGAACCGAGTTAAAGACGGCTCCCGCGGAGTACGCGCAATTCACGCGAGCCGACTTAACTCGTTTCCCGCACTCCAAGTGTTCAGTAGGAAACAAAGAAAATCCTGCATACCAGAGTAGATCTCAACAGCCTATATGGTTTGTTACTTATAAGTAGGGCTTTGCTTTCTTCTAAGACTATTAATATAAATCAGTATACTTATATTTATAAGCATGTAGTGAATACATATAACTACTTCACATTTCTTTCAGAGACTGTCCAAACAGTTTAAAAATGAATTGGCATCTTTCCCCACAAAAGGGTCCATTCATGATATGTCCAATAGGATTCTGTTTTACTGTATTTTCCTGGGATTCTCTAACACTCTAAGAACTAGACATTTCCAAAAGTTAGCTCAAAAATATTCTATTTATTCATATTTAAACTATAGTGACATCTTTCATGACCTTTTATTAGCCTTTTCTACTATCTTTATGCTTTTACTTTTAAAATAAAATGGCTTTAATGACACCAACGATATTAAATATAAATAACACTCCCATAAAGATGTCTTGCAGATTTTAGTGCATTTAGTCATGAGTCCTCTACATTTCTCCAATCTCCTTCTCTCTGTTAAGTGTGTTAATTGAAATTAATCGTAAGCGAGATTCAAGGTGAACTAAATATGAGTAGCAAGAAACATCTTTTCTTTTCATCCCACCTTTAGACCACAGTGAGGTAAGATGAGTCGCATGTCCCACATGCTGTCACGACCTATGATCCCACAATCTATAAGAACACAAAGTCACTTTGTAAAAAGAAAGAATGAAAACAGAATATTGTTAGCAAAGCACAATAGTGTTTCTTCTTTACGCTTTTCATCATTTTAAACCAGAGCTGCCTTTCTACCTGTTACCACATAAAGCACTCATCAAGTTCTCCCACCATTGGCTGGCACTGACAAAATTATCAGAGCTACCTCTTCCGTGACAGTACCACTGAAAGGGCTAGAATCCTGGCTCTCCCAGAGATGCAGCGGTCTTTGTGACCTGCTACTTTTCCTAAGAAGGCAGTAGTGCACAGTAGCTAGAGTACACTGTAGTGTAGCAATATCCAGGTCACCTTTTCAACAAAAAGTTTAACTAATAGGTCAGTATGGCTCTAGAATAGGTTTGCACTTCAGATGTTTGTCCTTGTTCCCCAAAACTGTAAGTGGCGCTAACCTAAAGTTGAATACCAGTGCCAAAAATAATGTATTGCAAATACAGTCCTATGTTTGCTTTGAGTGGTTCTTCTTCTGATGCAATCATAGAACTAATAGAGAGATATTAAGGAGCCATCTAACTCTACCAAGCTTCCTATGAGCAGGATAGTAAGAGCCCATCTTGGAGATTGAAGAATTTATTTTATTTTTGTAAACTCACTAGAGGAAGGTCTTTTGACAGTTTTCCCCGTCTTAACCAGGTAACAGTCACTAACTGAAAGATACTATTTTAAATTCCTTTCGTACTGACTTTTTTTTTTTTTTGGTCTATGGCATAGGAGCTCCACTTGAAAATAGTAGTATTCTGAAACCAAGTACTTTATCAGACAGCTATTCTCATTTATTTTAAGACCTATGAAAGGTTCAGTCTTAAAAAAAAGAGATTTTCCCTGAACTTTCTCACAGTGCTTCCAAAAAATGTATATATTGCTCTTAGTAAATGAAATTTTAAGTTAAACTAACAATGGGTGATAAATTTCCCAATTAAGGTACTACCTTAATTCACATTAGACATACTGTCATTCATAAAAATGGGTTGTAGTGAAAGTGAGATGATCTAATTAGAGCCCTAGTCATTGGCTAAAGTTTTTTCAACCAATGAAACCTTTTGCTTTGTAAAGCAATGTGTACGTGTTCATTCTATAGTTATGTATTTGTAAATTCTTCCTTCTTGGAGCTTGTTGCTAATCATCATCCTTGTACATACTTGAGGTTTAGTGCTTTGAATGTTGTTGACTGCTAAATAACTATCAGTGGAGTCAGCCTTTTCCCCCTACCCTGGAAGAGCCAGTAGAACGTATGCCTTCTTTTTCTAACATTCCATAGCGCATGTGTGTGGTGTATGGAGTGGTGGGGAGATCTCTCCACCTGGTATGTTGCTAATCTCTATGCCACATCCTTTAGGGAGAGGAAGCAAAACACATTCCTGGTGAATCTGTCACGGAGGAACACTTTACTGATGAAGAAGGCAACCTCGTCACCAGAAAAGTAATCACCATTGGGATTTCATACTTCTCTTGGAATTTAGATGTTCTGTTTGCTTGCTGTAGTGTCCCCTCTTGAAACAGAAAGCAGGAAACATCTCTACTTTTCACTATTGCTTCCTACAGATCACTCGGAAAGTGATAAGACGAATGGTTATCCCACAAGAGAGGAAACATGACATGGTAAAGGAGGGGGACTGCCCCAGAGAAAGTAGAGGATGAAAGCTTTGTGAGCGCTCTCGTGTACGCGGCTAACAGGCTGGCGTGGGCAGTGTGGCAGCTTGAAGCGTTTGCCGCTCCTGATATCTTGTGCATTTGATCAGGGTCAAAGAAAAAGACTTTTCTTCCTAACATTCTTTAACGTTATATTCTTTTACTATCTTCAGAGAGTTCACAGAGATATGTTCATTTATGGAGGTTAGAACATGCCAGTTCAAGATTCCTAGAAAAAATTAAAATCCTCTACCACCACCAAACCCGTTGGCGGGGCCCCACCCATGCCCAGTGCCTGTCTGGGCACGGATGGAGAGCATTCATTTCCAGCAAATGCACAGGATTTAAATGTTAGAATGGCAAAAAGCTCAGTTCAAGACTCATATATCAAATGTATTTTCCCTGTACAGTATGTTCTACAGAGAAATCTGAATTCCTCCATTCTTAACCCAAAAATTCTCCTCTGTGTTTCCAATGTGCCAATTCAGGAACTAAACTCATTACTGAGCCTTGTAACTCAGCAGATGGATCTCCATCTCCCAGAGAAAACACTGCTAGTTATTTCTTACTTCCTTTTCTTAGAACTTTAACCTTTTCATTTTAAAAATAGAAACTTTAATAGCCTGTGTTTACATAAGAAAAAGTGAACTGAGAATTTCTCAGGACTTAATCTGTGGAAAGGCTGCTGTGTTGTCCATTAATTATAAACAGGATAAAGGCTGAGTATTTGTACAAAAACTTTGCTCTCAGAGAAGTGTGTCTCACTGCTCGGTGAAGAAGGGTCTTATTTTATGGAAAATGGATGTCTGCCTGGTCTGGAGTGAGAGGAGGGGTTGGTAATTCCACAAATAATAATTTTAAAAAGTCCCTTAGATCCACAGCTTTTCCATGGTGTTCGTTGTGATTAGTGGTTTGCTGAGAACTTTCAGTCTCATTATGACAGCTTAAAATTCCGCTGGCTTAAAAATGCGTAAGTTGTAATTAATATATTTTATGTTTGGGGTTTGAGTGCCTTGAGAGCTTCCGCGATGATTTCTTCTCGCTTCCGACCGGAAACGGACAGGCTGCTCCTTTTTCTATTCCTCACTAACCTGAAGTACCGTGAAGTACAGTGGCGCTGTCTTCATTCTGGTGGTGCTCTCTAGCTTGCCTGGATGATGCTAAACTGTGTGGTTAAAGCCGGTGGATTGTATTTTTGGACATGAAGTGGCAAAGTGCTTTAAACTGTGTTTCACTTATCCTAATCCAGCCTCAAGGAACCAGAGTTGGAACTGCTTCATAACTAAAACTCCTTTGCCGTGAAATCCTAACGTGTACATTCCTTTTAAAGCAGGGAGAAGGTTATAAGGTGAAGACAAAGAAAGAAATCCGGCATGCGGAGAAGAAGAGCCACTCATAACAGTGAAAGGTCAGTCAGCTATGTGCGTTCATATCAACAACAGTAGCACTTAACTCCCTGTGGCACTCAGGAAGTGATTGAGAGCGCCCCCTTCCTCTCTTTCACTGTGTTCCAGCTTTGCATATGCAGTATGAAGTTGTGATAGTTAGTTTTTTATGTATGCTCACACACACACTAAACTTGACTCTAGTTCACAGTCCAGAAACTTTCTCATGAATTAGTCAGGAATTTCAATGTAAATGATGTTTGCAGAAGCAAGCGTAAACAGTGATTTTTGAGTCTTCTCAAAAAGCGAAGGCTCAGTATCAAATGCAGGAGCAGTATACAAGCTAACAGGAAGATAATTTGGCAACGAGTAATTCTTACAAATACACTGTGAGAATTGTATTGATCCAGCCTTTCCCCACTTTAGCGGAACAGCATTGAGAATATAATTTTGGTTAAAATATAGTAGTTGCTAAGTTTAAATTAAGTGAATGAAATTCCTATATATATATATGATTTCATATTTTATGTAAGCCAAAGCAAATTAAATAGGAAATTAATTAATGGCACCGCTCTGTTTTTAAGTTAAAATGTTTAAAGTTGTCTGAACTTTTCTTCATAAACAAGAGTGTTTTCCTTTAGCACTGTTTTCTAAATTTGACTTCATCCTATTTATTTCTACATAGCTACCATTAGAAAGGCAATTTGGGGTGAAAAAGCAATATAGCTTTGAAAATGTCCCCATAAGTCTGCAAGGTAAAGCAGGGTGGTTTCTTTAAGGCTATTCACCAACAGTTCTCTTAGCCCCACTGGTCAAAGTATCAGAGCAAACAGGTTCCAGTTTCAGCTTTCATACCTCTGCTGCTCCCCAATTCCCAGAACCCTGAGAAAATATCTAGTCTCATTGCCCCTAATGCTTTCTTTATGAGAGGTAACTATAACTAAAGCCCAAATAAACTCTTAATTCTTCCTCCACTAAAACACCTCATCGTTTTTTATTTAGTCACTTAAATACTTATTTCACTTCCTCTCTGTGAGGCTTTCCACAGGGGCACTGAGACGTCATCGCTAGACAATCCTGACAAGGTGCTTGCTCTCCCTGAGCTTACACTTTAGATATTTAATGGGAACCGATCATAACTAAGAACTGCAGGGTGCCCTGGAATAATATTTACTATGCATACTCCTCCAAGTGTTTCACTTGTGCTCTTAATTCTCACAACCAACCCATTTAACAAGTGAGAAAACAGGCCCAAAATTTTGCCCAATATCTCATAAACAAAAAATGGCAAAAAACAGGATACACAAACCCAACAAGTGGTTGCCAAGTTTAAGTTAAATGAATGAGCACACACTGTCAAACCTGTGAACCGAAACTTGACCTGGATCTGAGGTGACTGGGAAGCTTTCCTTTGGGAAAGGGATATTTGAGTTTTAAAGAATGAACAGGACTCAGCGGATGAGGGGTGGGAAATTTGCTATGCGTAGGCACAAGCAAAGGCATTCTGCAGAGGCAAGAAGGAGGAAACAGAAAGAGAAACCATGAGAATGGGTCAGTGTAATTGGCAGAAGAGTTTGCCATTGTGTCTGGAAAAGTGGGAAAGATCCGAATAGGCCTTATGTGTTTCTTTGTTAAGATTCTAGTCTTTACCCCCAAAACAGTGGCAAACCATTGAAGGTTCTTAGGCAAGGGTGGGCTATGATGCAGGCTGTGTTCTGCATCACTCACTCTAGCTGCAGGGCAGAGACTCAATCAGAAGTGGCAATGATGGATGACAAGAAAACCTGTGAAGAGACTATGGTAGATCCTGGCTTGGGCAGTGAGGATGGTAAAAGGTAGGATGAATTGAGAGAGAGCAACATGATTTGGTTTTTATTGGCTGATAAGGGTAAGAGATTGGATAATTAAGGATGACATCAGTGTAACAATATCTAGAATGAACCTACCTATTATGCATGTCATACAGCTAAACTTGATGAAGACATTAGGTAGCAAATTACTAAAACACCGAACATCAGTTTGCTGTCTTGAATTGGTCTATTTAAGCAATTCTACTAGTAAGTGATAAGTGAAGTGAAAATAGAAACTAGGTCAATCAGCTTCAGTATGACCCTTATAGTGTGTCCCTTAAAGTTTAACATCTCATTCAGTCATAGACTCAGACACCAGATGGAAAAGAACCAGAAGTGGCCCTAGCCGGTTTGGCTCAATGAATAGAGTGTCGGCCTGTGGACTGAAGGGTCCCAGGTTTGATTCCGGTCAAGGGCACATTCCTGGGTTGTGGGCTCGATCCCCAGTGGGGGACATGAAAGAGGCAGCCAATCAATGATTCTCTCTCATCATAGATGTTTCCATCTTTCGCTCTCCCTTTCCCTTCTTCTCTGAAATCAATAAAAATATGTTAAAAAAAAAAAGAACTAGAAGTGTCACCTACATTAGCTGGGCCATTTTTATATTTAATATCCATGAATAAATGATGCCAAAAACTATATGACAGTGCTGTGCATCCAAAGTCCTTTAGAGAGTATTAGCAGAGAAGCAACTTGCTCAATAAATATACAAGAGGCTTTAAAATTATAAATAATACACTTTGTTAAGAAGTTGTCAGGGCCTGGGCTAACTTGCTATACCCCTCAAAGGAGAGAGAAACTCAGTAGGAGAATTCATATGAATATGGGAATAACTTCAGGGTAGAGCAAACTCAGTGTGTCAGATGGAAAGAATGGCAATTTGACTGCAAGCCCCAGTCTACTCTCCAGGGTGGTATTTACCTTCCATAGTGAACCTGGGAAATGAGTCCAAGAATACTGCCTAGAATTCCAGGACACTGAACGTGTGCTCTGGAAAAACCAATCTGCAAACAGATTGAGAAATTTTATAGCCCTGCTGGCTGCCTTTAAAAAAAAACAACAAAAAACAGAACTAAGCAAGCAGAATACTTTTCAAATTTCATTGAGTCTCAGACAGTGACATCAAATTTTTATTTCCCATTGTACAGCCAGTTTAATTTTGAGTTATCTGAACCCTGCACCTGCTTTTCTTCAATACTGAGCCACAACCATCCTACTTTTAATGTAAGGGAAAAGCCAATGGCTTAAAATCACTATAAAGATTTGTATGTAGTATATAGTGATTTATAGTTTATAGTGCTTTCTAAGTGGCAAGTAGTATATAGTGATTTATAGTGCTTTTCCATTTTCTTCTTGTGTAGTCCTTCAAACAAGCCTTGAAGCAGGTCAGACCAATTTTGTTTACTTCCTTTTAGAGATGAAGATACCGAGGCTCAGAGATGTCAGGTGACGTTTCTGCTGTCACAAGCTCATGACTGATACTCTTGCCTAGTAGTGCCCTTTCTGTTACACCAACCTGACTTTCTAAAATGATTTATGAATAATAGTCATTCTATCAAGTGATTACTGTATGACAAGTACTAGGTAAGGTTATTATATACCCCCCATTCATATAATCCCCAAAATAATACTATAGGGTAAGTACTACCATCCTTTCTTATAAATGAGGAAACTGAAGTTTTAAAATTTAAATGACTTACCTAAGGTCCTACAGCTAATGAGCAAAAGCTATGAAATTTGAACTTATCCAGAACCTAGTTATTAACTATTACTTATATTAATAGTTTAATAGTATTCAATGACTTAAAGACCTAAAAGCAAACTTTGAATCAAAGTTTATACAAAGGCAACCTGTAGTAAATTTCTTCATACTCTACATAGTAAAAACTGTTTTGGGGGGGGGGTTTAAGTAAAGCAAACTTTCATTTTTAAGGTAGCCATCATCTATAAAACATTTACTTCAAATGTACCATTAGAGGGCTGATTAGTGAGTCGGTGGCAAGGGAAGGTCCCCAGAAAGAAGCTGTAAAAACTGCAGGATAGCTGTATTCCAAGCCTCTGGGGGAAATGCTCAGGATCTCACAGCCATATGGAAGCCAAGAGTGGCAACAGTGCCCAAGCTTGCCAGGGCCATAATTTATCTGAGTCAAAAGTTGACTAATTATATTTATTCCTTAAAAAGATATTTGACCTTTCACTTGGTGAAGAATGAAAAGGGTAGATATGCAATCATGAAGAAACCTCCATGCTGCCTGTCCTTCTGGAACTCTTATCTTGCAAGGAGGAACGAGTTGGGACAAATGTTGTTCAAGGGCTAAAAATACAAAACCCAGGATCCAACGAGAAGGAAAGAGAGAAAGGAGTAGCATTAACGAATGCTGTGTTCTCAGTGGGCTCTAGGGAAGGCCTATCAGAAAAGGCTTTTCTGAGGCCACAGGAGAGCTAAATCTTTAAAGATGAGTAAGCGTTAACCTGCAAAGGTGGGTCTCATTAGGGAAAGCAGTCTGCACTTTCAAGGAGATGGCACTTGAAACAAACTTGAAGGGTAGAGAGAGTTAGATATAGATGAAGATTAGGGAAGGGAAGTATAAGTGGATGCAAAGTCATGAGCAAAGGAAAAGTTGGAGACCAATGTGTTGATGACAGACATGTAATCTTGATCCTCTAGATCAGGGGTGGGGAACCTTTTATCTGCCAAGAGCCATTTGGATATTTATAATATCATTCGAGGGCAATACAAAATTACCAACTTAAAAAACCAGCCTTGGCAGGGCCAGACGTTCCTCACCCCTGCTCTAGATCCTCCTGCTGTGTGCAGCCTATGGACTAGCAGTATCATCGAATCCTGTTAGAAACACAGAATCTTTGAGTTTACCCCAAACTACTGAATCAGAATCCGCATTTGAAGATCCCTAGGTGATACATATGCACATCAAACTGAGAATTGCTGCTCCAGACATACACTGAGTGGCCAGATTATTATGACCACCCCATCAGTACTTCATTGACACTTCAAAAATACTGAATATTGAAAACTTCCTTAAGCAAATACTCTCAAGGTTTTATTATTATTTGCATAACTAATTCACTTCATTGTACTGATGGGGTGGTCATAATAATCTGGCCACTCAGTGTATAACTGGCTATCAAACTGGATTGACCACTGGAATCCTCTAGGAAGCGCTTTTTTTTTTAAGTTTTGAGGGGTTTTTTTTTGTTTTTTGGATATTGGGTTCTGCCCCCAAGAAATTCTAAATAAACTGGAATGGCATATGGCCTGGACAGTGGGATTTTTTTTAAGTCTCTGCAGATGATTCTAATGTGCACCCAAGTGTGAGAACGGATGGAGAGTAGTGGGCATTAAGCCTGAAAAGTTTCATTGGGCTACAGAAGCTTCAGACATCAATGATTTTTTTAAGCTAGACCTTAGGAGCTAAAAACCACTTGTATGTACACCTGTAAGGAAAGGTTGATTCTAACTCAAGCATGTGATTTGGAAAGGGCAACATTCATCTATAAAATATAAACTGCCATGAAAATCCACTCAATAGCTGTTTTTCTACATTTTAAAGTGTTTCCTAAAAGAAAAGTACAGTGAAATGATTAACTTCTTGAGTTGGTTTCTACTACCTTTGTGTTTGAAAGGTCTGCAAAACCCAAAGACAGATTCCTAAATGCAAATGCTTCTACCTGGAATCTATTATCTAAACCCAGAAAGGGAAGATGACTTGTCCTTTTTTTTTTTTGAAATGTCATCTTAATGGCTCCTGCCCTCTCACACTTTCCATCAGGTGTCGCTCTTATCACAGTTTATACAGGATGTCGATGTTTTATAAGAAGCACTCAGCCAAGGCTCTAATGCTTTTTGTGCAACTTGGCATAAAGTCTTTTATCCAATGATGACCTTCCTGCACCCTGTGTGATTGGAGCCAACACACTCTGGTGTGAGAACAAGAGAGATTTATAAGGGGAACTAATTCCCAACTTTTTTTAAACTATCACTCAAATCATACCTGAATATAAATGGGAATAATTAATAGCATTTTTAAAATTATAGAAACATATTCACTATTTCTAGAGAGATAATGGACATTTGCATTGGGTGATAAAAGAGAAAGACCTTACTCCTTATGGCCAGAGTTATCCTTGGAAGTTGGATTCGGTTTTGGAAGAGATGAAGCAAAAATAAAGTTCAATTGAGTTGCCCATCTACATAAATTTACTAAACACTATCAAACTATATACTATATTTACAATAGGTGAATTGTATGGTATGTAAATTATGTATCCTTTAAGCTGTTAAAAGCTGGGGTCTGTGGGAGGGGTTTGATTAGAGAAAATTGCTGAAAATTCTCCCTAAGAAAACAGCATGATAGCACTAGGGTAACACTATAGGACCATCTAAGAAGCCTGGTGCCTGGAAGATTAGGAATAATATAAAAACAGAGGTGAGAAAATCCTGATCTTCTTACTCTGATTTGCACACCTTCTGGGATGGAGCCTATCCAAATGAGTCACTTTCCTTCCCTGGAGCTTCTTCAGAGCCATGGGAGGGGGCGGGTGTTGAAATCACCCCAGAAGGAATTGATACTTTGATGTTCTTGGCTCTCAGCATTGATGACCTGGGGCATGGAGGTCGGTAGCACTTTTAATACAAAAAAGGAAGCCTGAACCGCAGTAGAGCAGACAAAGGAAGTGCTGTACCAATATGTTTACATAAGCCAAGGTATCCTGGGTGACCCATCCAAAGGGGAAGAAACTTGTCCAGGATAAGTAAACAACATCAAGGTCACTGGGAAGACTTTTGGGCCTTAACAGAAATAATCCTAAAGGTTATCCTAGACCTGCTTACATGTTGGTGAGCAGGATTGTTCCTGCCTTTCTCAGTTTTCTGTAGGGGCTGTGTCTTGTTCTTGGGCAGGCATTCAAGTTTGTCACCTTCACACTGACAAAGGACTAGATGTGGGAATAATTTTATTTTATGGAGAAAAAGTTCATACCAAGAACAATACATACTGCACCAAAGTATGAAAACCTTTGCCAAAGAATGTTGATTTATGTTGACATATTAAGAGCAGCTATATAACTTTATGCAGGTATTATCGAGTAAGACAAGACAATCTTACTGGAGCCTAAAAAAAACACCCAGAACTCAAAATTAATTTATCCTGTCACGACTGATGTGGGGCAGGAAAGGGGAAAGTATTCTTTCCAATGGCTGAAGATAGTCTTCCATTTTAATGTGCATATGGAAAAACAATTTCATAGTAATGAAGCAATAACACTGTCCTCCCTTTTTGAAAGACTGGTTGCCTTTGTGCCCATGAAAACCTCATGTCCCTGCTAATTTGCTGTTGGTGGAAATCTCAGAGCACCCCTGTCAGCCTCTTCATTTTACAGATAAGCCAGAGGCCCCCCAGGGCTTCCCCAAGGGCCTGAGTGAATGACCCTCGAAGACCTAGAAGAAGTCTTTCTGACTCAATCTCTAAAACCACAAATAGAGCAAACAAAGTTGCATGAGGTCACGGGATCAGCAAGGGGAGGTCATTGCCTTCAAAGAGCTTTCCGGCACACCTCAGGGCCTTGTCCTCTCAGGCATCTAGCAGATAGCCTGAGTCCAAAGTTTCATGCTAACCCGCCCCATTAGGAGGCCCAGGACCCCCATTCTCTGAGCCTTTTCTGTTGAATGGCAAGGAAGGCTTAGACAAGTTCTCTATTTTTTAAAAAAGAAAGCAAGCTAACCTCACTACTTACTGTCTGTCTTTCCACAGGATCATGTGTTTTTACTGCCAGTATTGAGAAATTCATGGAAGACATGTCAGCAGGAAGTAAAGATTCGAGGAGAAGGGTGTGTGTGTGTTTGCTGCTTCCACACATTAATGGCATGACTCTTTTTTTTTTACACAAAAAGAAAAGAGAAAAAGGAAACCACCCACATTTTAATTTAGCATGAGCCAACTTACAGAGCATGGAAATTCACTTTCATTCCCAGGATTGGCACGTGTGCAATTAGCAATGCAGTGTATATACAAGAAGCCATGCCGTTAACAGTTTATCTCAAGTGACTTGGTGTCATTTACAAAAGGAAGAAATTCCTGCCTCCAGAAGGAACAGAAGGAGATGGACTGATGAAATCACAGAGAAACACTAAAATTACTAAATCCACAACAGCTCGCCTTATTTTTCTTGGACCCAAACTGTCAGGGTATAAACACTATTTGTTTCTTTTTTAAAACATCTATAGTTTTGCTGTAAATAATAACAGTGTATAAATTCTAACAGAAAAATAGAATAAATGTTGATAAGGCACTGCCTCTTAGAACACAAACAGAATATTGCAAATGCATTTAACATCATAGAGGTCTCAAGGGACTTCACCCTAGAAGAGGAGGGAGGGGTTCTGGGTGGGGGGGACCTTTACTGATTCTTGTATATTAGCAATTATAATGTTTGTATATGCAAAACTGCTAGCTTGATTTTAAAAAAGCAAATCTTTAAAATCTGCTGCAAATTTAAATAATTCCCAAAATGAGGAATTCTGTAGTTCTGTGAAAAAAAATTTTCTTCAGAATACTAATATTTTGATGCATGTGTATCACCTTATTTTGATTAAATCTTTTCCAATTTTGCAAACACTACCGTATACTGCAACACAGAAGATTTTATCTGTAAACAAAAAGCCCTTCATCTAATATTTGTTGCTATTGCCAATTTTCCAATTAAATGACCTAAAAATGGAAAAAAAAAAACCTATACAGTAGTTGCTTTAGGGGGAGGGGGTGCTCTCTGTTAGTGCTTAAAAGGGGGGTAATGCTTGCCGCTTTAGAGGTGGATGGTGCTCATAAGAGGCCCCAGTCAGGGGTGTTTAAAATGGACTGAACAGAAATCCTTAGCTAGTAGAATGGCAGCACGCTGTAAAATTATCACTGTATCGTGTACTGGCTATAAGATGTAGACACCTTTCAGTAAGCCAATCATTTGTAACCATTCTAGCAGTGTCATACTAGGTTAATAAGGCTGCAGTGTTTTAAAGGGCATTTTTATTTGGGTTTTGGTGAAATTCTTTAATTTGTTGATTATATTCATATGAAATCAGCATTCATGGACACATAGCTCTAATGACATATGTATGAAAAACCATACACTGGATGACCTAGTCGATTATTTAAGCATAAAATAAATTGTGTTAAACTCTTCACCTGTCCTTGTGTTCTCTGGCAGAAGATCATTGCCTAACTCCTTAGCATTTGGCAGCACCGATCCTCCTCACCAATCCTATTGGTGCCTCTGCCTCTGTGGTCACTAAGGAGATAGTCCCCCTAACATTCCGTTCTGCCCTGCAAACTCCCAATCTACAAAAATTTGGAGCATTTCATAGAGGAGCCATGAATTAAAGATCAATGACAATTGATCTTTGCCCACATCTGGGTTGGGCTGTCCCACCACCACCCCTCAAAAGTGGGAAGTTGGAGCTATTAGAACCGGCATGTCCAGAATGAACCACTCCACTTGCCGCTGTTTTAGCCCACAAAGCAATTGTTTGTTTTTTCCATTGACATTCATTGTCAGTGCTTAGAAGTTAGGAAATTTTGCACAGTAACCAGATTTCTAACTTCTCTTGAAAAGATTTGGCCTCACTGCCAGAAGGCACCTTCTGGGGCCATGTTGCCCTCTCCAGCCAGGTGTATGGTCTGCAAGCACCACAGTCTGTCTCATTATCTTTATTTTTATTTTTTATTTTTATTTTTTTTTGATCCTCACCAGAGGATATTTTTTCATTGATTTTTTAGAGAACAGTGGAACGGAGGAGAGACAAATATGGAATGTGCCCCTCCCCCTGCAGCAAAATTATCCTATGACATTCCCCCCACCCCAATCTACCCAGGAGGAAAGGTTTTTAAAAGAAACTTGCCCCCAAAGCCTCTCTGTTAAACGAGGATCAGAATCCGGGTGTCCTAACTTCCCATATAAGAGTTACGAATTGTGGAGGCACAGTCCTTGACAAAAAGGTGTTTATTCTGAACTAGAAGCTTGAAGTGTGCTTGTCTGGGTATTAAATGGGTGTTATGTGTATATACCTGAAAACTTGACTTCAGGACTATCTGATGAGCTAAACTTAAGGTCAAGCAAAAGTTCATAAATTTAATTAGAGAAGTAGCCAAAATAGGATGATCAAGATTTTATTTGCATCTGCGTATATGTATATATGTGTATGCATGGATTGAATTGGGAGCATATGTTATATATTCCTAATACTGTCTTTGATCTGCTGGCTTATAAAATTTAAGCTTTTTCCTCAATTGAGGGGGAAAAAAATTTAATGATAAGATTCCTGATATTTGCTGGTTTTCAATTTTATATTCTTACCAAATTCCTGAGTTTGTTCAATTAAAATGTATTATCACTATTAAATTGCCAAGTTATGGCAATATACTGTGCAGGGTTATTCTACCATTCCTAAGAGGGACCTACTTCACTGAACACATAAGCAGCCAGCTTCTTTCCTCTATTAATAAATACTACCACAGTGTCCTGGTATTCCAACATGTTCATTTGGTATTCTCCTGGGTTCTATCAAGACAGGTTTTTCTCCAGGGCAAATAAAAAAAGTTGTTTGCTTGTCTTTATGAGCATCAGGTCACAGCAGGGATATGTGAGAAGCTCAGAAATATAAATTGCCGAGGTGATAATTCTCTGAAGAAGCCACTGATCCAAAAGCTAACTTCCTGAGTGAGTCTCGGTGTTCTTGATTCTGGCATTTTAAAAGGTGTGTAATTTCCTAGTCATATGGCACTGCTCCTTGCTCATGAATTTATGATCAAATAGTCCAGAAATAAACATGTCTAACATTGAGATTTGAACCAGACTTTACAAGAGTTCTTTTAGTAACAGAGACCAAAAAAAAAAGAAAGAAAGAAAAGACAGTGGCATAATTAATTTACGTGATTACCTAGCTAACCATGCACCAATACAAAATAAATGAATAACAGAATGGATTCTGACTAACATCCTTAGTAGTAGGTCCTATAGCCTTTGGTTCTTTAACAGTTAAATGCAGACCATTCAAAATAGACCAAAATGAAATTTACCATTATATCTGCCACACTCAATGACCGACAGCCACGAGTAAAATGCACGACTAGGTGATCCTGCAGTGAAGAAATTTTACCCTTCATTCCTTGGTGCTTTCTGCATTAAGGAATAAATACCCCAAGGGTTGCATTTCCAACAGGACATCCTGAGACTCCTAATTCCTCAAAGGAGTTCCAAAGCAAAGCACAGCTGAACATGCTGAGAGGATTATAAAGGCGGTGGGAAGAAGCACTAGGCCAGCCGTGGGCAAACTACGGCCCGCGGGCCGGATCCGGCCCGTTTGAAATGAATAAAACTAAAAAAGAAAAAGACCGTACCCTTTTATGTAATGATGTTTACTTTGAATTTATATTAGTTCACACAAACACTCCATCCATGCTTTTGTTCCGGCCCTCCGGTCCAGTTTAAGAACCCATTGTGGCCCTCGAGTCAAGAAGTTTGCCCACCCCTGCACTAGGCCATGAAAGGTACACCAGAAGCAAGAAGGGAACTGTCAGGTCTTTTTCTCCAGGACTACCTTAAAACGCCCTGTCTGTATCCCAGAAAAATAAGTGAGGTCCCTGCCTACTTTCCCCCAACATCATCCACTTCTCTTCTGAAATCTAACTCAAGCAATGGCATAATTCTGAGAGCTGGGAAGGAATGAGGACTTACAGGCTTCCTGCATCTGAGGCACACTACCAGGTCCTCAGACTAGACTGTGCTCCCTGAGAGCAGGGACTTTGTTCTGCTGCATCCACAGTAGGTGCTCAGTAAGTATTTGAGTACATGAATGAGTCAAACATCATAGGGCAAAGAACAGTAAATGGGAAATGTTACTCTGTGCACCGTCTTGCGCACCATTTTCTTTACAGGCTCAAGCAGGTTGGAAATTAAAGGAAAGCACAGCTTTTGAGTCTAATAACTTCATTCACTGAGAACTAACTTGTTTCACCATCTAGCCCTTTCCAGCTGCACAATCCCTTATTAGCCACAAAGTCTTAAATAATTGGGCTATCCAATACCACACCAGCAAACAGCACACCAGTCATGCTGCTGAATCAGGCATCGTTCCCATAGTGATGGGCTACTGTCCTCGTCGTCATCACTGACTGGCCATGGAGAATCCAGGCAAGAGTGTGGAGACCTTGCCATGATCCCTAATCTCTATGAATGAATCAGATTCGTCGCCTCTCTTTCAGACATGGTATCCAAAGTTTTTAAAACTCTGCCTACCTCAACAATCCCACCTCAGTGTTGCCAGTGTTTGTTGGGTTGGTTAAAGACAAGAAGGTACAGAAATTACATCCTAGGAATCCCTGGGATGCATACTGCCTGCAAAGGTGTTTTGTTTAGACCAAACAGAATTTGAAAAAAGATGGCCAACATTTTTTTTAATCAGGAGATTTTAGATTTTTTAAAAATGAAATTTGAATTCTCTTTAAAATCTAAGGAAGTGACAATGTTGTTTCTGAGATCCCTTATGATAACAACTACTTGGAGCAAAAGTACACCTGCCATGTTTGGACAAGCATGTGTTTTCTTGTTCACCATTGTCCCTCCTTTTCCTCTTGCCTCCAAAACCCAATCTACTTTATTCATTTCTATTCCCAGTCTCTGTTTGATTGGATTGGGAGAAGGAGAAGGCAGCAAAAAGATGTGTTCGTGCTTGAGTTCTTTTTATGGCAAGCAAAACATCTACCTATTTTTATCCTCAGTGTCAAGCAGAAGATGGAATAAAGAAGGGAGAAGAGAAAGGTAGATCATGTGGTTTTTCCAAACCCATCCATCCACCCACCTCATTCAACATGTGTTGAATGCCTGCCACTTTTCAGATGCTCTCCCAGGTACAGTATACATCCCTTCCCTGCCCACTATTTTCCAAGTGAGAAGAACACAAACAGTCTCTGTGTGAAGTTGAAAGCTCCTGGGAAAGGAAAAAGCCAGCTCTGCTGAGTGGAGCCATTGCACGTTCACAATTAAGTGAGACTCAAGGCCTGACAAAAACATCAATTTTGGTAGAAAACTTCTGAAACATTTCAAAGGTATTTAAACAGCTCTGCAAGCCCATCTCGCTTCCAAAAACTCCAGATTTAGATGGAACCAGTTGAAACTTTGAACTCATACTCAATGTTCTTTACTTTATATCCAGTCCTTCACGATTCTGACCTCTTCACAGAGTCCATCCTGCTGACACCAACCCACACTGGCAACTCATGCAAACTAAGTGAGTGCCCCATGATTCAGCATTCAAATCCACATCCTTAATGGTTTCTCTGGATATCTTGTGCTTTCCACAGTCCCAAGAGGAGAGCTGGGTGCACAGAGGGTGTAATCAACATTCAGCTTCACATGCTAATCATTTACTTGTTCTCTATAGTTAAGTTTTACCAGACTCCAGCCATGCTGTAGGACACACTGATGGCTCAGTTTGGGTGCACAACCTACCCATGGACGGCAGTGCTCGAGTGCAGAAAGGAGCAGACCCAGAGCTGCCTCATGAGAGCCTGGCTTGCTAACCTGCCATCATGTCAATGTGCCTTGCTTGGGTAGAGCCTAAAGCAAGTAAAGGGTATCTAAGGAAAAGCCTGCAAAAACCTTATCCGATTCAAGGCTGATAGAGAGATAGACATATAGACAGATGCTTACATGGATAGATGGATATAGTGGGGACAACTGTAGTACAGTAAGCTTTAGAGTAATTCTCATGCTTTTAACTATAATAAAACTTTGAACTCTCAAGTTCCCTAGGCTAAAGTAGTCATTCTCTCAAATGTCTGTGGAGACTAGCTAGGTCATCTAAATTAGGCAAAAGGGTTGTGGTAGACTGCATTGTATATAAATTATTGGCTGCCTCTCCCTGATGGTAGATTAGAGTTTCCCATCCCATTGACATCACCTTAGCTACACCACTTGCTTTGGCCAATGAAAGTAAAGCAGATCCTCTAAGACAGTGGTTCTCAACCTTCCTAATGCCATGACCCTTTAATACAGTTCTTCATGTTGTGGTGACCCCCAACCATAAAATTATTTTTGTGGCTACTTCATAACTGTAATTTTGCTACTGTTATGAATTGTAATGTAAATATCTGATATGCAGGATGTCTTTTCATTGTTACAAATTGAACATAATTAAAGCATAGTGATTAATCACAGAAACAATATGTAATTATATATGTGTTTTCCAATGGTCTTAGGCGACCCCTGTGAAAGGGTCGTTCGACCCCCAAAGGGGTTGTGACTCACAGGTTGAGAACCACTGCTCTAAGAGCTAGTGCATTTTTCTTCATGCTCCCTTTCCTCCTCCTTCAACCCCAGTGATGCTCCACACAGACTGCTCCCTGGCCCAGTGCTGGAGTAAAGGTGACATGGAGCAGAGCCACAGTCAACCCGCAGTGGACATGCAATGTGAGCAGGAAATAAACCTTTCTAGTAAACCACTGAGATTGTTCTGTCATTGGGTATTATAGCATAACCCATGAGTAATATTCAAATCAGGCAGAAAACATTAAAGGGCGGTAGGCATTTGTGTAAGCACATTCCCCTCCTAAAGAGTCTGCCTTCTAAAGACTAGCTCTGCTAGATTTTCTCATTTTTTATATGTTGGTATTTTATCCCCTCCACAATAATATTGTGAGTCAAACAAACATGCCTGTGGACCACCAGTCTTCAACCTCTAGCTCTTGGCATCTGCAGAATGAACACATACCTGGATCATGCCATACAGATTTACTGAGGTGTGATTTTAATTACCTACTACGAAGCTGATGTGCATAAGCAAATAACTTGATTCCTGCACCAGTCTAATGGCCGACCTAACGTCCCCACCTCAGTGCAGTTTGGTTGTTCTCTCTGTACCATTTCAAATGCTAAAACTCTTATTAAGGGTCTGAAGGGGTTACTTGGCTTTATGTATATTTTATAGCATTTTAGTGAAGAGTTGATCTTCACTTGTGCATCTAAACTTGATGTGGCTCCTACCTACCTCTATAACCACATCATGTAATCTTATCCTTTTCTCTCACTACCTTCCAGACCAGTGATAAAGTGTAGTCCATGGACTTGTCGTAGTCTGAGAAAATTTTGGTGCCTATCTTCAATGAGATTTTAAAAACAACAACAACAAAAACCTGATCCAGAATGTAAACCAATTATGCTACTAAGCATATTCTTTAGTTCAGTTGACTTTTTCTGAAATATACTAACGCTTTCTTGAGAAGGAAATGGTGCACAGATTTACAATGGTGCAAGTTCCTTATCTCTTCACAGATTGGTGCTCTCCACAGCACAGTTCTAGCTTCCTTTCTGTTCCTCAAAAATGCCAACTTCCTCCTCATGTCATTCCCATCCCATTTGTATTTACCCTCTGCCAGGGAAACTCTCATCTCAACCTCCAAGTGTCACCCCTCAGGCCTTCCCTGTACACCCTCTCTAAAGTAGCCAGATCCCCTGATCCAGTTATTCCATCACATCACCATATTTATTCCCTTTATAGCATTTATCACTATAGTATATTTGTACACTAGATTCTGTCCTCCTTATTCATTGCTACATCCAGAGCATCTAAGACAAGGCCTGATACCAGTAGGTACAAAATATATTTGATGAATAAGTACATTCATCACACATTTGTTGTCTAAGTAGATGTGGGGTAAGAGGGGAGCACAAACAAGTAGAGAATACATATCTGATGCTGTGAATGTCAAGGAAAAGCAGCAACATCTTCAGTGACTCATTGTGAAGTATCAAAAAGACGTCAGTTTGCCTTTGAGGGTTGCTGTGTTTCCACCCCCCCATGAAGACTTGTTGAGAAGAGCTTTATAAATCAGCTCCTCCTCCACAGAATTCTATAAAAGCTTCATTACTGTCAGGAATCATCATGGTGTTTTTCCATCTTGTGCTGAGGACAGGTGATGGGACGGTTGTTAAAGTTACCTGGTATGTGTCACAGCATCAGATCTTCAAATGACTCTTTGAATCACCCAAACACAGCACCGCCCTTACTGTACTAGTACCACAAAAAATGAGCCCTCTTTCTGGATGAAACAAGCATCTTGCCAATGGAACAATAACAGAAAACAGCTGCTCAGACAGCCTGAGTGGCTACATTGCATGATGGCTACAAATCTTCTTACCCTGGCAGGCCCAACCTGTAGCTAGAATCTAAAATTGCCTTTGGCTTTACAAGTATCAGGAATCAGCTGCTACAGAGCCTGGAGCAAAGCATTATAGAGTAGAGGGACTGTGGAAAACCTGAGAACACACGCCCCAACTAAAACCACAGAGGTTAGTTAGTTCTAACAAAATATTAGGAATGCAGGCCCTGAATTGTCAGCTCTTTTGATTTTTCTAGAACACTGGAAATCTGTATGATGGGATGGAAGTAGGATATGAGTATATATGCACATGGGTATATATAAAACTCCACTCGTAAGCTCTTTATTTCATTCAGACCAAGTAATTGTCAAATAGATAGATAAATAGATACCTACCGTACATATAGCTATTTATCAAAAATAAAAAGGAATGCCCTAGCCGGCTTGGCTCAGTGGATAGAGTGTCGGCCTGTAGACTGAAGGGTCATGGGTTTGATTCCAGTCAAGGGCATATGCCTGGGTTGTGGTCTTGATCCCCAGTGGTGGGTGTGCAGGAGGCAGCTGATCAATGATTCTCTCTCATCACTGATGTTTCTATCTCTTTCTCCCTCTCCCTTCCTCTCTGAAATCAATAAAAATTTCTTAAAAAATAAAAATAAATAAAAAGGAACAAGAACTGGGATCCATAGACTCCAAAAGTTTTAATCTCATCAGAAAACCAAGATATGTCAAGATATGTTCTTAAATAAATAGAACATAAAACAAGATATGTTCTTGAATAAATAGAACATAAAATATTAAAGAAGTGAATGTATATAAAGCACAAAACAGTCCTAACGCATAGCAAATGCTACATGTGTTGGCTACTGTTGTTACAGTTATTGATAGTATTACATTATCATTACAACCACAATCTTAGGATTACTATTGACAAAGTAAACTGGAGAAGGCCTGTACACTTTGCTCATATTGGACACTCAAACACTAACTAAATGAGTTGGTACTTGAAAAATTTGTCGGATTTTAACATGTGTAGAAAGGAGGCCAGGGCCAAAGGAACAAAGAGGCTAGAAGGACAAAGATATCCTGGAAGCATGAACAAAGTTCGCTTTGGTCAGAACTTAAGAAAGAAAGGAGGCAAGGATGGAAAGGGAAGCTCACCATGGAGAGCCTTGAATGCCACTCAAGACTCCATGTGGATCACAAGAAGCACTTGAGCTCAACAGAAAGCCTGGCTTGAGATTATATATATGGCTACTCAGCCAAAAGTGAGACTAGTTTCCAAAAGCAGCCCAAATTTTAGATATTTAGGACATGGAGAAAAAAGAGTTTCATGGGCATATATACTTGTATGTAATTTGCATCATGTGTACTAGTTATATGGCCATGGGCAATTTACTGAGCCTTTATATTCTTTACCTGGAAAATGGGGGCAATAGTTTTTGTTTTTTTGTTTTTAATTTTTAAAAAATATTTCTTTATTGATTTCAGAGAGGAAAGGAAAGAAAGAGAGAGAGAGGAAAGAGAGAAAGAGAGAGAGAGAGAAACATCAATGATGAGAGAGAATCATTGATCAGCTGCCTCCAGCACGTCCCCTACTGGGGATCGAGCCCGCAACTCAGGCATGTCCCCTTGGCTGGAATCGAACCTGGGACGCTTCAGTCTGCAGGCCAATGTTCTATTCACTGAGCCAAACCAGCTAGGGCGGGGGGTGATAGTTTTTGTCAACCACAAATGGTGGAAATGAACTCATCCACGTAAAGCACTTCAAAAAGTATCTGGCGCAGAGTAAAGTCTCCATCCGTGTTACCTCTGTTTTATTGTTGTGGTGGTGTATTAAGATGAAAGGTAAAACAGAGGAAAATGCTTGGCTTGGGCCTCTGTGTTTGTGAGTAGTGATGTAGGTAGGTGGCCTATGACAGCCCTTCATGCTCTAGGATGCTACCTGCTGCTGCCCCAGAGGCCAGGGGACATCCACTCTGAGGCTCTGTAGTCCAGCCCCACCCCCATTACCCTCCAAGGCCTCAGGGCTCCAGTATCCCCTTCTCCCTCTCTTGCCCCTGAATGAATGGTCCTCCATGCCCAACCAAAAAACAAAGAGTGAGCATCCTGCTAGAAAATCCCCCTCCGTCTCTACCATGCTGCTCGGCCTTCTCCAAAGTTAGTCACTAACTTCTTTTCTAACACAGGAAGGTCCCCTCTTGACACAATAACCTCCAATCTCATTCTTGTTTCTCCAAATCCACTTCCTCTGCTCCAGGAGAAAAGCATCTTTGGCTGTTGTTCACAGAGGCGTAAAATGTGTATGTATCTGGGGTGAGGGGTGGAGGTAGTGCCATGGGAAACTTGTATCCAGAACCTATTTTTTTTGAGTTGGGGCCACAGTTATAGCAACCGATTAAAATAAAAAGATTTTGATTCTTGGGTGATTTATCTATCTCTTCATCATCCAAAATAATATTAACGTTCAGAACTTGCCAGTCATAAATGAAAGTGAATTCCCTGCAAAAATCAAATAGGATATTAGAATGGAGCGCTGCCTCTTCCATGTACAGTGTGGGCAGGTGTCCAGACCAGGAGCATACTGACTTACAGGTATGCATGAGAGACCATGCCGCACTAAAGATCAGTGACCACAGGCAGCAAAGTTGGGGCCGTGGTAGGGACTTGCGAGGGTTGTTCTCATGAGGACACTGGGAGGCTTTTGAAAGCAATAACCTAGAGACAGAGCTGAGTTTGGTAACCAGGGAATTAGGACAGTAGCTAAGTCAGGAAACTGAAGGCACGGTTGTTGTCCAGTGCTTTCTCTGGTGCTTGAGACTATTTCTATTGTACCCCCTTCAATGTGGCAGTTTTCACTCCAGGGGCATTGGAAAGGCACCGCTTAGCTCAGATACCCTCTGTGATCTTGAGCAATTCTCTTTCCATGTGTGAATGGAATACTAACCCTGCCTTGCAAGGGTATTTGAGTATTCAAGATCATAAATGTAAAAGCATTTGTCCAGTAATGGCAACTACTATTATCTTAATCACAGACAGAATTTTGACCAGGAATTAAAGCATCATGGCTCTAGTTCAACACTGTACAGACACAGCAAACGTATCATTTTAAAGGTTCCTTGTGCTGCAGCAGGAATGCAGGCTGGTTGGATAGTAACGAAAGGAAGGGCTCTGTGAGAGGCAGGAGTCAAAAACATTCCCTCTCTTTAAATGTGCCCCCATTATGATTGTTCTGAAAACGTTTTGTCCTAAAGATGTATGTTTCACATTGTTTATAGAGAAATTAAATTGGTTTTTAAAAGAGAGGTCTTTCCATTCTTGATAAGATGAAACTGAAAATGTCTACCTTTACCTCCTCCCCCAAAGAGGGAGAAAAAAAGAAATTTACTTTTGTCTTAGAAAATGCATAATGCTTAAGATACCTCATTACTGAGTACATTTTCTTGAATTCTAAAAATGAGCTCTGTGGGCAGGTATAAAATCAGAGGTATGCTTACTGCCTGTACTGTAGGGAAGAAACATTTTAAGTACCTTTGTATCCCTTTATTTGTCTAAAATCCTAAACATCCTGTTGTCATGGAAACACATTCCCTGAGCACCATATATTAGGTATGTTTGTATTCTGTCTAAAGAGATTTCCAGTATTTGTCACACTTGCCAAACACCTATACAAGAAAGCTGATTATGCAGGGTTCAGTTATAATACCAGCATCTGGTATAATTAATCCACTAGACTGAACTGAAATGGAGTTGAAAGAAGGTATTGATAGCTACAGCATGATACGGCAGCGGCGGCGGCGGCGGAGGGAGAGGAGGAAGAGGAGGAAGAGGAGGAGGAGGAGGAGGAGGAGGAGGAGTGTAAAATCAAAGAGGGAGACTTGGGTAAGAAGCACCACAAAATAAGACTGAATTTTTTTTTCTCTCCACTTCTCTAATGCTGATAAGGAAGGGTTATCAGTCGGGGTTCTTGGTTGAAAACAAAGGAAATCTACCTGGCTAACTTGAGCAAGAAGGAGTTTACTAAAAAAATGTCAAACAGCTCACAGAATCATGGGAAATGCTGGAGCTCTGGAAAACTGGTAAAAACCAAGAGAAGCTGGGAGGCTAGAATTGGAGCCAAGGTCATGTCACAAGAAAAGCCTGGTTAGAAAGGCCTTACAATGCCAGGGACACTCAATGCCACCACTGCTGGCAGTGGTGTGAACACCAACCAGTCCTTGCTTTACTGTGACACTCAATCAGGATACACCCTTCTGGGTGGAATGGTCTCACAGGCTGAGCTCAAGTGGCATCCCTAGTGGCCAGGGGTCAAAAGGATCCAACCTTTTCAATTTCCACAGTTGGAGATGGAACCCCTACCTCCGACCAGACTCACCAAACAGAAGGCGGCTTAGATGTTGGGCAATCTGCCAAATACAAAGGTTCAAGTGCTGTGGTGGGATGAGCCTTAGCCTGAGTCATCAAAAAACCTATGTTCTAGTCCAAGGTTTTGCCTCCCAGAGGTGAAATGACCACAGGAATCCCACCTAACCACCTTGGTGCACAGAGGAGCTAGAGTGACAAAAGATTTTATATTACATATGAAAGCAGAAACGTGTTTGGATTTGCTATTTAAAGGCTTTTAAGCATTTATTAAAAGCAGTATAAACAGTTTTAATGAATGGTGGGAATTACCCCAAAATAGGGAACTATATCTCAAAAAAGGCACAGGAAAGTAGAAGCTATGGTGACAAGCCCAGCCCATTGGCCCTGTATGGTAGATGAAGGAAGGGTGAGCTGTAAAGGCCTGATCTGATGACTTGTTTTCCCATCCAGACATACATTCCTCCTTCTAGTGGTAATGTAGTGGTTTCTCTTTAGGAAACTAACCCTCCATCATTCAGAGTCTCCTTGGTTTGGGATGGACATTCCCTAACCATCCATCATATGGGCACATGAGCCCAGCCTGGTCAATCACAGGATTCCATTCCCTTGGCTATAGCGATTGATTTAGTGATGAGTCCATAATCCAAACCAGACCAGAGAAACACTATCTGGATTTTTTTATGTTGTTTTGGTTCGGTGTGAGTTGGGTTGGGTTTGTTTTGTTGTGTTTTTAGAACTTTAGAGTTCCTTACCCCTGGAATTACTAAGCTTGTAGGAGATATGCCTAAGGATGCTGGGGACCACCAGATGCAGACCTGCCTGGGATTAAGGCCAACACAGAAGAAAGCAGAACTGAGAGATAGAGAGGTGAGCAGAGGAGGAGAGAAGAGCAAGACCAGGTCCTAATGACATCATTCCAGCACCTGAAGCCAGACATAACCATAAACTTTTTAGTAAAATGAGCCAGTATATCCTCTTTATTTTTATTTAAGCTTTTAGGGTTGTTTTCTGTGTCTTCTAATGTAAACAGCCCTGGTTGAAACAGCAGGTGGAGAGATACGTGAGGCAAACCAGTTCCAGTGCAGCCTTATTCCCAACCCCATCAGTTGACCAGTAGTTTAGGAACCTTCCCATCCAAGTCCCTCAAGGGACTAATTCATTGAGGAGAAACTATGAGGAAACTTGCAGAATTTTAGCAGCTTGGCCCTGAGCCAGAACCATACTGTTGCTGGTGGATAAAAGTTTCTGGGAACCAGCCATGGAGAACAGAGATATAACACAATTTCTAGAAATCCTGGAGCAAGGACTTCTGACTGCTGCTATTCTGCAGGAATTCAAAGACCAGGCCACCCTTTTCTGCCAGAATAAGTGCAATTACCATAAGAAAGAGAATTCCTAACCCCTGCCACTCTGCAATTAAAGTGGATATTAGGGCTTCTATGAATGGTTGTGCAAGCCAGGCGGTGCTCAATTCCAGGGCACCGAACACATTGCAGTTTTGTGAACAGCACCCCCTGAGGTTGTGCCCTATTCAACCTGCACAGCCATATGCAATCATCCCAGCAGACACTCACTAATTAGTGGGAACATTAGCATCCCTGGATCATATGCACAGAAAGAGTATGCATCTGTGTAAACCACAGAGCAGGGTGAGAGGAAAGAAAAGAAGCCATCTGCAACAGCTCAGACAACAAGAACTTATAGCATTTCAGTTCTTCAGAAATGAGCCAGCTAAGTGGCCTGTGTGAAACCACCTCTTCCCACTCCTCTGAGCTGAGTATGAGGCAGGATCTATGGCCAAGATAACTCAACAGTCCATCCTGGTCTAAGCTCCTTTTCCCAAGGGGACAGAGTTAAGCAAACACTGAATGAAATAGCTGTTTCTCAAGAAGGCACATGGATTTTAAACAAGCGTTACTGAGCCCATTTATAGTAAATATAAAATAGGTAGACCTAATTTAAATGTGGGCCACAGTCAGAGTTTTGGGCCTTTTTTAAATCCTCAGGAATCCATGGTGCCCCTTCCTCTTCCAGATATGGGACATAGGGAAATCAGGTTGAGACAACCTGCTCCTATGTAAGCTCAGATAAGAACAGCCCCAAATATCTTTCCAAGGCCTGATACTGAGTCCACCTTTCATGGTGTGAACAGTATATCCAATGAGACCTCGATACACATCTTTGCTCATCATCAATTCCATGTGGGAAGTTAAAGAAACTGTCTCTAGCTCCCCAAAGGAGACCAAAGTCTCAAAGACCAAGCAATCAACTTTAAACCACAATAAGAGCAGAATTCTGGTAAGAACGCTATGCGCTTTTTTTTTCCACTCAGACTAAAATCAAAACATTTTTCTTAATGTCTTTTGTGAAGCCTCAAAAGACTAAGAAATCATTTTCTCCCTGTCATCACCATAGGCAGCCTATTTGTACTCCTGGTACAATTTGATGGGAGTTTTATTTTTTAAAACCAGTGAGAACATCTACTTGTAGCGAATGATCTCTTCGCCTCACTTGCATCTTTTCTAAGTCAAAGAAGCTTTCACCGTAGATGATCCAGCCCTTAGAATTCTGGACTACGTGTTTCTAAGGAGGCACTGCTCCCAAATGAAAACTGCATTTCCAAATGGCAGAGGTCCTTGTCTTCTCTCTGTCTCACTTACCATGATGAGCTCTTCCAGCCCAACATCAAATATTCTGCTACTTTACATTTGTGTAAGTCAAAGCTTTTGGTTCCCTTTAGTATTTCAAAGTTAGGGATTTTGATTAGAAGATCATAGTAAGAACAGATACATTTATTAAGCACCTAAGATGTGCTTTACAGATACTATCTCCAATCTTAGAATAACCCAATAAGACTGGTAAGATAAGCCACATGGATAATTATTTGGTATTACAGATGAGATTTAAACCCATATCTACCTAAGACTAAAGCCTGGAATCTTAGGTCATTGACTTACTAGGTCAAGTCAACCACAGAAAAGAAAGGCATCTTTAGCCCTGGCCAGATAGCTCAGTTGGTTAGAACATTGTCCCGATACACCAAGGTTGTGGGTTCGATCTCTGGTCAGGGAGCATACAAGAAGCAACCAATGAATGCATAAATAAGTGGAACAACAACTCAATGTTTCTCTCTCTCTCTCTCTCTCTCTCTCTCTCTCAAAAAGTAAATGAAATAAAAAAGTTAAAAAGGAAAAGCATCCTTAGCTCATGGAAAACTGGAACTTTAACCACTTGGCATCACACAAAGCACAGTTCCTATGGTGACTTGTTTGGAGATTCTGATTATACCAAAGAAATGGTGACCATTAGATCTATGATGATTATGCACTAAGGCAGTGGTTCTCAACCTTCTGGCCCTTTAAATACAGTTCCTCATGTTGTGACCCAACCATAAAATTATTTTCGTTGCTACTTCATAACTATAATGTTGCTACTGTTATAAATCGTAATGTAAATATCTGATATGCAGGATGGTCTTAGGCAACCCCTGTGAAAGGGTCGTTTGACCGCCAAAGGGGTTGCGACCCACAGGTTGAGAACCACTGCACTAAGGGATGAGGCTTCACTGGTTTGGTCAGCAAGCCCTGGTGACACTGTTCACAGCAAGGACAGAGAAGAAGGTGACAGCCTATAAACGGATCAACACAGCAACAGGAAAAAGCAGATGCCAGTTTCATGATGGAATCCAGAGGCTGAAGGCAGCCAAGTATACAATGTGCAACATAAAACATTAAGTCAAAGAATGAAACACCTAAGTGGATGCTTGTACGGCCAGATATTTCCTGCCCAGAAATAAGAAGCAAGATTTAGATAGCTATAACTGCCTGCCAATGACAAAGCACCTTCTAGAAACCATACTTATGAGTCTATCATTGTAAGCATGTATAAGTTAATGGGAAATAAGGAATCCTTTATACCTCCAGTTCAAACAAGTTAACATCAGTTTACCAAAAATATCTGGCCAGTTATGGTTCTCATAAAACTTTTAATATAGTGCTAGGAGATAATTAGGTGGGTAGAATAACTGGCATTTTATTACACTGCAGGCAGATTAGTTGAAGTATATTCAAATTTAAGTTGGGCAAAAACTAGACTAAACTGGATTTTAGTTTTTAAACAGTCTTATAGATTTTGGAATACAAACACCATGTCCAATTCTAAATATGAGCTATACAATATTAAGACTTGAGAAAGACAGGTGTCCTAAAATAAAATTAAATCTTGTTCTGTAAAAACATTCAGCTGATTTTATCATCACATAAAAGACAAGGTCTCAGTGAAATAATGAATCTTCTATTTTGGGAAGAAAGCAAAATAAATTATAAGACTATCAAACATATGCTTTTACAAACCACAGGGAAAATATGATCTAGTAAGAGAGATGCATGGGCCTGTAAAGAGTTGAGGAATGGGTGCTCAGGGGATTCATGAACACTCTGAAGTCTTTTGTGTGTTTGTGTGTAAGTACAGTTGGTGGTAGAAAAGGGAAGGGAGTTCATAACATCGGATTCTCAAAGGAGTGACCCAAACAAGGGTTATGATTGACGGTAGTAAAGTCTGAAAAAAATTGAAAATATGTCAATTACTGGAAGCTATGACTATCTCTGATTAGAGTCCAAAACAAGAGCCAACTAAAATATAAGTACAAAATCTATGAACGCCAACACGCATACGAACAAAAGACCCTTCTGGGGCAATAAAAGAGTCAACTGTATCTGTGGTCCTCAGCAGCATCCAGAGAGCCAATAGTCTATCAGGTCATTGTTTCTCTCTATCCCCCTACAAAGGACCAAGACCAAAATGTGTAAGATATTTGCTTTGTTTTTCCAACTGCAGGGCCCTAGCTGTTTACAGCAGGTGGAGCCAGTCCAAGCAGCATGCTGGAAAGGGATGGGCTGAGTATTTCATTTTTATAGACCAACTGGCTTCTCAATAATTTATCAACTGTGTGATGGAGAAAAGTAGCAATAAAACATGATTGTACAACTCCACCTTCTTCCAGGATCAAGGAAAGAACTAAAGATAGCTAAAAAAGAAATGACAACACAGTTTTGTGAGCTAAGAATAGGTTCTCCAAAATCGAATGCTGCCCATTTCTTGAATTAAATGTCCTTGAAGATGCTGACTTTGAAACACAGGGGAAATTGCAGCAGAGAGTGTAGAAGAATTGAGCATGTCTGGGAAGTCTATTGAGTAAAATCTTCCTGAGGTAGTCTCTGATAAGAGTCCCTTGTGGGACATTTTATCTGCTATTTCCTGTGAACATATAGAGCTGCATCACATTTTGAGCCCCTTATTCCAAGAAGGATATACCTATTTGTTTGGGTTTTTTGTTTGTTTTCCTTGCTCAAGGAGACAAAAAATAAATCATGAACATGAGGAGGATGGGGTTTATTTACTAATGGCTATAAGAAAGAAATCTCAAAAAATAGACTGTAAAATAAGAAAATTATGTATCACCAAATGGACCTCACCAGAATCTATTTCTAGGATTGCTCCCATTTACACATTTGTGGCATTTTGTCCCTAAGAATATATCTCATGATAAGATTTTGTTTTTCTTTTTCAGCAAAAATTTGTGGCACTGGGTTCCCTCAACTGTTACATTAAATGGTTAGCTGTGATCTCTAAACAGCCTCCACACTGCTCCTGAAAATGCAGAAGCCCATCAGAATTCCAGCCTGCACTGAATAACCAGGCTAGAGAATGACTCTCTTTCCTACCTTATCAAAGTTCCAAAAAAGTCCAATGTACACAGGTGGCTATCACATATTCAAAGAACAGCAACAAAGCTAACATTTACATAGAGCTTGATACATAGAGCTTACTATGGGTGCCAGGCACTGTTCTAAGCACTTTATCTCTCAAAAATCCTATCTATATAGTGGGTACTATAATTCCCCATTTTACAGATAAGAAAATTGAGCCATGAGAAGCTTTAATAACTTTACGAAGGTCATACACTTAGGAAGCAGTGTAACTGTGATTTCATTCTATTAATAATCCAATGGTGTACAGGTCATTTTTTAAATATACTTTGAACAAGAAATATGAACCTCAAATAGATCAAATGACTAACCCAAATTCACACAAATAATAAGCAACAGAATTCCAAAACGACATTACAAAAAAAAAGAAAAAAAAGAGGAAATTACAGGCCAATATCTCTGCTGAAAATCAATGCAAAAATCCTCAACAAAACAAGAGCAAACCAGAGGAACCAAGATGGCGGCATAGGTAAACACCTGAACTTGCTGCCTCGCACAACCACATCAAAACTACAACTAAAAGACAAAACGGATATCATCCAGAACCACAGGAAGGCTGGCTGAGTGGAAGTCCGACAATTAGAGGGAAAGAGAAAAGCGCATCTAGACTGGTAGGAGGTGCAGAGGTGTGGAAGAGGAGAGGTACGGAGGTGCCCGAAACGAGCTGACAACTGGGTACGCTGTGGTCTTTTTCAATCGGGAGGGAGATACAAACTCCTGATTGCTCTGAACTCCAGTTCCAGGCGAGACTCTGGGGACCCAGACTCATATGGGGAGAAACTGGACTGTCTGGCATCTGGCCAGAACATGAGAGCGGCTTTCTCTCAGAGGTGCTTACAGCATTCATTATTCCTGCATGGGGCTGTAGAACACAGAGACCCAGGGACCTATCCGGAACAGGGCCCACGGGCAACCATTGCTGTTTGCACTGCCCAGTGATTCCCTGAGAACCCGCCCCACCCAATTTACAACCCCACCCAAGCTGTGTGCAGAGGCTTTTGCATAGGAATGGCCTGGCCTTTTGCAATCTAAAACCTAACAAACTGCAGCTTGGTCAAAGAACTCCAGAGCTTCCAAAAGAAGGCCTAAGGCTCGTCAGCAGCTTGCATTGCTTCACAGCTGCACATCATCTGGGCACCTCCAAACTCCAAACAAAGAGGAGGAATCTGCAGATCTCTCTGGGTGGCCTCAGGCAGTGGCTGACTTTGCACCTCCAAGAGCATCCACCTCAGGTGACTGGAGAGGCTGAGCCACTGGGCTCTATAGGACACCTAGCACACAAAACCACTCTACCAACACAGGGAAGCAGCCAAAATGCGGAGACAAAGAAATATGTCACAAATGAAAGAAATGGAGGAAAGCAAACTACTGGATATAGAGTTCAAAACCATGGTTATAAGGTTACTCAAGAATCTTCTAGAAACCTCCAAGAAATTTAGTGAGACCCTCAAGGATATGAAAAAGGACCAACTAGAAATTAAGCATACACTGACTGAAATAAAGAATAACATACAGAGATCCAACAGCAGACTAGAGGATCCCAAGAATCAAGTCAAAGATTTGAAATACAAAGAAGCAAAAAACACCCAACTGGAAAAGCAAAAAGAAAATAGAATCTAAAAATATGAAGATAGTGTAAGGAGCCTCTGGGACAACTTCAAGTGTACCAATATCCGAATTATGGGGGTGCCAGAAGAAGAGAGAGAGCAAGATATTGAAAACCTATTTGAAGAAATAATGACAGAAAACTTCCCCTACCTGGTGAAAGAAATAGACTTCCAAGTCCAGGAAGCGCAGAGAACCCCAAACAAAAGGAATCCAAAGAGGACCACACCAAGACACATCATAATTAAAATGCCAAGGGCAAAAGATAAAGAGAATCTTAAAAGCAGCAAGAGAAAAACAGTTACCTACAAGGGAGTACCCATACGACTGTCAACTGATTTCTCAACAGAAACTATGCAGGCCAGAAGGGAGTGGCAAGAAATATTCAAAGTAATGAATAGCAAGAACCTACAACCAAGATTACTCTACCTTCGAGATACGAGCCGTCTCTCGGCTGATTTTTTGCTTTGAGTTGCGAGCTAAAATTCGGGTTATGAGCCAGCTTCAGATACCCCACCGCTAGTTGGCACAGCGAACGTCACAGTGAACGCCACAACATCAGCCCAACATCACATGTCTCAGTTGTTCACTTTATGATTTGACATACGAGTAATTTGAGTTACGAGCTCCGTCACGGAATGAATTAAACTCGTAAGTCAAGGCCCCACTGTATTTGCAGATAACATGATACTATATATAAAGAACCCTAAAAATTCCACCAAAAAACTATTACAATTGATAAATGAATTCAGTAAAGTAGCTGGATACAAAAGTAATATTCAGAAATTGGTTGTATTATTAAACACCAATAGCAAACTATCAGAAAAGAGAAACAAAACAAAAAAACCACACCTAGGAATAAATTTAACCAAGGAGGTAAAAGACCTATAACTCAGAACACTATAAGACATTGAAGAAAATAATTGAAAAAAACACACAAATAAATAGAAGCATATACTGTGCTCATAGATAGGAAGAATTAACATTGTTAAAATGCCCATACTGCCCAATGTACTCAAAGCAATCTCTACCAAAATACCAATGGCATTTTTCACAGAACGAGAACAAATACTCCTAAAATTTATATGGAACCACTGAAGATTCCAAATAGCCACAGCAATCTTGAGAAAGAAGAACAAAGTTAGAAGTATCATGCTACCCAATGTCAAACTATACTATAAGGTCATAATAATCAAAACAGCATAGTACAGGCATAAAAAAACAGACACTTAGATCAAAGGAACAGAATAGAAAGCCCAGAAATAAACCCATTCTTATATTGTCAATCTATGACAAAGGAGGCAAAAATATACAATGTGGTAAAGACAGTCTCTTCAATAAATGATGGTGGAAAAACTGGACAGATACATGCAAAAGAATGAAATTAGACCATTTTTTTACACCATACATAAGAAATAATAAAAATGGATTAAAAACTCAAATCTAAGACCTGAAACCATAAAACTCCTAGAAACAAACATAGGCAGTAAACTACATACCATGGCCCTTAGTAATATTTTTTATCTCCTTGAGCAAGGAAAACCAAAACAACAAACAAATAGGATTACATCAAGCTCAAAGTTTTAGCATAGCACCCTAGCTGGTTTGGCCCCCGGGTTTGATTTCAGTCAAGGGCACATACCTCGGATATAGGCTCAATCCTCGGCCCTAGTTGGGGTGCATGCAGGAGGCGACCATTGATGTGTCTCTCTCACATTGATGTTTCTCTCTCTTTCTGTGTCTCTCCCACTTCCTTCTGCTCTCTCTAAAAAGCAATGGAAAAAATATCCTCCAGTGGGGATTAACAAAAAAATGTTTGAGCACAGCAAAGTAAACCATAAAAAAACGAAAACAACCTTCTGAATAGAAGAAGATATTTGCCATGATACATCTGATAAGGGGTTAATATCCAAAATTTAAACACTCCAATTAAAAAATGGGCAGAGGGCCTGAATACACATCTCTCCAAAAAGGACAGATAGCCAATACACATATGAAACGATGCTCAACATTGCTAATCGTCAGAGAAATGCAAATTAAATCCACAATGAGATATTGCCTCACATTTGTCAGAATGGCAATAATCAATGTACCAACAAACAACAAGTGTTGGCAAGGATGTAGAGAAAAGAGAACCCTCACGCACTATTGGTGGGATTACAAATTGGTGCAGCCACTATGGAAAACAGTATGAAGAGTCTTAAAAAAAATTAAAAATAGCTCTTCCTGAAAACAGCCTGTAGTTACTTCTGAAAATGATTCACTTGACCAGAATATCCCCCAAATTCATGCAAATCAAGAAGTTTAAATCTTGTGTTCACTTTAAGAACACTCATGGAACTGCCCAGGCCATCAAGGGTATGCATATCCGAAAATCCACCGAGTTTCTGAAGGATGTCACTTTACAGAAGCAATGTGTGCCATTCTGCCATTACTATGGTGGAATTGGTAGGTGTCCCAAGGTCAAATAGTGGGGCTGGACAAAGAGTCAGTGGCCCAAAAAGAGTGCTGATTTTTTGCTGCACTTGCTTAAGAATGTGGAGTAATGCTTAACTGAAGGGTTTAGATGTATATTCTCTGGTCATTGAGCACATCCAGGAGTAGAAAAAAAACTCCCAAGATCAGCACAGAAGTTACAGAACTCATGGGTGGACTAACCCATACATGAGCTCTCCCTGCCACACTAAGATGATCCTTACTGACAAAGAGCAGATGGTTCCTAAAAAAGAAGAGGAGGTTGCACAAAAGAAAATAATATCCCAGAAGAAATTTAAGAAAACAAAAATTTGGGAGTAAATTCAGCATAAAATAAATGCTGATAAAAATTTTTAAAAATTAAACTTATGACTCAGCAATAAATCCAAAACACTAATTTGAAAAGATATATGTGTCCTTACGTTCATTGAGGCATTATGTACAATAGCCATGATACAGAAGCAACCTAAGTATTCATAAATAAACAATTGGATAAAGTAGTACCTATATTCAATGGAATATTACTCAGCCATAAAAAAGAATAAAATATTGCCATTTGTGACAACATGGATGGGCCTCGAGGGTATTATGCTAAAAGAAATGTCAGACAAAGAAAGACAAATACCATATGATTTCACTTATATGTGGAATCTAAAAAACAAAATAAACAAACAGAAACAAACTCATAGATACACAGAACAAACTCATGGTTGCCAGATGGGAGGGGACTGGGTGAAAAAGGTGAAGAGATTAAGAAGTACAAACTGGCATTTACAGAATAGTCATGTGGATGTAAAGTACAGCATAGAGAACATAGTCAGTAATATTATAATAGCTATGTATGGTGGCAAGTGGTTCCTAGACTTATCAGGAGGTCACTTCATAAGTTATATAAATGTCTAACCACTATGCCACACCTGAACCTAATATAATATTTAATATCACCTGTAATTTAAAAATAAAAAATTTTTAAATAGAATAAAGTAAAGATTTGAAAAATAAGCAGCAGTGCCAGAATGAACCCCACGCCAGTCAGTGCTCTTTCCTCGCGCCTTTGTGCAGCGTTAGAAGCATTGAAATCAGTAATGAAACTTCTCACTTTGGTTCTTACTGACTTAGAGGACATCGAAGACCATACATTCCACAGAAAATAAGGGATCTAGAAATAATCCCTTATTTCTAATAATGTCAGAAGTGAAAATGCTCTCTAGATTTCTTGCTCTCTCCATATGTGAAAGGTTGATACAGAAGATTAATGTGCTGGATTACTTCAAGCTTCACTGGCAAGAGCAAACAGGTTTAAGGGCTGTATACACTCAAAATACCAACAGCACAGAAAAGCAGTTGAAAATACATATCAATGTCGTGGCAAGAACAAAGGAATTTCAGCTTACTTCACTTAAATCCAGTTAAGGGTGAGATATATTGGCTCGTTGTTTCTAATAAATGAACTGTTTACCTTGGCAAACACCGGAGAAGAACTTGCTTTCTGAAACACAATGTCATTTGTAAAAAAAATGTACTCTCTCTGCATAATAAGGGTATTTGCACTGACTTCAAATGTTTATAATCTTAGAAAACAAAATGTTTTTTGAAAAGTTTTTAGGTTTAAAGTTAGAATTAAAGGAATCCGTGGACAAAGAACTTGCTCTTGGCAGTTCTTTGTGAAGAAGCCACATTTTGCTGTCAGCAGCTCTCCAGTTTACCTACTGTCCCTGCCTCCGGGTGTGTTCCTGGGACTTAGGTACTAGTCCAAGGATATTCACCATCGTTCCACAACTATTAACAGTGCCTCCCTGCAAAGTCTAATGTTGTACAACATGAGATTCACTTTTCTCCTTTACGTAGACAGGATGTGTTTTTTATAGGGGATAGGTGTGAACCAAAAGAGTGGAAGATATTGCTAAATATCTCCCCAATGCCCATTCATCCTTTCTATATTTTTGAAATATAGCGCCCCTGCTCAATAGAGATTACATAGCACATCCTTCCTTGTACCTGACCATGGCATGCAACTGACCTAAGTACTGGCCTATAGGATGTAAGCAGGAGTGTTACATTTAACTTCTTAAAACTTCTTCATATTTTAAAAGTGAGTCACTGGCCTTCATTCCTCTTATCCCCTTCCACGGTTGCTGGTAAGCCACCTTCACATATGTGGTGAGGATAAAGCCTCAGGAAATGGCAGAACAACAAAATAGAAGGAGCCTGGATCTCTGGATGTCCTCAAGGAACAAAACTGCCTACAAACCCAGGCCCATCTGCCTACCAGTATCATTGTGAGAGAAAAACTTTAATTCTGATTGAACCTCTGTTACTTTGATTCTGTAAAGGAGTCGAACCAATATCTTCAATAGTATAGGCAAGAAGGGAAAGAAAACACAAGAAGTCACACACACACACACACACACACACACACACACACACACACCTCCTCCTCTTGTGTCTCGATTTCTTCATCTATAAAATGAAATAATATCTCTGTTTCAAGTTATTATGAGGATTAAATTAAATAATGTATTTAACGCAGTAAGTAAATATCATAAGGTTTCAAACATGATAACTTAAAAACAAAGTTAAAGTCTTCTCACTTGAGGCAGTAAGGCTTTTTTCCCCCTCATATATCCAAGTAAAAAATGTATTTTATCAAAGGATTCTAGGAAGATAGTGGATGTTGTCACCCCACCTAGACAACAACTGCACTGGCAGAAGGTGTCTGATATAACCATCTTGGAACTCTGGAGTCTATTGAAGGCTTGCAACTTCCGGGGGGAAGCTTGGTCTGTAAATTGTGGTTAATTTTGGTCAATTTTCGCTTTTAGCACAGTAGCAACTACCCATGTTCCACCCCATGGCAGGAACTAGGATGGACATATAAGACCCTGTTTTCCAATACCAGGGATCTGGGCTCTCATCACTGATTGCTGCTTCTGATAACTGAGGAACAGACAAAGAAAGTAAGCAACTATTGTTATTGCACCTCTCCCCACTGTTGCAAGCCTCTCTTCCTCCAACTGACATCACTGCCAGGGGATTAAAAGATTGGCACAGAGAGCAGGAGTGGCTATACTAATATCAAACAAAATAGATTTTAAATAAAAAAGATCACAGGAGATAAAAACATTAGATAGTACTAAAAGATTCAATACAGCAATAAGATATAAAAATTACAACGCCTAATAAAATCCATCAAAATATATAAAGCAAAAATTGACAGTATTGCCTTAGCCAGTTTGGTTCAGTGGATTGAGCATTGACCTGCGGACTAAAGGGTCTCAGGTTTGATTCAGGTCAAAGGCATGTGCCTTGGTTGCAGGCTTGATCCCTGGCCCTGGTCAGGGCACGTGCAAGAGGCAACCAGTCAATGTGTCTCTCTCACATTAATGTTTCTGTGTGTCTCTCCCCATCTCTTCCACTCTCTCTAAAAAAAATTTTTTTTAAGTCAGTGGAAAAATGTCCTTGGGTGAGAACAACAACACAAAAACACTGACAGTATTGGAGAAAAAACAGTTATATAATAATAGTTATAGACATCAATACCCAATCTCAATAATGAATTGAACAACCAGACAGATGATAAGGAAACAGAATACTTAAATAACACAATAAGCTACTTGATCTAACAGACATACACAGAACTCTTTACCCCAAAACAACAGGAAATACATTCTTCTCCAGTGCACGGGATAGCACTATATGTTAGGCCACAGATTAAGTCTCAATAAATTTTAAAAGATAAGACATCATACAAAATATCTTCTCCAACTAGAACAGGACGAAGTTAAAAATTAGTAACAGAAGTAAAATTGGAAAATTCACAACACACTCTTAAACAACCAATGGATGGATCAAAGAACAAACAAGAAAGGAAATCAGAATATACTTAGAGATAAACATACTAAAATTTTGCAACTCAGCAAAAGCAATGCTAAGGGGAAATGGTTACATTAAAAAAGCTCTCTTATTACAATTAACAATCTCCAATTGACAACCTAAGTTTAAAAAGTAGCCAAAGAAAGGAAATAAAGATAAAAGCAGATATAAATGAAGTAGAAAATACAAAATCAACAAAGAAAATCACAGAAATAAAAACCATTATAAGAGAGTGCTATAAACAACTGTATAACAACAAATTGGATAGCCTAGAGCAGTGGTCGGCAAACTCATTAGTCAACAGAGCCAAATATCAACAGTACAACGATTGAAATTTCTTTTGAGAGCCAAATTTTTTAAACTTAAACTATATAGGTAGGTACATTGTTGTTAACTTAATTAGGGTACTCCTAAGGCTTAGGAAGAGCCACACTCAAGGGGCCAAAGAGCCGCATGTGGCTTGCAAGCCGCAGTTTGCCGACCACGGGCCTAGAAGAAATGAACAAATTTCTAGAAACACAAAACCTACCTAGATTAAATCACAAAGTAACAAAATATCTACATTGACCTATTACTAGTAAGTAGATTGAATCAATAATCAAAAATCTCCCAACAACAATAAAAGCCCTGAACCTGATGGCTTTACTGGTAAATTCTACCAAACATTTAAAGAACTAATACCAAGCCTTTTCAAGCTTTTCTTAAAAAAAAAAAAATGAAAAGGAACATGTCCTAACTCATTCTAGGAGGCCAGCATTACCCTGATACCAAAGCCCGACAATGATACTACAAACAAACAAAAAACCCTACTGACTAATATCACTTAAGAACACTGATGTAAAAACCCTCAAGAAGATACTGGAAAATCTAATTTAGCAGCACATGAAAAGAATTACACAACATAACCAATTGAGACTTATTTCTAGATTATAGGGATGGTTCAACATATGAAAATTGAACAACATAACACCACATTAACAAAATAAAAAGAAAAAAACACATGATCACCTCTATTGCTGCAGAGAAAGCATTTGACAAAATTCAACAACATCTGTAATAATAAAAGCATAATATGCTAATTAGACCGGATGTCCTTCTGGACCACCTTCCAGACGAAACCAGGGCTGCGAGGGAAGCCTGGGTCCCAGGTACCAGAGGGAAGCTGGTGCCAGCAGCCAGGGGAAGGAAGGCCTACTCTTGAATAAATTTCGTGCATCGGGCATCTACTATTATAATAAAAACACTAAAAAATGAGGTATAGAAAAGAACTACCTCAATATAACAAAAGCCATATTTGAAAACCTCACAGCAAACATTATATTTAATAGTGAAAGAAAAGCTCTCACCCTAACATCAGGAGCAAGGCAAGGTTTCACACTTTAGCTATTTCTATTCAACACAGTATTTAAAATTCTTGGCAGAATAATTAAGCAAGAAAAAGAAATAAAAAGCATCCAAATTGGCAATGAAGAAATAAAATGATCTCTCTTTGATGATGATATACTAGTAATCTTACATACCAACAATCCTAATAATTCCACAAAACACTCTTAGAACTAAATGAATTCAGCAAAGTAGCAGGATACAAAGCTAACACAAAAAAATTAGGTATATTTCTATATGCCAACAATGAACAATCTGAAAAGATAATTGCAAAACTAAGTCCACTTGCAATAACATCAAAAAGAATACTTATGAATTAATTTAACCAAAAATATAAAAGACTTGTACAATGAAAACTACAAAACACTGCTGAAATAAATTAAAACAAGTAAATGGAAACACATCCCATATTTATGGATTGGAAGAATTAATATTGTTAAGATTTTATACTACCCAAAGCAACCTATAGATTCAATGCAATCTCTATCAAGTCTCAATCACATTTCTTACACAAATAGAAAAACCCGTATTAAAATTCATATGAAATCTCAAAGGACAACTAATAGTAAAAACAATCTTGAAATAGAAGAACAATGCTGCAGAACTCACACCTCCTGATTTCAAAACTTAGTACAAAGCTACAGTAATCAAAACAGTGTTTCTAACAGCATTTTTTCATAAAACAAATATTCTAAAATTTATATGAAACCACAAAAGATACTGAAAGCCAAAGCAATCTTGAGAAAGAACAAATCTGGGGGCATCACACTCCTTAATTTCAAACTATATTACAAAGCTACAATAATTAAAATAGTATAATATTGGCATAAAAAGGAGACAGATGGATCAATGGAACAGAATAGAGAGCCAAGAAATGAACCCACATATATAATCAATTTATTTATGACAAAGATCTGAAGAGTATACAATGGGGAAAGAAAGTCTCTTCAATAAATGGTGTTTAAAAACTGGGCAGCCACATGCAAAAAATGAAACTGGACCACTATGTTACATCATACACAAAAAGGAACTCAAAATATATTAAAAACTTGAATAGAAGACCTAAAACCAGGGGTCCTCAAACTACGGCCCGCAGACCACATGCAAATACAAATATTGTATTTGTTCCCGTTTTGTTTTTTCACTTCAAAATAAGATATGTGCAGTGTGCATAGGAATTTGTTGATAGTTTTTTTTTAAACTATAGTCCGGCCTTCCAACGGTCTGAGGAACAGTGAACTGGCCCCCTGTTTAAAAAGTTTGAGGACCCCTGCCTAAAACCATAAAACTCCTAGAAGAAAACATAGGCTTGGTAAGTGCCTTGAAATCAGTCTTGAGGATGATTTTTGGGTTCGACACCAAAAGAAAAGGCAACAAAAGCAAAAATAAACATCAACTAAAAAGCTTCTGCACAGCAAAGAAAACCATCAACAAAATGAAAAGACAGCTTACTAAACAGGAGAAAATATTTGCAAATCATTTACCTGACAAGAAGTTACTATCCAAAATATATAACAAATTCAGATGATTTATAGCAAAAGAATAGTCTGATGAAACTTGGGCAGAGGATCTAAATAGACATTTTCCTAAAGAAGACATACATATGGCTAACAGTGTTTCCAATGGCATGAAAGGATGCTGCTCATCATTCATCATCAGGGAAATGCAAATCAAAATCACAATGAGGTATCACCTCATACCTTTTAGAGTGCCACTATCAAAAAGACAAAAAATAACAAGCGTCAGCAAGGATGTGGAGAAAAGGGAACCCTTGTGCATTGTACGTGGAAATGTAAGTTGGCTCAGCCACTATGGATAAATGTATGGAGGGTGCCCTCCAAAATAAAAATAGAACTACCATATGATCCAGTAATTCCATTTCTGGGTATTTATCTGAAGAAAACAAAAACACTAATTTGAAAAATATATATGCACTCCCATGTTATTGCAGCCTTATTTACAATAGCCAAGATACAACCTAAGGAAATAACCTACGTATCCATCAATAGACGAATGAATAAAGAAAATGTAGTATAGGGACTTCGGGTAAGATGGCAGAGTAGGTAAGTGCTGTGCTAACCTCCTCCGTGACCACATCAAGATTGCAACTAAATTATAGAATGACCATCAGTGAGAACCACCTCAAAAGTAGCTAACAGAATTCCTGTAACTAGGGATATAAAAAAGAAGCATGATGAGATTGGTGCGGGGGGAGCAGGGGAGGGGGCGGCAGAGAAGTGGAATAGACAGGTCCCACACCCATGGTGTGGTGATTAAGAAATGGGAGGGATATCTCTGCTATGGAGCCCCCTGGAGGGGCAATGTGTTCCAGCCCCATACCCAGCTCCCTCACCTGGGGCACCGGTGCCTGGAAGAGGAGAATTCCCATTACATCTGGCTGTGAAAACCAATAGGGGCTGCATCCAAGTGAGATGGAGGGCACCTGGAGTGCCACGCATTCCTCTTGAGGAGCCCAGGCATGGAATTGCTCACTCACAGACTCACTCAATCTGGCTTCTAGCACAGCAACAGCCACTCAAAAAGATCCAGGGACATCCAGAGAGGAACTGAATTGACTAACTTCAGGACAATGGCAGGAGGGGCAGGGGTCAGGGCAGCTCTTTCCGGGGATGGAAGCACTGGCAGGCACCATTGTTTTTTTGTTGAGCCCTCTCCCAACCCAGCTGCCAAGCTCAGGCAGTTGCCAAATATGCTCTCCATTAACCCTGGATAACACCATTTGCCCTGCCCTGGTGATTCCCTGAGACACCACCCCAGCCAACTCACGTGCAGAGCACAAGCTGCTACCATGAGCTCTTCCACACAAATAGCCTGCCTTGGCTCACACTGCTGACTTTCCTAAAATCTCTCAAAGGTCAACAAAACTCAAACAAGCAGCGTCTGGCCTCAGGGTGTCCTGTACCCCTTGCTAAGTGGCCCTAAGCCTTGCACAAGTGGCAACTGGTCTCAATTTGCATTGTATTTCCCAATCAGGATCACAGTGTTGTCTCTCCCAAACACCTCCAAGCCCAGCACAAGCAGCAACAAGCAGATCACTTTGTAGCTTGCACCAGGCAGTGCCAATCAGGCACAAATGGGAGCTGAACTTGGCCTGAACTGGAACCCCTCCTCAGAGGATCCAGAACCAACACACCCAAAGGCTGGCTGCAGACCATATCAGAGCATCACCCAACCAGCTCCATAAGGGATATACACAAAGGCGGACTCAGCTGCCACCAGAGCCTCACTAAACATGCTTGGTGGTTAGAGCGTTGGCCTGTGCACCAAAGGGTCGTGGGTTTGATTCCCAGTCAAGGGCACAATCCTAGGCCCTCACCCTACCCCCTGCTCTCTAAAATCAAACAATTTTTTTAAAAAATTTAAGACCTAAAACTATAAAACTCTTAGAAGAAAATATAGGGCAAAAGCTCCACAATATGGACTTAGCAATAATTTTTCAGATATGACACCAAAAGCATAGGCCACAAAAGGAGAAATAGATATATTGAACTTAATGAAAATTTTCAAATTTTGTGCATCAAAAGACAATATGAACAGAATAAAAAGGCAACCCACAGAATAGTAGAAAATATTTTCAAATCATATATCTGCTAAGAGATTAATATCTAGAATATAGAAACTACTCCTAAAACTCAACAACAACAAAACAACCCCACTCAAAAATGGGCAAAGGCCTTCAATAAACCTTTCTGAAAAGAAAATATGAAAATGTCCAATAATCACATGAAAAATGCTCAATAGCACTAATCATTAGGAAAATGCAAATCAAAGCTACATCACACCTATTACGACAAGAGCGGGGAGAAACAGAGGGAGAAAGAGAGAGAAAAGAAGGAGGAGGAGGAAAAGTGGAAGAGGAGAAGATGTAGTAGTAGTAGTAGTAGTAGTAGTAGTAGTAGTGTTGGTGAGGATGTGGAGAAATTGGAACCTTTCTGAATTCTTGGTGGGAATACAAAATGGTCCAGCCACTACGTAAACCAGTATGGAGGTTCCTCAAAAAATTAAAACTAGAACTACCATATGGCCCAACAATTCCAGTTTTGGACTTAAACCAAAAACAATGTAATATGTAAATGAAATATTGTTTAGCCCTTAAAAGGAAGGAATTCTGACATATGCTATAACATGGATGAATCTTGAGGACTCCATGCTAAGTGAAATAAACCAGTCACAAAAAGACAATGCATGATTCCATTAATATGAGGTAATTAGATTAGTCAAAATCATACAGACAGAGGTATGGTGCTTGTCCGGGGCTAGTGAAAGTGGGGGAATGTTATTGTTTATTGTGTATAGAGTTTCAGTTTTACAAGATGACAGAATCATAGAGATGGACCGTGGCAATGCTTACACAACATTATGAATGCATTTAATACCACTGAACTGTACATTTAAAAATGCTTAAGATGGTGAATTTTATATCGTGTATTTTACCAAAATAAAACAATTGGGGAAAATATCTTTATCATCTATCCTTTTCTCTTAATTCTCACTGTTGTTGCTTAAGTCCAACCAGTGGTTATTAACAGACTAGTCATAGACTGAAAGCATGCAGGAGATATGTTTCTTGTTTAATTAGGTACCAATAGAAAAGTCAGGAGTCTCCAGATACCATTTTCCACTACCAGAATGTCTTCGAGAAACAGACAATTCTAAGTGTGGGCAGGAAGTTTTAAAAGGTGAGCTGGGACATCATGTCATACAAGACAATAAAGAAGTTACCAAAGACTACTTAGGGTTGTGTCAAATGATAAGGAGCAAACTTAAAGAGGCTCAGACAGATCAAAAGTGAGATGATTTTATTATCAACAAAAAGAACTATAGTGGATTAAAAACCATCAAATATATTTAATTCTGTGAGTTCATTATCATAATAAAAACAATTAATTGATAGCCATGGAAGATGCCTGGAAACCAACTCATTGTTTTGAAAATGTGTAAGTTAAAGAATCAAGAAATTAGAACCTTCTGCATTCTTGGTGGGAACATAAAATGGTTCAGTCACTCTGGAAAATTGTATGAGGGTTCCTTAAAAATAGAACTACCATATGACCCAACAATTCCACTTGTGGATAAATGCCAAAAAGAACTGAAATTCATCCTGCATCTCCTAAGCAAAGTATACTGCTAAGTAACCAAATAATATCTGAGGGAAATTTTCTCTTTCTAGAAATATTCTAGCTAATAAATAAAGAGGTTTACACACACACACACCCAACATACATACATATGTGTAACCAATATAATAAAAAAAAACCCACGATTCTGAACCTCTAAAAAGTAGGTGAACCAAATAGTCAATATGAATGGCTGCTAATATTATACAAAAAAGAGACCATCATGTGTCTCCAAGCATATGGAAGAACACAATACCACCTGAGTAGGTTTGGAAAAAAAAATTGAGCTGAAATCTAATCAAGCTTCTATATCTGACTACCAATTTATAAAAAATACAGAGGAAAGGTGAAAATAAATGACACTTTACAGATGCAATCAGCAAAATGCAAACTCTGAGAAATTTTACTGAACAAACATCCCAGTTTCGTTAACAAAAAATTACAAGAAAATGATTCAATATAATAGTGCAGAATTATCTCCTAACACTCAACAGCACTGGGATTTAAAATACAGACTTTAAGCATCAGAGAGACTTACAGTCATACGCCATTTATCTGCTATTTGCATGGAGAAATTAATTTAACCTCTTTAAGCTTAGGTTTCTTTACTTGTAAAATGGTAATACTGATAGTACCTGTCTCATAGGGTTGCTGTGAGGAGAGAATGCGCATGAAATATTTAGCTCATTGCCTATCTTATGTTATATTCACAATAAAATAATAATTTATCGTTATTAGAAAATGTATGTTGAATGAAGGTTCATTCAACATACATTTCCTAATGATGAGAATTAACCTGCTAAAAATACTGAATGTGAATGAACTATTCTTAGCTGATAATGTCCACCATGTCATCACTCATTATTTATTGGGCAGTAGAGCTGTTGCAGGAGGTACAAGAATGAATAAGCTATGACCTCCACTTTTGTACCTTCGCCTTTTCAAAAAGAAATCATCCATGTCTTACCCCCAAGGAATACAACTAATGAAGGTGTCAAGGCCCACTCCCAGTCTGCTGGGAAGAACTTTTAGTAAGGAGGGCCACCAAATGGTTGCACTTTCATAGAACCTGATTGCTCCCTGTCATGATTGTTTACTCTGCCTTATGGAAGAATTTCAAAATCACTTAACATTCTTACAGGCACTGGCTACTCCTACCTGGCTCTCTTCTACTCTAGCTACTCCCACCTCTTCCTCTTTTCTATCCACAAGGTTTTTTCTTTGACTCCATATACCTCCTGAGGATCAAAGGCCTAGAACATTCATCTGTATGACTTGGATGAGGAAGAGAATAAACGAGTTTGGCAGAATGTTAAGAGAACAAATACCTCCTCATTAGAGAAAAGGCAACTGACCTACTTAAGAGTTGCAATACAAATGACTAATGCAGTACAGTTCCCACCTTATAAACACTTAACTTAAAAATGACTCAGACATACACTACTACCCTACCCCAGCCCCGACCCAGTAAGCTGCTGTTGCCATGGGAACCACTAGAGGCAGGAAGGGGAAAATAAACTAAAGGTTTTAGAGAATCAGGGGTTCGAAATAAAAGGAAAGAAACTGAGCTCGTCTTCCCAAGCATATCTCAAGTTTGTTTGCGGAATTCTGTTTTACTGAAATTCCATATTTATCGAGAGCCCTGGTTAGCAAGCAGAACTTTTTAAAAAGACAACTACTTCTAATGGGAGCTTATTGCAATAATACTCCACTAGGTTCGGGTTAACTTTTCAATAATGATGTAAGAGATTCATTTTTAAATTTTTTTAATTTAGTTTTTTATTGTTGATGCTATTGCAAATATCCCCTATCCCCCATGACCCCCCCTTGGAGAGATTATCATCAGTGTTTTTATCAGTGATAGAGGTGGCCCTGATTTTGAGCATTCTTGGCACAGCATCCTCAGCCAGAGGCACTCACTCATAAGGATAATTCACAGCCACTACATATACGTAAGACAACGCCAGCCACTGCTAGCACATGTAATTCAACAGACAAGAAGCTCCCTGGAGCTATTGTTCTTTGGGGTCTCTAAGATGGATGACAGAAACCTGGGACAATCCATAGCGAAGCCTGCCCCTTGGAGGAAGGCCAACACATAAAGAGAAGTTCATCTGAAACATGAATAAAGAAACTGAAGGGGGGGCCCTAGCTGGTTTGGTTCAGTGGATAGAGCATCGGCCTGCAGACTGAAGGGTCCCAGGTTCGACTCCGGTCAAGGGCATGTACCTTGGTTGTGGGCACATCCTCAGTAGGGGGCGTGCAGGAGGCAGCTGATCCATGTTTCTCTTCATTGATGTTTCTAACTCTCTATCCCTCTCTCTTCCTCTTTGTAAAAAAATCAATAAAATATATATTTTTTAAAAAAGAAAGAAACTGAGGGGGGAAGAGAAGGGGTGAGGTAGAGTGAATGGGGGAGGAAGGGGATGAACAGAAGAGAGAGGGTGAGCAGGTAAGAGAGGCAGTGAGTGGGGAGAGCAGGAGAGAGAAGAAGAAAGAGGGGGTGAGGTGGCTGAGGGGAAGAGGGGGGTAAAAGGGAGCGGATTTAGATGAAGTCATTTGAGTTCCTACAAGTTGTGTACTTCCTAGTTACCTAAGCTAATACAGTCTCGTAATGCTTAATATAATCTGAATATTTTATATTTATATTTTGTCCCTTACAAACAAGAGTCCAGCTAATATAGCTTCCGTCTCAGATTCACTGATTTATTTCCTGGCTTGTCTCCTTCCTGATCACTGAGCAGGCTTCCACCTGTGCTTCTAGGTGCAGCAGCCCTAACTAGTTGTGTGATCAGGGCCCTCATTTCCCTCACTGTGTTGTTGGATACACCTTGAACAGTACTAAATCTAATTGCAAACATTGTTGAACAGCTTTCTTAAACAGTTGGAGATACACTTGTAAGGGCCACAAAAGGTAGGTCGCAAATATTCGCATTTGCAGAATAAATGAAGTTGAACAGTGAAATACTTTGTGTAACCAGTAGGCATTTGTTTATTTCAGGTTTTATTGGGGTTTTTTAAATATATTTTTATTGATTTCAGAGAGGATGGGAGAGGGAGAGAGAGATAGAAATATCAGTGATGAGAGAGAATCATTGATTGGCTGCCTCCTGCATGCCCCACACGGGATCAAGCCTGCAACCTGGGCCAGTTAAAGAATAAGTCACGTGGATATAAAGTACAGCACAGGGAATATAGTCAATAATATTGTAATAACTATGTATGGTGTCAGATGGGTACTAGACTTATAGGAGTAGTCACTTCATAAGTTACATAAATGTCTAATCACTATGTTTTACACCTGAAAATAATATGATATTGTCTATCAACTATAATTTTAAAAGAAAAATTTAAAAGTAATAAAAGCAAATAAATGAAGATCTATGCTAGTCCCTCCCTTCTTTCTCTGGCCTCTACCAGTCTAGAGCTGCTGCAACGTGCCCACCCTGCATGCCCATACATACACTCCCCTTTCAAGATCTGGCTTAATATTTGAGATTGGAAACCCTTACCTTAAAGAAGCTGCACGCCACAAGTATTCCTAGCAGCCCGAATTGAGATTTGATTATTGGAACTGCAGCTCAAAGGGTGTTTTTTCCCCCCCAATAACCAATTTTATCCTTCATATATATTAACCAAGAAACTACTGAGCAAACAACATTTGAACAAAAGAACTGACTTTCCACCAGAAAGAGAAAAACGTTTGGATAAGAATGGCGCATCATTATTCACACATTTTTTTTTTAACCGAAACACTTTGCTACCGCGCAGCACTTTTCTATGCTCATTTTCCTCCCCTGAAAATCTGTATCAGTGTCTTCTGTCAACTTTGGACAAGTGTGGGGCTGGCTCTCCTGAGGTTAAAACAGCCCAATTCTAGTTCTCAGTACAGTCCTCACCCATGAGAAAGAAATTAGACAAACCTTACCTTGAACTGGCATCCAAGGGCTGCTTCCTGAAATCTCCAGCAACTGGGATCAGACCAGCACAGGATGCCTCACCTAAGACAGCAGGTGAGGAGGAGGGGCCAGTTCCAGGCTTTGGCTGCCCTCACTCCCACCTGTGTGATTGCTTCACGAGCCAGCAAGGGCAGGCATTTGATTTCCAGAATGGTCTCCTTGTCTTAAATGAAAAAACAAGTCTGTTATTGTTCTGCAGCTCTGTCCCCAAGACACAGATCTTAATTTTTTAGTTTGGCAAAACATCAACTACAATGAAGTCCTTCAGCTACAATGACGTCAGGGAAAAGAGCCCAAAAATGCCATACCTAGAACCTTGTTGGATCTTTCTGATCACAGCTTAAAGAGATAACCCAGGAGGTCTCCTTAACCAGACTCACTTGGGATAATTTAACTTCAAGAAGTAATTCAATGGATAACAAGTTTTGTCTTGTTTTTAAACAACATACAGTCATCAAGAAAGAATTATCACCTGGAGTGCTTGTTAACGTAAGATTCTTCCAGATTCCTTGGGTTCTTTTGTGGTCTGGTAAATTCATTGATCTAAAGCCACAAAAACTGTGTTTTAACTGAAAGAAATGCCAAAATGTGACATTGGGACTTTAGCACATAGTGAGGAGAGGTTTTAGTGGCAGCCCCTGCCCTCACACCTACATAGGTTTTCAATTCAATTTATGTAAGGTTAGCCCTGCTTGTTGAGAGCGTTAATTACACAGCTGCCAATGATATGGACCTCTATTGGCTATGTGTAGAAGCGACGAGAGAACAAGAGAGATCCTGGGTCAGTTTGTAAACAATAGAAAACCAAAAATTAATTTTGCATCAGTGGGATAAAAATGTGTCTTTCCCAAGAAAAGCAGATGCCCCAGCGGTGCCTGGCCTGCAGCTGCTAGAGGATCTGCTGCTTGTGTCTGGGCCATGTGTGTGGGTGTTAAAGAATCCATATGGTAAGATGCTCATTCCCTGCATTCTAGGCAAACAGCAGGTGGACTGCGTTCCTACTGTCTTTTAACAGGCAAAGCCGCTACAAATTCCAGAATTTGGCAAGTAATGTAAGTCCATGGCAAAGGTGGAAGGGCATTGAGGGAGAAATAGACACTTCCACACGATAAAAAATACTATAATGGGGCAATTTCCAGGTAGATAGTGTCAAATGTCTTTGTGTTCCTGACTTGAGTTAACTGACTTGTACCTTATATCAAGAGCCATGTAGTTTCTTTATCACATAGAGATTGTACCTCTCTGTTGTTAAAGTTGAGCCAGGAGGCTCAGTGGTATAAGCCAAGTCCCTGTAGACAAGAAGAGGAAGAAGAAAGCCTGTCTCAGTCAACACCTGAAAATTGTAGACAAGGTGGGATGGTGAAAAAGTAAGCTGCATTACATGTGAACTGACTTTGGCCTGAGAGGCAGAAGATTATAGCATGGGTTTGAATAAAAAGCTAATATCAAAGGGGTTTTGACCCACTGCCCATTTGGAATCCTGGAATGAGACCTCCATGCACGGTACTCTGCCAACCTCTGGCAAGGGGTTAGGGTGGATGGGCTGAGCAAAAGTAGGAGAGGCTCCCTAAGGTCTGTGCATGATGTGCAAAGGATCTAGAAAGTTCCTGTGGCCCTAGTGAGGATCTTGGGATCTGGGGAGAGACTGGGAGAACCACTGGACTTTGCAGAGGTCTGGAGGTGGGGAAAGGAGGCCTGCAAGGTCAAGACCTTCAATGGCTGGAGGTCAAGTCAAGTCACCAAGAGACAGCAGTGGGTAACACTGCGCACCAAAAGATCAAATGGAACTAGTTTTCCTGAAATGGATGCTGGTGCAGACTAAACAATCCAGTCAGGGCAAGACAAGTTAAGATGCCTCATAAGCTTTTTCCCTACACAGGGAAACCATCTGGGAGATAATAGAAATTATATATATTGATCTCTTCCCCACACCACTTCCTGGCACAGGACTCCTAAAACCCTTGTAGTTTCCTAAGTGATAAGAGAACTAGGAGCATCTTTTAATCTAACATTTGGTCTTTGACCCTTGGGATTTCCTAGGTGATAGCAGTACCTTTTGTTCCAAAGAGGTGACTCTGGGTGGGCTTCTAGATGGGAATTGGTCCCCAGAAAGACTTAGCCGTGATTAGAAGAGTGGAATTTTAAGCCCCACCCCCCATTCTCCAGAATGGGGAGAGGGACTGAAAATGGAGGTAATGATGGATCATGCCTGTGTGATGAAGCCTCCATAAAATCCCAGCAGAAGAGGTTTGGAGAGTGTTCAAGTTGGTGAACCCAGGAGGTGTCTGGAAAAGGTATGAAGCTCTACACCCCTTCCCACATACCTTGTACTATACATCTTTTCCATGTGAACATTCATCATATCCTTTATCATATCTTAACTAATAATAGACAAACATGCAAATTGACCATACTTTTGCTATGCCTTAAGCCACGCCCCCAGTGGGGACCCCCACCCTGAAGGGGGTTTGGGCAGCCTGAAAACAGCCATCAGCCCCTCACCCAGGCTGGCCAGGCACCCCAGCGGGATCCCCACCCTGATCCAGGACACCCTTCAGGGCAAACCAGTTGGCCCCCACCCGTGCACCAGGCCTCTATTCTATATAATAAAAGGGTAATATGCAAATTGACCCTAACAGCAGAACGACTGGGAATGACTGGTCACTATGACACACACTGACCACCAGGGGGCAGACGCTCAATGCAGGAGCTGTCCCCTAATGGTCAGTGCGCTCCCACAGGGGGAGCTCTGCTCAGTCACAAGCCAGGCTGATGGCTGCCAGTACAGTGGTGGTGGTGGGAGCCTCTCCTGCCTCCTCAGCAGCGTTAAGGATGTCCAAATGCAGCTTAGGCCTGAGGGCTGCCGGGCTGCCAGAGGGATGTCTGACTGCCAGCTTGGGCCCGATCCCCCAGGGAGCGGGGTCCCAGACTTCAAGAGGGCATAGGCCGGGCTGAGGGACCCCCCTGAGTGCACAAATTTTTGTGCACTGGACCTCTAGTTCTTTTATAATAATCTAGTAAACAGTAAGTAAACTATTTTCCTGAGTTCTGTGAGCTGCTCTAGCAAATTAATGGAACCCAGGGAGGGGGTTGTGAGAACCTCTGATTTATAGCTGAGAGGTCAGAAGCACAGGTGACAACCTGGACTTTTGACTGGCATCTGAAGTTGAGGGGAGGGGTCTTGTGGGACTGAGCCCTTAACTTGCGGAATATTCAGGTAGATAGTGTCAGAATTGAGTTCAATTGCAGGACATCCAGCTAGTGTCACAGAGAAGTGCTTGGTGGTGAAAAATCCCCTACATATCTGTTGTCAGAAGTGTTGTGTGATAGTAGTGTAAGAGTAAAAGATACATAGGAGGAAGACTGAGGCTCTCTTTGTACCATCTTTTGAAGGGAATCATAAGGGAAGAGAACAGCATTATGAAGATGGACTTTAGATTGACTAAATACTTCTTGAAAGTCTTTTAAAACAAAAGGTAGCATAGTTTCTTCCACCCACAAAGCAGCCCTCTGCTTGTCAGCAGGGGGTTGTGAGAAAGATATCTCGA